>NC_064641.1:276803829-277119738 GCF_023864345.2 Schistocerca serialis cubense
TCGTATCTTTGTTGTGTCTAGGTCGTGATTATTGATTATAGGCATTGTGGAATAACTAAGGTCTTTGCATATCATACAGTCGAAGAAAAGGAAAGGTCCGTGTAAAGTTTGTCAATGTTTAAAGTGTCAGTTATCAGAAGGTAGTGATTTAAAAGTTTTAATGACATCTTTTACTTTTTCACATCGCGTAAGGCTTGTTGACCAAACACCCATTGATCATTCAATTTCTCTATAAAAATGGCATTAGTTGTATCAGTTAATTGTGACAATGCATTACACTCTTGATGGATCGCAGTATTTCTTTTGAAGTGTGTTAGCATGTTGCTGGATGGAGAATATTCATGCAGTTGCAGCGCAAGACGAGGTACGTTGTCTGCTGCGTGCAAGAGTATTATTGTATTAGTTATTAGGAGAGATTAACAAATATTTTCATAGTCGCGTCAGATACAAGTGAATTTGATTTTTCATCATTTATAGGAAGAGTAACAAATCTATGTTTTACTTATTTTTTACTATCGTGGTGCAGTCGAATCATCCGGATACTGTTCGGAGGTACACTTTAGACCCAAATCATAGTTATAGAAACGCGATTAAACCTTGCTGGGCTACGCTTTAGGGATTATGGCTACCAATTAACGGGGTAGCAGTCAGCGTCGCCATATATTCGAAGCCTCTTACCGAGCTGAAAGCTTCCAGATAAGAAGCCATTCAGGAAATCTTAATCATAGTACCATAAGTCTTATCGTAATCTCGATTTAGTACCCGTAGATGAAAAGGTGAAAAATTTAAGAAATTCTGACATATCCTCGATAAAGCTTAAATTTTTCTCGTTACATCGTCATACTTCTCTCGTTTAGTAAGAGTATCCAGGTAAAGTGCAGTTCATTTGTGTTAGAACAGTTCATATTTTTGCAGCATTTCTCGTTGATTTACTGAATACAACAGAAAAACATGAGAGAGAAATAAATACTCAACAATATTTTTCCCCACATTACCTTTTTTTTTTTTTTTTTTTTTTTTAGTCGAATGGCTACGGCCCCCCATCGGGCAGTTCGTTTGTCGGGTGCCGGTCTTTCAATTTGACTCCACTTCGGCGACCTGCAGTCGATGAGGATGATAGGATGATAATGAGGACAGCACAACACACAGTCCCTGGGAGGAGAAAATTCCCCGACCCAGCCGGGAATCGAACCCGGGCCCAGAGGATTGACAATCCGTCACGCTGACGATTCAGCTACCGGGGTCGGACCCCACATTAACTAACACTGTCTGATTATTCCCAGACAGGTTTTGGATTCAAAGTCCGTTGGAAGCTACTAGTTCGGATATGAAGGCGTCATCATTCGAAGCATAAAGTGCATTTTCGATCCAAAGGAATTCTCATTATTCCCAGGCAGTTTCTGGATTCCACGCCCGTAGAAAGCTACTGGTTCTGAAAGAAATAAGTCACCATTCTAAGTATAAAGTATATTTTCGTCCGCAAAGAAATTTTCTTTATAATCGTTCGATTGAGACCGAGAAAGGCAAGAGTGTGATGGTGCAAGATAAGAAAAATAAATGTGGTAAGTATCGCTTTCCAGCCACGCTCTGAGCTAAGTTCTTTTGTGAAATCAACAGGATATTAACGGGCGTTTTCGTGCTTTAACAACACCTATTGCATTTCTCTTGGTTGCTTTTCGTAGACTGCGACCGAAAAAGTGTCTCACATGTTGTCAATAGATTCTACTTGCGATATACACACTAATTGGATGCACTTGTCAACACGAAACTCCTTTTTCGTACCACCAGACGCATAACGTCACATTCTGAGAACATACACTGCATTTTGCTTCAGACTTTATTTTATTTTCATGAAATTGATATACAGTGGTTCAAATCCGCGGCTAATCACACTGTTTTAGACATCCGTTACTTCCCAAAAAGCAGCGAAGCAAGTGCTGTCATTTTCATTGTGAAAGGGCACGCTCGATTTCCTTCCTCGTCCTACTCAGTTGCAGCTTCCCCTTCGTTCCTAATGATCTGGTACACAACAGGACGCTTAACATTACGCTTTCTTTCTTTCGTTTCCTCAGCATTGCCCATTGGACGCAAATATCTTACGAACGTTACATGGTCACAAGTTATCACATTTTCCAGTAACCGGCTGCACCATGTTGCTAAACGACAAATGTATTTCATCAAAGCCTGTTCATGTACTTTCACCTCTACTGCCTGCTCAAATGTTCAAATTGCCAAGGGACCAAACTGCTGAGGTCATCGATCCGTTACACACTACTTAAACTAACTTATGCTAAGAATAACACACATACTCATGACCGATGGAGGACTCGAACCTCCGGCGGAAGGGGCCGCGCAATCCGTGACATGACACCTCAAACCGAGCGGCTACTCTTCGCGGTTTACTGCCTGCAACATTCTTTTAAATGAAAAGAGAACAAAATGTCACAAATGCCACAATTTTTCCCAGTTTCACCCTCCGTTTTTTATCTCTTTCAGAACAGACCCCATAATCTTTAAATGTGCACCATCCAATAAGTAACAGCAAAGGAATGGTAAAACCTCTAATAAAACACTACAATTGATCAATATGCCTATAGAAACGTGCTTGACAACACGAGAAACAAAACCACCAGGAACTCATGGACCAACATTCTTTCTTCTGTTAAATTTGACCCTGGTGGGTTACCTACATCGATATTCTTGCCACACTATGCTGGATGAGTAGGGGTCACTACTCCCTTGGCTAAGCAGAGGGAGGGGATATCGGTCGATAGCGGTGTATGCGCTATTTTCAGTGGGCACAATGGTTTTGGTACGTGAACATCGTGTGGTTATTGTGAAGGAGAATATCCGAAACGGCGATTATGTGGTTACTGTTCAGCGAGAATTTTACATTCGGCTCGAACTTGGTCTATAGGGTTCTGTTCCTGATAGAAAAAATATTCGAGTTTGGATATCAAACTTTAGAGCATCAGTTTATGCAGGCCGACCTGGCCGACCTGGGACTGCAAAAAGGCAGGAAAATGCGGCGCGTTGGGGAGCGTCTGTTCAGCTTTCCTGGGATTGTCTGACAGGAGAGTAAGAAGTATCCTGTACAGACACCTTCACATGCACCCGCAGAAAGTGATGGTTACGCAAGAATTAAGCGTGGGAGATTCTGAAATTCACTGAGCTCTGTGTGACGAAATTCATCAGAACGTTCCGTCTGGCGCTATATTGATTTCTTATGATGCTCACTGCAGTTTCTCAGTTATTGTGAATAAACAAACTCTTCGCTACTGAGCTGCAAAAAACCCTCAGGAACTTCGTCAACGACCATTTCACAGCCGTCGTTCACAATTTGTGAGCCGTTCCTGAATTTGGTGGGTGGGATCCGTATTTTCCCGAAGAAGATGGGGTAATGGTAACGGTTAGTTCAAATTGATACTGCCATATGATAGAGGCCTTCCTCTGACCTAACTTAAACCAGTTCGAAATGTTCAAATGTGTGTGAATTCTGCTGAAGTCGTCGGTCCCTAGCCTTACACACTGCATAAACTAACTTACGATAAGAACAACACACACACACACACACACACACACACACACACGCACACACACACACACACACACACACACACACACATACACACACACACACACACACACACACATGCACGAGGAAGGACTCGAACCTCCGGCGTGAGGGTAAACTAGTTCGTTGAGGATCATTAAGAGGGAGAAGCCTGGTTCCAGCAAGATGGAGCCACAGCTCACACATCTAGGTATTCTCTTGAAATTTTGATAGAGTTGTTTTCTGGACGTCTTTTCTCGTCGCATGGAGATATTGCCTGCCCTGAAGGCCAACTGATTTATTGGCTTGTGTATTTATTCTGTGAGGACACTTAAAGGCTCAGGTGTACCAACATCGCCCCACAACTGTGCGAGGACCTAAGGAGGCAACCACCCACGAAATGGCTGCCATTCCACCGGAAATGACACGAGTAACTACCGACAATTTTCGGGAATGTGTGTCAGCAGTTGAGGACGCCATTTACCAGACATAATTTTTACAACCAACTAATTTAAAATGGTGCAGTATTTGTTCGTTTACAATCATATTCTGAAATATGGGAGGTATTTTTGCGAGACGCTGTTGTAACCATTTTGTACAGACAAAAGATTATGCCGAAAAGAAATCAGACGTCCCGCAAGACTTGTAAGTTATGTGGGTTGCATACAAGTCAGGTGAAACACAGTTCAGGTCTTCGGATACTTCTGAGTATAAAAGAATTTCATTTCATTTGTATGTATATATCGCTTCTACCTAGAAAAACAACTGTAATGAACTATATGAAACATGGACTGTGGGAAAACCGGAACAGAAGAGAATCCAAGCACCTGAGATGTGGTGCTACAGACGAATGTTGAAAATTAGGTGGACTGATAAGGTAAGGAATGAGGAGGTTCCGCGCAGAATTGGAGAGGAAAGGAACATGTGGAAAACACTGATAAGGAGAAGGGACAGGATGATAGGACATCTGTTAAGACATCAGGGAATGACTTCTATGGTCCTAGAGGGAGCTGTAGAGGGCAAAGGCTGTAGATAGTCAAGCTTAAATGTTGCACTGTAATGTTTGGACAACTAAATAAAGTGTTATGTTAGGAGTGTTACTGACAGCCGCTTATTCTGGCCCCCTTCCACAATTCCCACTACTTGTCCTGTCCTGCGGGTTTAGCAGGACGTCTCACAAGTAGCAGAGCTTGGTTGCACTTGTGCTTGCCATTCTAGTTGCTGTCAGTCTCACTCTTGTTTCTGTTTGTATTTGGTGGTACCGTATTGCTCTCGGTGTGACTTGTTTCAGGTGTGTGTCAAAATGGCAGTCAGACAGTGTCCGGGGATCGGCCTGCTCAGGAAAGACGACCTTGTCTACGAGTTGGCAATAAGGCGCCAACCGATTGAGGGAAGTGTTCTGGAATTGGTGGCCCGTTTGCGCGCTGCCGTACTGCAGCCGGTTGACGTTACGTCGGCGGCGTGACAGGAGTGCTGATTAAATTTCTGTTTGAGGTGATTAAGGGCCTTGAGGACACTATTTGTAATAAAAAAACTGGTTTCTGATGATGTTGTATAATATGATGATGTTGTATAATACGATGATTTATAATAGGACCCGTATCTTTATTAATTTCATGGAATTTTTTACTTAAGTATACGCCACAATGTTTTTATCGGTGTTAATACAGTGACCATAGATTACAGGTGGCCTATTATTGAACCAATAATGTTAAAAGGGCTAGTGTAGATAATCAGTAGTTGAGTTTGGTGTAGTGTTCGTATGCAAAAAGTGGATTTAAACGGTAGTCATTATGGATCTGCAATGCCTTAAGGTCTCCATTGAATGGCTTTGACCCACTTCATTCAGTACACACTTGCGTCTCTAAGGTCGAGAGAAAGAGTCAATCCTTCTGCTTGCTTTTCAACAGTGTGTGTCAATTGTCTTATTCAATTTTTTGGAGTTTATTCATACTGCTGTTTATTCTGTATGTCTGCTTCACGGATGGATGTATTATTTCCAGTGTCTACTATCTGCTGATGTGTATTACGGACTAAGTTTGATAAAATTTGGGTTAGTTTTTGGGTATGTCTCAGAATACAAAAATTTGTTTTGAAACTTGGCCGCCGTGGTGAAAAATTATAATCTGCTTTAAAGTTTATAAAAAACGGAAGAAATCAGGCCTCTGGGATAAACCAATAAATAACTTTATTCTAAATATTATTTTATTTTTACTCAGCACATTACTTCTCCCAGATCCTAGTCCACTACGTGTTTAATAACCCTGCATGATGACTTTCACAAGACAGGCAACATTGCTTTCAGAGCAGTTCGTAGATCATTCTGCATGTCATCAGCCGGCGATACAAAATTAATCTTACCGTCAGTGACTGTGTCATATTCAACAAGAAGTAGAGTACTATTAAACGTGATAGTTATTTTTAACAATTATACCTCGATAGTTCTCACATGAAGTTTCTGATAATGTTGAGTCTTCGCTTATGTGAATCAACGGGAAGCTAAATGTAGAGCAATCATCGCCACTTTCGACGTGCTGCGTAGAAACTTCACTCCACGCTCAGCTTGGTAGACTTTTTCCTGATATTTTGGTTTCCCTCCATCTGATGTGTACTGCAGTTTAATGCAGCCATTAATCAGAAGTACTTTCGCTGACAATGAACTATCAGCGATTATAATGTAATCATTATGAGTAGATCACATCATTCGTTATTTTGATTATTGCAGACTAAATGGCAGTTACTGCTAATGAAATATTTCAGACGATGCAGCCAATACTCTCAGCGTTATGTGTTCCTTGTTACATATGCTGATGATAGCTGCCTATCCCTTAATGCACAGACAGGAAACAAATTTGTGCTGCGCGCTCTCAATAGGCCCATTTCTTCGTGAGTTTGAGCCCCCTTGACTAACTTGATAGGAAACGTTACGTTATTCGTAGTTTTCCCGATAGTGCCAATGGAAATATGCTTAATAAAAATGGTTTGTAAGTTCATAATGATTAAAATAATATAATGTTTCACCTCATCGTAAGGTTTACTATATAACCACGGTTGGGGCTTGAAAAAAAGCAGTTGAAATTTATTTTTTTTTTTTGGGGTGGGGGGGGGGGGGGGGGGGGGGGAAGTTGACTACTGATTCTACTGTGATGTGCATTCACAAATTCTGAGTCTAAGATAATATTATCGCGAGTGGTAGCGAGCGAAAAGCTGTTCAGAGTAGTTGGACGCAGCCTGTGGCTCAGAGAAGCCGCGCGACGGATGAGGTCGCAGCCTGCCTTGATGGTGCTAGTAGCGCTGGGAAGCATTTTTCAGGTTTTTGTATGCAAAAATTACGAGTAATATTTGTATCTTTGTTGTGTCTAGATACGTGATTATTGATTTCAGATATTGTGGAATAATTGAAGTTTTTGCTAATTATACAGTCCAAGAAAAGGAAAGATCCGTGTAAAGTTTGTCAGTGTATAAATTGTCAAATTTCAGAATACAGTAAATTAAAAGTTTTATTTGTTTCTTTCATATTTTTATATCGCGTAAGGCTTCTTGACGATACCCCTCCTGATAATTCTGATTCTGTATACAAAAATGGCGGTAACTCTATCAGTAATTGTGACTAAGCATGGCACTCTGCATGGATCGCAGTATTTCTTTTGAATTATGTTAGCGTGTTGCTGGATGCAGACGAGGCAAGTTGTCCGTTGCGTGCAGGAGTCTTATTGTATTAATTGTTACAAGATGTTAAAACATATTTTTATAATCGCAGTCGGATCCAAGAGAATTTGATTTTTCATGATTTATGAGAAGAGTAATATTTTTTTAAAATCAGAATACTAATATTGTCAGAGATACAGCTTTACACATTTCCGTATGTCTTTCACCAGAACGATAAAAATTACAAATAAAGAACTAAACAACTTTCACCTGTCGACTGTCTGCCAGGATTTCGGTTCTTTGGATGATTTTGCAGTTAGAGATGCTTACTACATTTGAAAGATTTTTTGCAGTAGGAGTTGGCTGGTAGTCACTGCATTTTTGTTGCTTGCGCGCTGCTTTGAATTAATTCAAAATCTTCTACTTCAGAAGTTTTCTGGTTCAGAATTTATTTATTTATTTTGTACACTTAAGTTTTTTTGTTAAGATATTTGTTTCGCATTTTGTCATTTTCTTTCTTGCTACAGCGACAGTGAAAACTAGGGCACAAGAAGAAATGGACAAGACTGAAGAGCCTGCCGGAGTGGCCGAGCGGTTCTAGGCGCTACAGTCTGGAACCGCGCGACTACTACGGTCGCAGAATCGAATCCTGCCTCGGGCATGGATGTGTGTGACGTCCTTAGGTTAGTTAGGTTTAAGTAGTTCTAAGTTCTAGGGGACTGATGACCACAGCAGTTAAGTCCCATAGTGCTCAGAGCCATTTGAACCAATTTTTGAACAAGACTGAAGAAGTAGCTACAAACAAAGTATCGGAAAATTTGAGACATAATGTAGAAAATTCTTCTCAGAATGATGAAGATAGTGAAATTTCGATCAATAATGTGAATAATCGGAGTGTATGCTATTATTTTCCAGTCATGCGCGATGAACCGCAGGGAACTACACGAAATTCAGGAGATGAGCATACAGTGACACAATCCGATTTTGTTATGAAACATTCTCATATGGCTTTTACTTCTACTGAGCAAAATAACTTTGTTCAAAAAATTAGTTCAAATGGCTCTGAGCACTATGGGACCTAATATCTACGGTCATCAGTCCCCTAGAACTTAGAACTACTTAAACCTAACCTTAGGACATCACACAACACCCAGTCATCACGAGGCAGAGAAAATCCCTGACTCAGAAGGGAATCGAACCCAGGAACCCGGGCGCGGAAAGCGAGAACGCAACCGCACGACAACGAGCTGCGGACACAATAACTTTGCCCTTCCCTTTTAAAGTAATAATGTTACATAATTAATATTATCTCAACTTCATGTGATTAGAAAGTTCAATAATGAAATTACAAAACCCAACAATAAAATTAAATAATCCAATGATCAAATTAGACAATTTAATAATGAGATTAAAAAATCTAATCAAGATCTTCATGGAGAGATCAAAGAAGGTAGGTATGAGATTAATGACAATTTAAATCGTAAATTCTAGTAAAATTCAGAACGGTTGAAAACTCAGGTATATGAGGAACTCAAGTCTGATAATAATATCCTTAGTCCAGAGTTGACATGTACAGTGTGGTGTGTGTACTGCAAGGCCTTCGGTGCACACACCTTCAGATTATTTGACTTGTCGCTCTAACGAAGTAGGCGAGTGTCAGCAATATGTCTCGTGGTCTTATTGTGGCATGTTTATCTTCTGCCGTTAGGTCAGACGATAGAAATGCCACTTGCACGCTTACAGTAGCAGATTGATGGTGACCAACTTTAAACAGAACTTGATTAATTTTCACACACATTTATTAAAATAATAAAAAGCATTCACATTACGTAACTTGATTCTGGATGCTGTTTACAATTGACATTCTGAAGTTCCTTTGGTCTTGGTACGTTAATCTTATTCTCACATATCTCTGATACTTGACGAAGTGTCTATACATTTATCTTTGCGGCTATGTACAGGAATATGATAATCTTCTTAGGTGCAGACTGAAGCTTGACTGGTGCAGACAAATGAAGACTGGTACAGACTGGTGCAGACAAATGCAGACTGACTAATCGGAGGTCTGTACATTCGTTATAACACCTCGCATGTTCAGGTATCACTGCGCGAGTGTGATCCACGAGGAAAAAAGGATCTACGTTAGCAGCAATCTCGTTAGCTGCGTTACATATTAATACGCGAATCGGCGAAAGCAGAATTTTGTCCGTCTCTAAGGCAGTGCCATCTCGTAGTGCGGAGACGGACGAGCGCTGCCCCTGCCCTATTGTGCTTAGCGGGGCGCGCTCTAGTGGGAAAGTTGTGTATGCGCTGACTACGCGGAACTATACAGTCTGTTGATATTGTCGAGTTGAGATAACAGACTTCACAAAAAGAATTGAAAGTACAGGAATTAGCACAAAAGTTCGAGTCATTACAGTTACAGTCTAACACTGAAGTTTCAAAGACGCAAAATCAGTTGATGACTCTTGCTAAGCGAGTCGTGGGTTGAAGACAGTTGAAGTGGTGCCATATCGTCGAAGTACTCCATAAATAAATTAGTGACTATAGGTGATAAAGGGCTTTTCATAGCCACTTCGTCATTCTGTTAAAAAATGTGGCTGTTAAGTGAAAGATACATGTATGTCAGTAAATGACCCAAAAAGCTTCATCAGTTCTTTATCCAGTTTTTCAATAATCGAACTAAGGGACTGTTCCTGAGGGACTCGTGTAAACAGAGATACCACATCAAACCTCACTAATAAATCCGAAGGACCCAACCTCAAAGATTTCAATTGTCGAAAGAAATCCTGCGAACTGGATACCTATATTCACACTTTTCAACAAATGGACTGAGAACAGATGTTAACTACGTCGCCAGGTTTAAGTGGGTGCACCCAAATTACTAACAGTAAAGTGTAGTAGAAACCCCCCTTCCTTGTGTAACTCAGGCAGACCATACATCCTTGGCCAAATTTCAGCACCACGATGAAGCTTCGTAAGTGTATCTTCTGCAAGTCGGGTCGTTGAGTAGTAAATCCGTTTTATGGACGTAATCATTCTGTGTTATTACAACCATTGCATTCACTTGTCAATGCCGGCCGCTGTGTCCGAGCGGTTGTAGGCGCTTCAGTCCGGAACTGAGCTGCTGCTACGGCCGCAGGTTCGAGTCCTGCCTCGAGCATGGATGTGTGTGATGTCGTTAGGTTAGCTAGGTTTAAGTAGTTCTACACTCCTGGAAATGGAAAAAAGAACACATTGACACCGGTGTGTCAGACCCACCATACTTGCTCCGGACACTGCGAGAGGGCTGTACAAGCACTGATCACACGCACGCCACAGCGGACACACCAGGAACCGCGGTGTTGGCCGTCGAATGGCGCTAGCTGCGCAGCATTTGTGCACCGCCGCCGTCAGTGTCAGCCAGTTTGCCGTGGCATACGGAGCTCCATCGCAGTCTTTAACACTGGTAGCATGCCGCGACAGCGTGGACGTGAACCGTATGTGCAGTTGACGGACTTTGAGCGAGGGCGTATAGTGCGCATGCGGGAGGCCGGGTGGACGTACCGCCGAATTGCTCAACACGTGGGGCGTGAGGTCTCCACAGTACATCGATGTTGTCGCCAGTGGTCGGCGGAAGGTGCACGTGCCCGTCGACCTGGGACCGGACCGCAGCGACGCACGGATGCACGCCAAGACCGTAGGATCCTACGCAGTGCCGTAGGGGACCGCACCGCCACTTCCCAGCAAATTAGGGACACTGTTGCTCCTGGGGTATCGGCGAGGACCATTCGCAACCGTCTCCATGAAGCTGGGCTACGGTCCCGCACACCGTTAGGCCGTCTTCCGCTCACGCCCCAACATCGTGCAGCCCGCCTCCAGTGGTGTCGCGACAGGCGTGAATGGAGGGACGAATGGAGACGTGTCGTCTTCAGCGATGAGAGTCGCTTCTGCCTTGGTGCCAATGATGGTCGTATGCGTGTTTGGCGCCGTGCAGGTGAGCGCCACAATCAGGACTGCATACGACCGAGGCACACAGGGCCAACACCCGGCATCATGGTGTGGGGAGCGATCTCCTACACTGGCCGTACACCACTGGTGATCGTCGAGGGGACACTGAATAGTGCACGGTACATCCAAACCGTCATCGAACCCATCGTTCTACCATTCCTAGACCGGCAAGGGAACTTGCTGTTCCAACAGGACAATGCACGTCCGCATGTATCCCGTGCCACTCAACGTGCTCTAGAAGGTGTAAGTCAACTACCCTGGCCAGCAAGATCTCCGGATCTGTCCCCCTTTGAGCATGTTTGGGACTGGATGAAGCGTCGTCTCACGAGGTCTGCACGTCCAGCACGAACGCTGGTCCAACTGAGGCGCCAGGTGGAAATGGCATGGCAAGCCGTTCCACAGGACTACATCCAGCATCTCTAGGATCGTCTCCATGGGAGAATAGCAGCCTGCATTGCTGCGAAAGGTGGACATACACTGTACTAGTGCCGACATTGTGCATGCTCTGTTGCCTGTGTCTATGTGCTTGTGGTTCTGTCAGTGTGATCATGTGATGTATCTGACCCCAGGAATGTGTCAATAAAGTTTCCCCTTCCTGGGACAATGAATTCACGGTGTTCTTATTTCAATTTCCAGGAGTGTAAGTCTAGTGGACTGATGACCTCAGATGTTAAGTTCCACAGTGCTTAGAGCCGTTTGAACCATTTGAACCCCCTGTCATCATTCCTAAGTGAACGAATGGCTGCTCTCTTTGGGGAAGGATGTGGCCGAGCCCAACATAATGTGTGTGACACTTCTTGCCTTATGTCTTCCGCCTGGTCCTCAGGGAGGCTGTATACTGCTTGTTCTACAGAGCTGATAAATTCTGTGACAGGACTTCTCTTTGGAGTGAGAGCAAAATTTAAACATTTCCCAACACCGCCACTGTCTCTCTTTCCGACGCCTTGGTAGAAATATTTCTCGTCCTACGGCATCAGAAGGGGATGCACTTCGACGCACTGTGGTTAATGTTCCCAGCAAGGCTTTGGATGGGCCCACAGTGGCGGTGTTGGAGAAAGGTTTAAGCCTTACTCCCACTCCAAGGAGACTTCATGTCACAGAATCTGATTGAAATGTAATACTGTTACATCATTTCATGAGCTTGGAACTTTTCTCTTGTGATATTGGTATAGCAGAGTAGACTTGGTTTTGAGGTACGAAGATAACCATTTTTTTTTCTTCAGGAAAATTGTTTGCACATGTAATGAAGGTTTCTTGTGACTTGTGGTAACTTGTCACGTGCATTTTGCCTTATCTTTACCAGACGAAATACTGTTTTATTTTTGAGGGAAGTGCATAAGAAGACCTTTTCCGTAGGTACATTTTTGTGAGGAAGGTCATGAATTGTAGAGGTATAGCCAACTGTTGACTTTATTTTGCATAAGAGACTGTATTAGTGGTTCTGAGTTAAAAATGATATTCGTGATGCGCGGTTATTTAACTAGGAACATTTCCAACTGATGCTTGTTCTGCTCTAGAGCAAGTATCTTACAGAGTAATGATTTCAGAGTAGTGTGCACACACATAATAAATCTGCGGAATACTGTGCGATATGGATACGGAAGATGATGAGGAATTTTGCTTGACTGCAATGTGAGCCTTATGGTATTACTTTGTTATGGTGCAACTATGCTATATTATGGTGGGATTGTGGTATATTATGTTAAGTAGATTGCGATTCATAGGACATTATGCTGATGGTTTATGAAATATGTTGTTTTGAGGAAGACACACGAGGTATTGTATATTATTAAGTGAGGAAGCATTGTTTTTGCAGCTATTTATGGAAGAAGACAAGGTAAGGGATGTACACTCCTTAAATGGGACAACCCACAGCCTTACTAAATACGTGAAGGTTCTGTTTGTGCACATTTTGTTTGAAGGTAGAGTCACAGTGATATTTTCAAGAGAGATTTATTTGTCATGAACGGATTTCTGAGAGGACAGTACAATTGAAGTTTTGTGGCTACAGCCGAGATGTATTATGATGTTAAGAGATATCGTTTCTGGAAAGAAGACTAATTGCAGTTTGAGATACCAATCATACCCGCTATATACACTGCAAACTCCAGGAAACGCGGAACATTTATCTGTATGAAACATCGTCGCTTACGGATGATACATTTTCTTTTTATCTATTTGGGGATGAGAATGCATGGATGTAAATGTGGAGCAATGAGCATGAATGGCTTTACAAAAATTTTTTTTGCTCTGCTGTTAAATAATGTGATGTAAGAGTGAGATGAATTTCCTAGCTTTGTGAAGTTGTGGAATGAAATTGTCTGAGCTACAAAAATTTTATCTCTACTTATTACTGTTTACACTTACTATACTATATTTTGCGTGCGAGATGTAATCATAATTGAATTTTCTATTGGAGAAGTATTAAAAAACTCACAACTGTGGGCATTGGTACAAACTAATTTGAACTGAGCAGTATTTGCAGATCGGAGTGTAACGCACATAGTGAGCGAGTTATATTCTAAGAATGCAAATGCTGCCGTGATCTGTCACGGAGTGCTAGACATCCCAGAAGTACCCAGTCATGTTAAAAACATTGATCCATGACTTGTATGTAAATATGTTATGCATTTTGACAACTTTTTCTTTTCGGCTTAGAGTATTTTTACGCCTCAAAGCAAGTTGATCTGCTACATTGTTATGCACGTTATAAAGAGGTGTATAAAATAAGTTACTTCAACACTTTAAACGATTTTATCTCAGATATTTTCTTATGGTGATGAATGAAAACGCAGGTTCTGCCACAGAAGTGACGCAGTGCTGATTCTAGCAGGTTAACTTAATGATTGTATGATGATGATTTTTTTTATCTTCTCATTAAGCAATACTGAAGCTTAAGAGGGCCGGCCAGAGTGGCCGAGCGGTTCTAGGCTCTACAGTCTGGAACCACGCGACTGCTACGGTCACAGGTTCGAATCCTGCCTCGGGCATGGATGTGTGTGATGTCCTTAGGTTAGTTCTAAATTCTAGGGGACTGATGACCACAGCAGTTAAGTCCCACAGTGCTCAGAGCCATTTGAACCATCTTTGAAGCTTAAGAGGAGTTGTCTGCTTTATTTTCGGTTAATAAATCATGTATTTCAGCTATTACTGAACAGTTTGAGCATAAATATTTTTTGTGTTTCATCTTAGAGTATGTTATGTCAATATCTGTTGCTTTATAAGCTATACATTTTGAATGTCATATTTGTTTTACTGTTGTGATTAACTCCGTATGGCCATACAATTCTGACTCCACACACAGACAAGTTGACATCTGACGATATTGAGCTTGTGATCTATATGCTATTTTCCGTTCGATAATCATGTAAACATTAGTCTGATCTTACGAGAAATGAAATATTTGTACTGTAATAAAAAGAAAGTGCTCTGGTAATCACTGACGCAAAACTCAATGACTGAATGTGTAGTAAGTTATGTAAATTGAACTGACTGTATAGTAATAAAAATGATCCTCTCTACTAGCTTATGTTGAGTGGAGATCAGGTCCCTTATAATGTATAAAAGGGAATTGCATGTAGCTCACACATAGTTTTCTTTAAAAATATCTACCACAGAAACTGGAGTATATGACTTCCATAATTTGATTGTTTACCTTTAATTTTACGGTGTACATGAATGCGTCTTTGAGAAATACTAATTTTCTATTGTATTATAATTTAAATCATGTGTAGTTACTATGTGTAGATGCACTCTGTTAATCATGATTAATTTTAACATTTTTAAATATATCATTAATGTCCTTAGACAAATATGTATGTCATTCAGTGATGTTATATGTCACACATTTTCCTTGTTCTAGATCGAAACATGTACTTCATGGTATGCTGTGTACTGCACCATGAGCAAATGAATTAGTTTAGAACGAGTTTGCCACCATATGATTGGCCTGAACTCAGTATTTACAAATGTTCTTCAACAATCTTGCCACACTTATATAATTATCTGTAGCCATACATATTTTGTTTGAGTCATTAACTGAGCACTGCGCTTATGTGCCTATTGATGTGATGTATATTTCATTTTCAAGTGTATAAGTTACTATTATTCACTATAATTCGCTTCTGTTATTTTGTCATATATGAAACTTATGATCTTCTGTATCAACTACACTAACCTGTTTTCTCAAAGGAACATAACTTCAATGCTTTTATGATCCTATCAAGAATTTTTTTGTTACTCAACAAGGTATTCTGTACAGTCTCTTTATCTGAACACCAAAAAGAGTGACACACTAAAACATTTCGGTATAGTAATCAGTGGACATAATGTATGTAACTAATCCCTTAGTCTGCTTACACCTCAAATTTGTGTGTTCTCAATTGAATATATTAACATTTAGCTGTAGTTGTCAGTGGATATGGTGTATGTAACTAGTCCCTGCATCTGCTTACACCTCAAACTTGTATGGCCTCAAAGGAATATATTAATACTTCGGTGTGCTTGTCAGTGGATATAGTGTGAGTTGTCGTTGAGTCTTTTCTTTGCCTAGTTTTCTATTGCCAGATGACTTTTACTCTCTTGAAAAACTGTAAATAACATTTAAATAACATTTTGTTATCTTCTGAAATGAACTACAACCTATGTCATGGATGTGTTTCTTTACCTAGTTTGCTAATGCCAGATGATTTTTACTCTCTTGAAGAACAGTAAATAATATTTTGTTATCTTGTGAAATGAATTACAACCAATGTAGTGCAGAGTGCTCACTTGCACAGTGATACTTTTGTATTTATTTTCTCTCTATTTACACTATTTTAATCTACACAACTGGATGACATTTCTACTGTCCTGAAGAATTGTAAATGACATTTTGTTATTTTGTCACATGAACTACCGCCAGGGCCATGCAGATACGAGTGCTTACCTGCACAATGATGCTTGTATATTTATTTTCTCTCTCTTGGCGCTATTTGTAATTCTATGTAATATTTGTATCTACACAACCGAAAGACATCTTTTACACTCTTGGAGAACTATAAATAATATCCTTTCAAGTGTAGTACTATCAATGTTATGTGGATATGAGTGCTTGCACGCACAAGATGATACTTGTATATTATTTTCCTTGACTACATAGTACAGATTATCAGTTTCCTGTTATGTATATAACTAACGTAATCTTATGTTTATGTTTATGTGTTTTTCCACTCGTTTAAAACATGTGACGCTATTTTTCTCAATTTTGCTATGTGAGAATTTTGCGTTTGCTCCTTGCCAACATGTTAGACAAGAATCACCCCAGAAACTTATTAAAAATGAGGTTGGGGTTTATGAAAGTTGGATGTTAATATTTCTTTAGAATGCTGGCCATTGATTCTGCTGTGGTGTGCATACGCAAACTCTGAGCCTGAGATATTATTATCGCTAGTGGTAGCGACTGAGCAATTGTTGAGAATGGTCGGACGCACCTTGCGGTGGAGAGAAGCAGATGCGGTTGCAGGCTGCCGTGATCGCGCTGGTAGCGCCGGAGGAGACTGGTATTAATGGAAGATTTTTGGGAATGTGTCTTTTTTCTTCACATAGTTATTGTTTGATTGCGCACTGGAAGAATTTTATCAGATTTGTGTATGCATATATTGAGAGTGATATTCGTATCTTTGTTGTGTCTAGGTCGTGATTATTGATTATAGGCATTGTGGAATAACTAAGGTCTTTGCATATCATACAGTCGAAGAAAAGGAAAGGTCCGTGTAAAGTTTGTCAATGTTTAAAGTGTCAGTTATCAGAAGGTAGTGATTTAAAAGTTTTAATGACATCTTTTACTTTTTCACATCGCGTAAGGCTTGTTGACCAAACACCCATTGATCATTCAATTTCTCTATAAAAATGGCATTAGTTGTATCAGTTAATTGTGACAATGCATTACACTCTTGATGGATCGCAGTATTTCTTTTGAAGTGTGTTAGCATGTTGCTGGATGGAGAATATTCATGCAGTTGCAGCGCAAGACGAGGTACGTTGTCTGCTGCGTGCAAGAGTATTATTGTATTAGTTATTAGGAGAGATTAACAAATATTTTCATAGTCGCGTCAGATACAAGTGAATTTGATTTTTCATCATTTATAGGAAGAGTAACAAATCTATGTTTTACTTATTTTTTACTATCGTGGTGCAGTCGAATCATCCGGATACTGTTCGGAGGTACACTTTAGACCCAAATCATAGTTATAGAAACGCGATTAAACCTTGCTGGGCTACGCTTTAGGGATTATGGCTACCAATTAACGGGGTAGCAGTCAGCGTCGCCATATATTCGAAGCCTCTTACCGAGCTGAAAGCTTCCAGATAAGAAGCCATTCAGGAAATCTTAATCATAGTACCATAAGTCTTATCGTAATCTCGATTTAGTACCCGTAGATGAAAAGGTGAAAAATTTAAGAAATTCTGACATATCCTCGATAAAGCTTAAATTTTTCTCGTTACATCGTCATACTTCTCTCGTTTAGTAAGAGTATCCAGGTAAAGTGCAGTTCATTTGTGTTAGAACAGTTCATATTTTTGCAGCATTTCTCGTTGATTTACTGAATACAACAGAAAAACATGAGAGAGAAATAAATACTCAACAATATTTTTCCCCACATTACCTTTTTTTTTTTTTTTTTTTTTTTTAGTCGAATGGCTACGGCCCCCCATCGGGCAGTTCGTTTGTCGGGTGCCGGTCTTTCAATTTGACTCCACTTCGGCGACCTGCAGTCGATGAGGATGATAGGATGATAATGAGGACAGCACAACACACAGTCCCTGGGAGGAGAAAATTCCCCGACCCAGCCGGGAATCGAACCCGGGCCCAGAGGATTGACAATCCGTCACGCTGACGATTCAGCTACCGGGGTCGGACCCCACATTAACTAACACTGTCTGATTATTCCCAGACAGGTTTTGGATTCAAAGTCCGTTGGAAGCTACTAGTTCGGATATGAAGGCGTCATCATTCGAAGCATAAAGTGCATTTTCGATCCAAAGGAATTCTCATTATTCCCAGGCAGTTTCTGGATTCCACGCCCGTAGAAAGCTACTGGTTCTGAAAGAAATAAGTCACCATTCTAAGTATAAAGTATATTTTCGTCCGCAAAGAAATTTTCTTTATAATCGTTCGATTGAGACCGAGAAAGGCAAGAGTGTGATGGTGCAAGATAAGAAAAATAAATGTGGTAAGTATCGCTTTCCAGCCACGCTCTGAGCTAAGTTCTTTTGTGAAATCAACAGGATATTAACGGGCGTTTTCGTGCTTTAACAACACCTATTGCATTTCTCTTGGTTGCTTTTCGTAGACTGCGACCGAAAAAGTGTCTCACATGTTGTCAATAGATTCTACTTGCGATATACACACTAATTGGATGCACTTGTCAACACGAAACTCCTTTTTCGTACCACCAGACGCATAACGTCACATTCTGAGAACATACACTGCATTTTGCTTCAGACTTTATTTTATTTTCATGAAATTGATATACAGTGGTTCAAATCCGCGGCTAATCACACTGTTTTAGACATCCGTTACTTCCCAAAAAGCAGCGAAGCAAGTGCTGTCATTTTCATTGTGAAAGGGCACGCTCGATTTCCTTCCTCGTCCTACTCAGTTGCAGCTTCCCCTTCGTTCCTAATGATCTGGTACACAACAGGACGCTTAACATTGCGCTTTCTTTCTTTCGTTTCCTCAGCATTGCCCATTGGACGCAAATATCTTACGAACGTTACATGGTCACAAGTTATCACATTTTCCAGTAACCGGCTGCACCATGTTGCTAAACGACAAATGTATTTCATCAAAGCCTGTTCATGTACTTTCACCTCTACTGCCTGCTCAAATGTTCAAATTGCCAAGGGACCAAACTGCTGAGGTCATCGATCCGTTACACACTACTTAAACTAACTTATGCTAAGAATAACACACATACTCATGACCGATGGAGGACTCGAACCTCCGGCGGAAGGGGCCGCGCAATCCGTGACATGACACCTCAAACCGCGCGGCTACTCTTCGCGGTTTACTGCCTGCAACATTCTTTTAAATGAAAAGAGAACAAAATGTCACAAATGCCACAATTTTTCCCAGTTTCACCCTCCGTTTTTTATCTCTTTCAGAACAGACCCCATAATCTTTAAATGTGCACCATCCAATAAGTAACAGCAAAGGAATGGTAAAACCTCTAATAAAACACTACAATTGATCAATATGCCTATAGAAACGTGCTTGACAACACGAGAAACAAAACCACCAGGAACTCATGGACCAACATTCTTTCTTCTGTTAAATTTGACCCTGGTGGGTTACCTACATCGATATTCTTGCCACACTATGCTGGATGAGTAGGGGTCACTACTCCCTTGGCTAAGCAGAGGGAGGGGATATCGGTCGATAGCGGTGCATGCGCTATTTTCAGTGGGCACAATGGTTTTGGTACGTGAACATCGTGTGGTTATTGTGAAGGAGAATATCCGAAACGGCGATTATGTGGTTACTGTTCAGCGAGAATTTTACATTCGGCTCGAACTTGGTCTATAGGGTTCTGTTCCTGATAGAAAAAATATTCGAGTTTGGATATCAAACTTTAGAGCATCAGTTTATGCAGGCCGACCTGGCCGACCTGGGACTGCAAAAAGGCAGGAAAATGCGGCGCGTTGGGGAGCGTCTGTTCAGCTTTCCTGGGATTGTCTGACAGGAGAGTAAGAAGTATCCTGTACAGACACCTTCACATGCACCCGCAGAAAGTGATGGTTACGCAAGAATTAAGCGTGGGAGATTCTGAAATTCACTGAGCTCTGTGTGACGAAATTCATCAGAACGTTCCGTCTGGCGCTATATTGATTTCTTATGATGCTCACTGCAGTTTCTCAGTTATTGTGAATAAACAAACTCTTCGCTACTGAGCTGCAAAAAACCCTCAGGAACTTCGTCAACGACCATTTCACAGCCGTCGTTCACAATTTGTGAGCCGTTCCTGAATTTGGTGGGTGGGATCCGTATTTTCTCGAAGAAGATGGGGCAATGGTAACGGTTAGTTCAAATTGATACTGCCATATGATAGAGGCCTTCCTCTGACCTAACTTAAACCAGTTCGAAATGTTCAAATGTGTGTGAATTCTGCTGAAGTCGTCGGTCCCTAGCCTTACACACTGCATAAACTAACTTACGATAAGAACAACACACACACACACACACACACACACACGCACACACACACACACACACACACACACACACACACACACACACACACATGCACGAGGAAGGACTCGAACCTCCGGCGTGAGGGTAAACTAGTTCGTTGAGGATCATTAAGAGGGAGAAGCCTGGTTCCAGCAAGATGGAGCCACAGCTCACACATCTAGGTATTCTCTTGAAATTTTGATAGAGTTGTTTTCTGGACGTCTTTTCTCGTCGCATGGAGATATTGCCTGCCCTGAAGGCCAACTGATTTATTGGCTTGTGTATTTATTCTGTGAGGACACTTAAAGGCTCAGGTGTACCAACATCGCCCCACAACTGTGCGAGGACCTAAGGAGGCAACCACCCACGAAATGGCTGCCATTCCACCGGAAATGACACGAGTAACTACCGACAATTTTCGGGAATGTGTGTCAGCAGTTGAGGACGCCATTTACCAGACATAATTTTTACAACCAACTAATTTAAAATGGTGCAGTATTTGTTCGTTTACAATCATATTCTGAAATATGGGAGGTATTTTTGCGAGACGCTGTAGTAACCATTTTGTACAGACAAAAGATTATGCCGAAAAGAAATCAGACGTCCCGCAAGACTTGTAAGTTATGTGGGTTGCATACAAGTCAGGTGAAACACAGTTCAGGTCTTCGGATACTTCTGAGTATAAAAGAATTTCATTTCATTTGTATGTATATATCGCTTCTACCTAGAAAAACAACTGTAATGAACTATATGAAACATGGACTGTGGGAAAACCGGAACAGAAGAGAATCCAAGCACCTGAGATGTGGTGCTACAGACGAATGTTGAAAATTAGGTGGACTGATAAGGTAAGGAATGAGGAGGTTCCGCGCAGAATTGGAGAGGAAAGGAACATGTGGAAAACACTGATAAGGAGAAGGGACAGGATGATAGGACATCTGTTAAGACATCAGGGAATGACTTCTATGGTCCTAGAGGGAGCTGTAGAGGGCAAAGGCTGTAGAGGAAGACAGAGGTTGGAATACATACAGCAAATAATTGAGAACGTACGTTGCAAGTGCTACTCTGAGATGAAGAGGTTAGCACAGGAGAGGAATTTGTGGCGAGCCGCATAAAACCAGTCAGAAGACTGAGGACAATAAAGAAAAAAGCGATTGCACAACTGTATGTTAAGGAGATTCTGGCGGAGATTCTGCCTCCTGATGCGGTACCTGTGATGCGACAGTATAGTGGTCCCGTTAGCTGGAGGATAATACTCGCCCACAAATTCTCGTATCTCTATAAATCGAGTGCATGATACTGAGGTACGTCCATGGCCAGCAAGAACACCAGATCCATCCTGTGTGGGTCCGGTGCCAATTCCAACTGTCGTGAAGCAGTTTGCCACAGAGAGGATTATAGGACAGTACTGTTTCAAGGAGAGAGTTGGTGCAACGTCGTACTGATAAGCTGGCTCTTATTGCCAAGTACTTCGTAAATTTTACTCGATTTTGCTGTCACTGAAATAACATTGCATTCCTTTCACTAAAATCTTTACGATTTACAATAATCGCCACCTCGAATAAATCACTCGAGCTTTCGATAGCTATCCCCACCTTCTACATGTACATCTACATGATTACTCTGCAATTCACATTTAAGTGCTTGGCAGAGGGTTCATCGAACCACAATCATACTATCTCTCTACCATTCCACTCCCGAACAGCGCGCGGGAAAAACGAACACCTATACCTTTCTGTTCGAGCTCTGATTTCTCTTATTTTATGTTGATGATCATTCCTACCTACGTAGGTTCGGCTCAACAAAATATTTTCGCATTCGAAAGAGAAAGTTGTTGACTGAAATTTCGTAAATAGACCTCGCCGCGACGAAAAACGCCTTTGCTTTAATGACTTCCATCCCAACTCGCGTATCACATCTGCCACACTCTTTCCCCTATTACGTGATAATACAAAACGAGCTGCCCTTTTTTGCACCCTCTCGATGTCCTCCGTCAATCCCACCTCGTAAGGATCCCACACCATTCAGCAATATACTAACAGAGGACGAACAAGTGTGGTGTAAGCTGTCTCTTTAGTGGACTTGTTGCATCTTCTAAGTGTCCTGCCAATGAAACGCAACCTTTGGCTCGCCTTCCCCACAGTATTATCTCTATGGTCTTTCCAACTGAAGTTGTTTTTAATTTTAACACCCAGGTACTTAGTTGAATTGACAGCCTTGAGAATTGTACTATTTATCGAGTAATACAATTACAACGGATTTCTTTTGGAACTCATGTGGATCACGTCACACCTTTCGTTATTTAGAGTCAACTGCCACCTGCCACACCATACAGCAATCTTTTCTAAATCGCTTTGCAACTGATACTGGTCTTCGTATGATCTTACTAGACGGTAAATTACAGCATCATCTGCGAACAACCTAAGAGGACTACTCAGATTGTCACCCAGGTCATTTATATAGATCAGGAACAGCAGAGATCTCAGGACGCTTCCCTGGGGAACACCTGATATCACTTCAGTTTTACTCTACGATTTTCCGTCTATTACCACGAACTGCGACCTTCCTGACAGGAAATCACGAATCCAGTCGCACAACTGAGACGATACCCCATGGGCCCGCAGCTTGATTAGAAGTCGCTTGTGAGGAACGGTGTCAATAGTTTTCCGGAATCAGGAGTTAAAATCACTGACTACCGGGGCTGGTAAGGTGTTCTGCTAATATAGATGTCATGGCAGCTTCATTGTGACCCATCCACGGAAGGCTAGTTGGGTTTCTAAGGCTAGTTGGGTTTCTCCTGTCAGTTCCGTACCGCCGCGGGACCATGTGACGTGAGGTGGCACGAAGGGGCCTGTCCACGTTCCAAGCTGGCATTCCCTTGTCTCCACAAGCGTAAAGTCTTAAGCTTTGCTTTCGCTCAGTGTCCAAAGCCCGCCTTCTTGCCTGACTAAGTGTGTATATATACCTGGTGTCCTTCGTAATTGTTACTGTTTGTTCTAATTTCGGCCGCTTCTTTAATGACAGAATCCTAATGTGAATATTTTTTAGTCACAACTACCGTCTTTTCTGGTTGCCAATTTCTAGGCAATATTCAGCCACGGCCGACTTCTCAAGTTCACTTTTGGGTGTTCCACTATGTTTTTAATTTTTCTTTCAGGCAGTGCAGAAATCAAGTGTAATCACACAACCACTGTTTAACGCATGTGAGAGAGCACAAAGTTAGAGCGAGTTCACTGAAGGCCTCTACGAGGGGGAGGAGATACCTGATGGCTGCCGGTGTGGAAGAGATAGGGAAACCAGTATTAGAATGAGGGAGTTTAATAGAGCCCCGCAAGATTTGCGATCGCAGCAGAAGGGATAGCTAACGTTTAATCGGAATTCCTAAACTCGTGGGAACCAAGCGATTATTCAGGTTGATTTCTGAAATATAGATGTAGATATATACCATCGGATGTTCGGAATAATATCATTCAAATAACCCCGAATATGCAAGGGCATACAAGCGTGAGAACTATCACACAATCAGCTTGACGATTAATGAAACTATGAATACTCCACAGAAGACTGGAACTGTAAAAACACCAGTGACACAGTTCTGACGATGCTGTTGATAATGAAAAAAGACGGAATATTATATGTTCCTAGGATTTTTCGATCGAGAAAAAGGGCTTGACAGTATGAAATGATACACGATATTCGATATTTTGATTAGAAGTAGGAGGAAGCTATAGGGAAAGACGGGCAGTAAACAACATGTACAAGGATCGATAGGAAAAAATAAGACTGGAAGAGAATGAAAGAAATGCTCAGATTAAGAGGGTTATAAGACAGGAATGCAGTCTTTCGCCTTCTACTGTTCAATTTGTACATCGAAGTAGCAAAGATGGACGTAAAAGAATGGTTCAAAGGTGGGACTGAAATTTAGGGAGAAAGGGTATCACTGTAATATTCGCTGGTTGTGTTGCTATCCTGAGTGGAAGGGCAGAAGAATTACAGAAGCTGTTGAATGGAATGAACACTCTAATGAGTACAGAATATGACTGAGAGCAAGCGGAAGAAATATGAGAGCTATAAGAGTGGAAGCAACAAAAGTAGTGATAAACTTATCACAAAATTCGAAGACCGTTAAAGAGACGAAGTTAAAGAAATCTGTTACCCTGCAAGTAAAATAACATACCTAGGATAAAGCAAGAAGGATATAAAAAGTAGACTAGCAGAGGCAAAGAGGCATTCCTGGCCAAAAGGAACCTACTATTATCAAATATCGGCCTCAGTTCGAAGCATTGCATTTTGAGGTAGTGAATCATAAACTGTGAGAAATTCGGAAAAAAGAGAATCGAAGCGTTTGGAATGTTGTATTACAGAAAGATGTTGGAAATTAGGTGAAATGCTAAGCAATGAAGACATACTCCATAGGAACGGTGGAAGGAGAAACACGCGGGAAAAAAGTGACAAGAAAATGCACAGAATGATAGAACATGTCTTAAGACAGCAGGAAATAATTTTCAGGATGCTAGAGGTACCTGTAGGGCATAAAAATTGTAGGGGGAAACAGAAATTGGAATAAAGCAACAAATAATTGAGAATTTTGCAAGTTCTATTCTGAAATGACGATATTTGCACAAGAGATGAGTTCGTCGCGAGCAGCATCAAACCAAAGAACAGATTGAACCCCCCCCCCCCCCCCCAACGCCCGGCCCAAAAAATAAAAGGCTGACCAGGTATTCAATGTCATAGGAGGGCACAGAGCTCCTTTGAAACTGGGCACTCGTTGAAGGAAACTGAAAAATGAGATGCAGATGGCTTGACGGATTAGGTTGCTTCTGTAACATTCTAATGCCTTATCAGATCTCTTTGATGGATACACACTCGGCCCTTCACTTTCGTATGACGTTCCAACTTTACTTTGTCCGCTCCAGGCAAGTGCTCTGCCAGGGTATAGAGTGTGACATTCACTCATTTATATGTGGCCATATCTGACGATTTCTTGACACCAGGTCACGGGGACGTGAAGAATGAATGTCGGCTTATACTTGATATTACTCAGAATCAGTCTTGAACACTAATTAAGTGCTGTGAAATGCCTCGCCACAGCCTTCTCCTTTCAGATCTTACCATACTTAATGAAAATTCCACTCTCTTCCGCCTCATACATGTGACTCAGATACCTTGCGATCGATATCTCCAATCACATTGAAAGTTGCAACATATTCATCATCTTCTTTATTCGCTGTTTTTCTGTGTTTATCACTCCATTGGTGCTTGTACCTTACTTCTAAAAATGTTAACTTGTATCTAAACACATCAAAAAAAGATTTGCATCACCTCGCTTCCGAGAGTTCCGCAACTTGTACCGAAAATTGGAATAGAGATCAATATAAACATCATTTCCGCCCTTTTTACTGCGCATGAAAACCACACATTGCATGTTGTACTACCATACAGCGAGACCTTCAGAGGTGGTAGTCCATATTGCTGTACACACAGGTACCTCTAATCCCCAGTAGCACGTCCTCTTGCATTGGTGCATGCCTATATTCGTCGTGGCATACTATCCACAAGTTCATCAAGCCACTGTTGGTCCAGACTGTCCCACTCCTCAACTGCGATTCGGCGTAGATCCCTCAGAGTGGTTGGTAGGTCACGTCTTCAATAAATAGACCTTTACAATCTAACCCAGCCATGTTCGATAGGGTTCATGTCTGGAGAACATGCTGGTCACTCTAGTCGAGCGACTTCGTCATCCTGAACGAAGTCATCCACAAGATGTGCACGATGGGGGCGCGAATTGTCGTCCATGAAGACTAATGCCTCGCCAACATGCTACCGATATGGTTGCACTAACGGTCGCAGGATGGCATTCACGTATCATACAGCCGTTACGGCGCCTCCCATGACCACCAGCGGCGTACGTCGGGCCCACATAATGCCACCCAAATACAGCAGGGAACCTCCATCTTACTGCGCTCGTTTGACAGTGTCGCTAAAGCGTTCAGCCTGACCGTGTTGCCTCCAAGCACGTCTCCGACTATTGTCTGGTTGAAGTCATATGTGACACTCGTCGGTTAAGAGATCATGATGCCAATCCTCAGCGGTCCATCGGGTATGTTGTAGGGCCTATCTGTACCACGCTGCATGGTATCATGGTTGCAAAGATGGAAAAGATGGACCTCGCCATGGACGTCAAGAGTGAAGCTGCGCATCATGCAGCCTGTTGCGTACATTTTGAGTCGTATCACGACGTCCTGTGTCTGCAAGAAAGCATTATTCAACATGGTGGCGTTGCTGTCAGGGTTCCTCCGAACCGTAATCCGTAGGTAGCAGTCATCCACTGCAGTAGTAGCTCTTGGGTGGCCAGGGCGAAGCACGTCATCGACAGTTTCTGTTCTCTGTATCTCCTCCATGTCCGAACAACGTCGCTTTGGTTTACTCCGAGACGCCTGGGCACTTCCCTTGTTGAGAGAGCCCTTCGGCTGAAAGTAACAATGAGAACGAGATCGAACCACGATATTGACCATCTAGGCATGGTTGAACTATAGACAACACGAGCCGTGTACCTCCTTCCTGATGGAATTACTGGAAATGATCGGCTCTCGCACCCCCTTCGTCTAATATTCGCTGCACGTGCATGGTTGTTTACAGCTTTGGGTGGGTTTACTGACATCTCTGGACAGTCAAAGGGATTGTGTCTGTGATGCAATATCCACAGTGAACGTCTATCTTCAGGAGTTCTGGGAACCAGGGTGATACAAAACTTTTTTGATGTGTGTATATGCCTTTCCACGCTGCCTTAACTTCCATTTCTGAATGGTGGAAGCAAACGTCTTTCATGCGACGTCGTTCACACATTGTTTTTCGATCCATGCAAGAGTGTTGCGGCTAGTTCTGCAAGAGTTACAGCAATTGATGTACTGACGTGAAGAACTGTTTCCTGTTATTTGCAGTTTACGCACCAGATTCTTCTGTGAATCTTAATGTATGTTCGTCTTGATCTGCGAGCGCCGTCCATTAACCGGAGCAGCGAATCTTGCCGCAACTACCAATCTACCACCGTTAGGTGTGCTGTCCTCTATGGATTCTGGATGACGGTTTGTTGCTGGGAACGTTGTTTTCACATTGAAACCGCACTAATCCATACTAGGAAATGCCGGCCGGAGTGGCCGTGCAGTTCTAGGCGCTACAGTCTGGAACCGAGCGACCGCTACGGTCGCAGGTAAATCCTGCCTCGGGCATGGATGTGTGTGATGTCCTTAGGTTAGTTAGGTTTAATTAGTTGTAAGTTCTGCGGGACTGATGACCTCAGAAGTTAAGTCGCATAGTGCTCAGAGCCATACTAGGAAATATTACAAGATTAAACACAGGAAACAGGTTTACTTGTCTCAGGGCAATTTAATAATTTGGAGCTGTTTTACGACGATAATGCATAGTTAATTTTCAGTACCTCTTACTGTAGTATTATAGGCTTTTCAAACGTGTCTCAAGAAGGGTGATATTTTAAAAACGTGTTGCAGTATGCTTCTTACAATATATTGTCGTCACCGACATTATCAATACACTCCCAAATGCTGAGAGGTCTATCAGCCAGTGTAGTTAATGCTCCTGTTTTCTGGAAGCTTAAACCTGCGACCAAAATTTAATTTTCCACGGCGCACCATAACCAAGATTACGAGCCTCCATATATAGCGACCAGTCCTGCAACAGTCGGACTGCGGTGGGACGAATTCCAATCGTCTGCCTGATATTCGATAGGCAATCTCGAGAAACAGCACCCACACCATCAAAGAGACAATAAAAGTTTGTGACGAGTAGGAAATGTTTTGCAGACTTCAAAACGCAGTGTGCTGTCTTGATGTTAATAATGTAAATAGCTTACGATTAGATATGAGAAGTACACACTACTTTATATGTAGGGCAACCGCTGCCGGAATGTTCCATGATTTGAATAAACAAGACTGCTGCGATTGTTACAATTCTTTATTGGAGAACACGACCTCTTTCGCAGATTAAATTTGCGTCTTCAGATGCTTCACTGTATACAAAGGTATAAAAAAAAAACCATCAGAAATGTAGCCATGCCAAGAAACGGACAAATAAAGGCGATAATATCAATATCTACTTACAACATTTATATCCGGGCATTTAAAACGTTTGACTCACGAATGTGCGAGCGTCTATGATAAATGTTTTGGGGGCTAAAGCCATCCCCAAACTAAACAAGAACGTAGTAAGAACGTCAAAGTGAGAAGGTAGTAGTATAAAAATAATTCATAGCAAAAATTGTTGAAATACTTAGCAAAAACGCCGCATTTGTTACGTTAAATGAGAAACAGTTGTCAATAGTGTCGCACTTTAGTTCCATTGTTGATAGGCTGCGGAGGAAACGTTGTTGTTGCCGGCGCAAACTAACCGCTATCTGTAGCGGGACCTACGCGGAAAGCCGCGCATATGCGGTGCCACAAACATTAAGTAATTAGATACCTTGACTGAAATGTTGGGGGCCGGCTAGAAAATTTAAACTACCAAACTGCAATAATCGGCAACAATACACTTTGCTTATGAGTCGAGTCGAATAAGTCAGAATTACTGTTACAACTAATTTCAAAAGAATTCCCGATACTATCTAGGGTCCTATACGTTATATGTCAGCACTAACCAACACAGCGTCCTTACAGTTAATAAAATTGTTTTCACAAATGAAAAGCCTCTTACATGAATAAAACAGAGTGTGTTATTTCTGATTACTGCATTGTGGTAATTTAAAATGTGCAGCCAGCTTCCAGCATTTCAATCAAGGTATTTAATTACCTAATGTTTGTGATTCCGAACAGGTGTGGCTTTCTTCTAAGGCCCCCCGCCAGATGGCGGTTAGCTGGCGCCGGCAGCAGAGACGCTTCCTCGCAAGGCCGTCTACAATGGAGGTAAAGTGTGACACTGTTGACAACTGTTTCTGTTTTAATGTTAGAAACGCGGTGTTTTTGCCAAGTATTTTAATTATTTTTCTCATAAATTATTTTAATAGCTACTACCCTCTCACCTTGACGTTCCCACTAGGTTCTTTTTTAAGTTGAGGATGGCCTTACCCCCCAATAATTTTATCATAGACGCTCGCATATTCTTGAGTCAGAAATTTTAAATCCCTGGGTATAAATGTTGCGAATAGTTTTATCTGGTTTACATGAACCTTTAATCTTCTGACTCTAAGCAGACATTAATATTATCGCCTTCATTTGTCCGTTTCTTGGCATGGCTAAATTACTGATGTATTTTTATGCCTTTGTACACAATGAAGCATCTGAAGACGCAAATTTAATTTGCGAAAGAGGTCGTGTTCTCCAATAAGGAATTCTAGTAATAGCAGTAGTCTTGTTGATTCAAATCACGTATATCAGAAGTGTTGTTCTGCTGATAATACTATTTATTCTTTCACTCATCAGTTTCATCAGGGATGGAAGTCGAAACAGCACCAGGCGGTATCTTCCGCGACTTTTCAGAGGCACAACGCAAATCACATTTTGTTACAAAAAATGACATTTATCGAGTTAACGATGTTTATCTTAAAAAATGCGGTAATTAAATGTAAAGCTCTCAAGTTTTTTGTTGAGTGAGTTCGTCGAAACGCCGTGGCGTTTCAGTTGAAAGTAGACTGCAGGAAGGGGAAATTTTTCTGATTGCGGAGAAATCTTTAACGCAGCTGCAAAAAATTCAGTATTGGCACCACTGTTATTTTCTATTTATGTCAATTATCTTCGATTTAAAAGACATACCTCAGATTTGGTCCATTGTACACATTGGAAAAGCAATAAAATCAATCAAACGTGCGCCAGGAAAGATTAAAGATTACGGCACAGGTGGCAAATCTGAATCATGGGTAAGAGTTAATAAGCATGACAAAATCTTCCAAAATTTTTGGGTGTGTTATTGAGCATAATTGAAAAAAACCCTTATAGTTTCTCAGACAGCTAAATTCAGCCACTAAAATGTTAGAAGAGGAAGCAGACCTCCATTATTATTCATTTAAACTGCCTCTAGCTCATAGAGAATAATTCTGCTAGAAAAATCTTTGATTACTTACCCACTGATATTAAATATATGTTAGATAACACAGCTTCTCGGTAACTCCTGCTGTTTCGTAGAAACATTTTTGTTTAATAACGTGTGTATTTTCAGCTTAAGAGTGTTAAATACTTAATTGTATTAATAACATAAATATTCTTTTCTGTTACGTGAACTTATCTTTAAATGGTAAATATGCTGTAAACTGACTCGTTCCTTGTCATTACGATATTTTTACGTTACTAGTATGTAGCTCCATGCAAATAAGGGCCTGAGAAACCCTCTCACAACGAATGACATAAGGAAGTTACAGACTGTCAAATGGTTAAGTGACAAGCGGTAGACGCAGAGGCGCTAGACGCTAGTGCGACATGGAAAGATTCAGCAACATTTTGAAAACTTTCCACTCACACTGGTAGCCACAGCAGTGAAAAAGAGCTGCCAGAAAGAATACAGAGAAGGTAAAAATAGTAATGATTTTAATACAACACTCATGGCTTACTGAGAAACTAAACAATCCTGTCTTATTGAAAGAAGAATGCTGATTCGACGCTGAGGGTGTGAGAAGAGTGCCAGGTAGTGAACTTTTACAGGCTCGTTTATAGGGAGTAGGACTACATTCTGAGATAGGAACTTCTCGCCTCAGACTCTACCAGCGATAATGGGCACCATGGGAGAGTACTGCTGACGCGTCTCGTCCAGGAAATCCCTTGCTGTCTGATGTCCAGTCACCTCTTACCCCTTGCCTGCCTGTACGACAAAGTTAAGTGTTACATTACCGGTAACACTCTGCCCCTGTTTGTTGGGTGTCATGCTTAACGCCATATGTAGCGTTCCAAGTAACTAGCAACATTACACGCAGTTTCTGTCATTCTCCCATACGCTGCCCGTCGATGACACTGATGAGATGAGACATCTATAACAAAGTAGCTGTCGCAGAACGCTGGAGCAACGAAGTGTACCTAGCGACTGGAAAAAATTGCAGGCCATTCCCGTTTTCAAGAAGTCCCTTAGGACAAATGCACATAATTAGAGGGGTATATAGTTGACGTCAGTTCGCTGTAGAACGATGGAAAATGTTTCATGCTCAAGAATTCGGTTGTTTTTGGAGAACGAAAATCTCCTCTATAAAAATTGACATGGATTCCGCAAACAGAGATCTTGCGAAACTCAGCTTACTCTGTTCTCCATGAGATCCACAGCGCTGTAGACAACGGCGCTCAGGTTGATGCCGTGTTTCTTGACACGACTGACAACGTCCAGCACTGGACTGTGAAAATAAGTATTACCTGATTGAGTATCGGACCAAATTTGTGACTGATTTCAAGGCTTCAAAAATGGTTCAAACGGGTCTGAGCACTATGGGACTTAACATCTGAGGTCATCAGTCCCCTAGAACTTAGAACTACTTAAACCTAACCAACCTAAGGACATCACACACATCCATGCCCCAGGCAGGAATCGAACCTGCGACCGTAGTGGTCGCGCGGTTCCAGACTGAAGCGCCTAGAACCGCATGGCCACAACGGCCGGCTTCAAGGATTCCTTGCTGACATAACTCAACACGTTGCCCTTAACGGAACGATATCGACGGATCTAAAGGCAATTTCCGGAGTGGCTCACGGAGACTTGATAGAACCGTTACTTACTGTTTACAGTGTATATAAATGGTCTAGTAGGAAGCGTCAGGAGCTCTTTAAGACTGTTCGCAGCTGATACGGTTGTCTATAGGAAAGTAGCAACGCCAGAAAACAGTACTGATTTGCAGAGGACTAATGAATGATGATGATCTCATTTGAACTAAGATTGCAGTACACGCGAGATGCCTAGTTGTTTCCACCAACCCGAGTGGAATGCATGACTGAATAATGATCACCAACCTGCAGTCTTCTGTAGTTCTCCCCTCCGCAGGAAACAGCACATAGGTGGCGAGTTCATTATCTTGAGGCTACAATAAAATGTTAGCAAGGAACTGTTACTGGTTAAATAATTAAATTTTGAACCGGTTTGTTTAAACGGGAAGCAGCTCTTCTTCTTAATAGCAGACTACTGTAAATTTATCGAACACTCTATGAATCAAAAATAATTTGCATTCTTCACACTTTCTCAGTGCATAAAAATAACAATGAACTGTGTGAGTGCATAATTACTATCACACTAGTTCTCAAATACATGTCCCAAAGACTGGAAACTGCTGTTGAGGATATTTGCCTGATATTTTGATATCATTAATAATAATTTACAATCAGATCTTTTGTAAAACGAAAGTATGTATTTATTTCAACTGAATTTCTTATTTTGGCATAAACATTGTACACAAAACAGTATATTACTATAATTACAATATACACAGTATCTGATTTACAGCTGTAATGTACATAACTATTTCATAGGAAGAATATTACATGTTACAATTTACACACACATGTAAGGTGTGACAACAATATAGGATAGAAGTATATATTTTTATATGTATCATTTTTGTGGACAAGAGACAAGAATTACAATTTTCTATACAAAATTATACACTTTAGCTACAAATATTACTTCAATATTACTTAAATATGTATATGTATATATATATATATATATATATATATATATATATATATATATATATATATATGTGTGTGTGTGTGTGTGTGTGTGTGTGTGTTTTATGTATTACATTATGTTTAATCACTGACACAATTAATGTTATAACTTGTTAATTGCATATCCTGTAATATCTAAATATAACACAGATCGAGTAATTATTTTACATATTAAATATCGTGCACTATCTAGACAATAAATTTAATAAACAATGACATCACATTACATACTCGAATCATTACTTACACATCCTTCATGACATAGCGCAAAGTATGAAAATAGAGACAAAAGTTATTTATAGTGTTGCATTTATGACACACCCTATACATAAATTTGAAAATGAAATGATATAACACTGAAGGAAAATTTGGGGCTCAAAATTTCCCAAAAGTGTTAGCACTTCTGTGAGTACACACATAACTTCTCACTCGCAGATAGACATAAGTTACATATGACAGTTATGATGTAATGTATTTACACTTTATACTATTTAGAATTCATGTAAGCATAATTTCTTAATTCTGCTGAAGACACTCACTTCTATATGAATTTCATTCTTGTTCATATGAAGTAACCACATACACATTGAGTTAAAATAAATTATTTACTAAATATCAGAATTTATCTGAACAGCTAATGTGAAACCCAGTTGGAACTTCCATTACAAAAGTTTCTTTATTGTCGACAGAAAAGATGAAAATAGATATCCAAATATAACAGACTACTAAATAACATGATAACTTACTGTGCGCTTGTAAATTGTTTATCAGGTTGGGTAAAGAAATTCCAGTTGCTGCATATTAACATTTTTCTGCGATAAGTTTGATGCTTTGAAATATTTTTTAGATTTTAGCTGACACAAGTAATCTGAAACACAATCTAAATCAAAACAAGCTGAAGAAGTCAATGTAATTAGTGAAATTCCTTCACAGTCACACTTGGGAGAAAATTAGTGTTTTCACAGGTATAAATCGAACTTTTTATTTGATATTGAGTAACTATTTACTAACAGTACACAACAAGTATATATTTAAATAATTTGTAACATGTTGCACCTCAAATTTAGAATTTAAAAGTACATCCAGTTGGATGTTCTTCTGTTACACGAAAGACATCAGTATGACTCAGTCATTTGAAAATTGCTATACCTGTACATACAATGTCATTTATTCATAACAGTAATGACTAAATGCATCATATAACTAGCACCATCCTTCGTTGCAGTATTTATAACTAAACTGTTAACTGTTTAACTCTGACACACAAATCGGTAGATAATTAATTAAAGTACCAAATTATGTCAAGATAGCTAAGAAATCAATCATGTACTTCTAATAAAATTTCAGTCTATCATGTATTTCTAGAAGAGTAACTTTCTTCATACCGATATAAAAAAAAAACATGAAATGAGCTTTGCTTATCTAACAAATACTGCACTACCATTCATTTAGATAAGAATATTGTTTCGTTTGGAAAAAGAATTTAGAATTTGGAATGAATGTTCATATTGTTATCAATTCTCCAAGCATAGCTTGTTATCAACTGATTTTCTTTAATTATGCATAAGAAAACTTCCTTTGGTTTCTTGTGAAGAAATTCCCTAATGAAGTACTGTGAAATAACATAAATAAAAATAAAAATGGGTACTCATATTTGCAACAAACGGTAAGTAAGCATTACTTTCATAGAATGAAAGTCATGATAATGAATAAAAGGATGAGTATGGAGTAAATGATACGATACCGAAAAGAAACTGAGACAACAGGTAATATTTGCCAAGAAATATCGAAACGTCGTTTTGGAAGAGAGATAACTAGCATCCTTTAAGTCCCCCATTACGTCGTTTTAAGGCAACAATAAGTATTCAGTCAAAACATTTACACACTGGACGTAGTACAAAAGATACATTCACTTCTGTGAGTGTGTCCTCAATGATTGTACTAGCAATTGGTGGTGATAAAAGAATAAACCATCTTTCATTCTTATCGCCATAAAATGTATGCACTACATGCAATTTGAATTTAAAAATCAGGGATTTTCAAGATTATTAAAAAATTACAACTGCTGAATTAACAATCATCCACTCTTCATACGATGATAAAGAGAAAGTTATTGGAGCCCTAGATGGTCTGTTAACGAAAAGAAGAAGTTTCTGATTCAGTTGGAACGTTCAATTTAAAAACATTATCCAGGAGGCTTATTTGTCTTAACTGTGTTTAAAACAATGTTTCATAATTCGTAGTGTTGTGGTGCTATAACAATGGAGAGGAACACAATGATGGCTACTCTGTTCTATGATGACATAGAGATGGTTGACGATGATGGCAGTTATCATACAGAGTATTAACATTTACATTAGTTAACAAACACTTCTTTATTTATTCAGAAATATGTTGTTTTTCATCTCGTTGTCAGCCGAAAAGTTCTAAAACTTGAAGCAAAGTTAAGAGTCAGATGACAGTCACTTACAAATTAACACCTTATTGAAATACTTAATAAGAGATTTATACGATCACTGTCTAAACAAGAGTGTATAGCGAGAACTTGCTAAACTTCATAAAAAAATATGCTCTGAATTATTTGTTGTTATTATGGCGTTATGATGTGTAGAATTCTAAACATGCAATAGTTTCATCTTCTGCTGACAGGGTGCATGTAAATTAAGTGCGTAACTTTGACACGCTAACACGCTTGGTATGTGGTACATACACTGTTCTTTGATTGACTTTGGTTATAAGCGAGTTAACATCAGAACAAGCTGATCGCACACGTCTCGATGACACTGTGAAAAATTTCTGCTCTGTGTTTTTCAAGTTTATAGTGATTTTTGTACCTGATTCAGTGTTTCAGATACTTGCTAGTCATTCACTGATGTATTTTATGAAATATTGGGAAAACTGTATACAAAACATAAAACAACAAATTCTGTTTCTGCGTGTTGCCTAGCTACTGTCGTGGGGTGACTGAGGACAAATAATTTCATAGTAGTTTTTATCATTTTCATGGACAACCGAGGTAGGTGATACAACAGTAAATGAATGAAATTTTTTTCCTGTTGGTTCTGCCTTAGAATGAGATCACGAGGACTCGGAAAACGTTTTTTAGTGAGCTAATGGTTCCGGCTGTGGTATTTGCAGCATGAATGTTAACGTAATAGAGGAATATGTTTGTACACCATCTTTAGAATAACTTGAATAATTCTTCCAGGCGTAGTAAAACTATGTAACTGAAACAAAGTTTTCCTGATTGCCAGAGCTGGCAGTGCGAGAGCAAACTCCTCGCGGGAAATTATCGCTCAAACACGTCCAGTGTCAAGGCGATACAGGCCACATTTTAAATTAATGTCTCCACTCACCAGTACACACGTACTCTACAGCGGCGTTTCTCTTTATATGGGGCGGGTGGCAACTTGTACGAAAACTACACCTTAGCCTAGTTATTGCTGTATGCGTGTCACGTTATAATAAAGATGGTGTTTCGTCTTGGCTTATCTTTTGTTTTGTGATCCCAAGCTTGTCTTGCGGTTTCCTCCATGCCGCTAGGAACATGAACAGCTCAGCGACTCGGACGCCGTCGCTTTTTATGTCCGGGCTGTGACTATCGGCGGCGTACAACTTGCGCTTGACGTCCACCGCCGTCACTTAGCGACGCGTGAGGGGGCCCAGTGGTGGACGCTGCAGCCGGGGCGACGACACATCACCTCCGCTGCGGATGCTGCTGCTGCTGCTGCTGATGTTGGTGGTGGTGCTTATCTTTACCGGGTTTGCCCTGGGCATCGCGCCCCCGCCGGCAGCGGGCGCAAAGCCAGCAGCAAACCACAAACAAACATCATTTGAAGAGGATCCTGCGGAACGCCCTGCGGAAGTCCTTGTTGAAGATGGTGTAGATGACGGGGTTGAGAGCTGAGTTGGTGTAGCCGAGCCAGAAGGCGGTGGCGAATGCGCTGTCTGGAATGTCGCAGCCGGGACACAGTGGCAGCAGGATGTACAGGAAGAAGAAGGGCAGCCAGCAGGCGATGAAGGAGCCCATGATGAGGCCCAGGATGAGCGTGGCGCGCTTCTCCTTCTTCCGGGCCAGGCGGCGCTTCTCGCGCTCGGGGTCGCGCGGCTTCTGAGGCGCAACCACCTGCGGAAGACAACAAAAACATTATAAACATGTGCGCACTAAGTCGTATAGAGTGGTCCTAGTTAGGGAAAAATCGTTCTTAGGCAAGTTACCGGAAAGGATAAATAACAAATTACGATGTTGGCCATGCAGTTTGACTAGTGACGTAGTGAACATGCGACAAATAATTTGAACAACATGGAGATGGTGATGTCATATTATTAACGATACTTTGAATCATGAGCAACACATATAGTTTTGATTACGAGAATTTACTGTATTTGGGAAAAAATAATTGGAATACGATTTAAAAAACGACGCACTAAGAAGTAATTATCCCAATGGGACAAAAATCTGTAGGTGTGACGTACATGTACAGATAAGCGAATGATTACAATTTCAGAAAAAAATGGATGATTTATTCAAAAGAATGAGCTTCACTAAGTGAGCAGTTAAACAACTCGTTGGTCCACCTCCAGCCCTTATGGAATCAGTTACTCGGCTTTGCATTGATTGATAAGAGTTGTTGGATGTCCTCCTGGGAGATATTGTGCCAAATTCTGTCCAACTGGCACGTGATATCGGCAAAATCCTGAGCTGGTTGGAGGCCCCTGCCCATAATACTCCAATCGTTCTCAACTGGAAAGAGATCTAGGTAGGGTTTGACAAACGAGCAAACAAGCAGTAGAAATCCTGGCCGTGAGTGGGTGGGCATTATCTTGCTGAAATGTAAGCCGAAGATGGATTGCCATGGAATATCGTCGACGTACCTCTGTGCTTTAAGGGTGTCGCAGACGGTAACCAAACGGATTTTGCTATTTAAGAAATGGACCCTAGAACATCAGTCCTGGTCGTCGGAGCGTGTGATGGTGGGCATCAGTCAGGTTGGCATCCTGCCCCTGTCTGGGATGCCTCCATTTCTATCTTTGTCCTGGAATCTCGTTAACTGTAGTAGAATTGTATGCAGTGATGTGTCTCACTTCCAATTGAGTCACGATGACCAGAGAACACGTGTCTCTGGTGCGTAGGGAGCAGAGGTAAATCAACGCATTATTGACTTGCTCAATTTACGAAGCTCTTTCGCTTGAATAAATCATCCAATTTTTTTTTGAAATTGTAATCATTATTTTGTCTGTACATCACATCTACCGATTTTCACCCAATTCGGATAATTCCTTCGTTGAGTGTCTTTCTTTTGTTTGAGTGTATTACGACCTATCAATATGTTTCACTAAATTAAAATACCATGTCACTTTTTCTGCCATTGTTTGGAGACTAGTTTCAGAAACTACTGTAGGCATTTTGAGACAATTTTCACTAACAGATACATTGATTCACAAAGCAGGTTTGTCTACATAATTCGTAGTTGCAGTAATGATGACTGAGTGTTTATAGGGTTCTTCCATGACTAAGTTACAAACTTTCAGGGATGCTGGAGAAGAGTAAACTTATCAAGACGTAAGGCACCCTGGACCGGAAACGAACGAGTCGAAAGCTGTAAACGAAAATCGCTCTGATAGATCTTACAATGGACCTCGTCCACTGCAAGCTCTTTGCATTCCATGTTTAGGGAGGCTGCATTATTTACCAAAATATTTGCTCAAAACATACGCCCTAACCCTCGCAATGCCCGAAGTGTGTGTGGTTGCGATTTTTTAGGAATTGTCAGAGTAATGCCCTTAGTACTCGCACATTATGTTGTTTTATCGGACTTCTAAAGGTGTACAAAGTTTGAAGTAAAGCTGTGCCCCCAACGTCTCCCCTTGTGAAAGTTACCAGTGCGAACCCGTCGCTACCCACACATAAGTAAGAGAAACATTTCCTAAAATGTAAACGAGTCGAGTATCGCGAAAACAAGCACTACAGCTGTGTTGGTCATCATGACACACAATACGAACACAGAAATAACCTGTCGTAAATAAATCATAGGTGGTATCGGAAAATACGCGTTGCCTATGTAGCTCAAGCGGAGACTCGCAAGAACCAACTGTGGAAAAGAAACCGAATCTAGTATCGCAGTACACAGTACGAACTAAAAAATAACATTCATCGTAGAAAGAAATCGAGGTTAGAATCGAAAAATGTTTTCCAGCTATGTAGTTTAAGTTGAGATTGCCACACACACATACCGATATATGTATCAGTAGTAACTCGAAACAGCTGTCACAAAAGAATAATATATTTATTGGAAAGAAAACGAAACGAGTGTCATAAAGAAAATCTCCACCACGATAAACAGTCCGTGAGAGTTCGTAAGCTTCCACAGCCAGAGTCATCTGAATAAAATAATTCTGCGTGTTGGGCTGCTTCATTATGAAACACGAGATAAACTCAGCGGTTCCAGTCCAGCGGACGGCGTGTGTTCGCCAGCCAGCAGCACCACTTGACCCGGGTTGCGCAGCATAAACTGTGGTCACGCGAGAACTGCGGTCTGCTGTAACGCTTTGCTGCAGGAAACCACAACCCCTGTATACCAGCTGCCAATTTGCTGTTGCCTACCTATCACATACAGCACTGGCAAAATCCTGCCGATTCACTATTCCCAATCAACACCTACTAGAGTTGTCTTTCAATCACCTACCGCAACAGCGCAGGGAATAGCCTACTGCACAACCATCCCCAAACACAGCACTTCCCTTCAAATTTTACAATGACGTTCCTGATATGTAACGTCAGTAGCCGTCAAATAACACAAATAGACAATTTATAGAGTAAGACTTACACCAGTATACGGCAGTCAACCGCCCTGAATAGGGCCGTTACAATCCAGTCAAAACTGGGAAACTCAGTTTACTCAGTTTAGTCTTTTATAATAGTGTGCCCCAACACACAAAATTATTTTATTCAAACGCAGGGCAGAATGTTATACCTTTGAAAACTTTTCAAACATTCATGTCTAGCCATCCCTCCAATAAAATATTAATACACGTGCTTATTCCAGCTTGAAATGACAGTATTCACTTTTTCTTGCTGCAGTCTTTTTCTGAAATTAGAAAAATTGCTCTGGAAAAGTAAGTTTCTTTTTCCAAACGTTATACGCTATTCGATGGTACATCACGGTCAAGTACCTAGGAATAAACATTCTACTCAAATTTGCTGTAACTGAGAAAATCTTCGAAGGCCGCGGTGGTCTCGCGGTTCTAGGCGCGCAGTCCGGAACCGCGCGACTGCTACGGTCGCAGGTTAGAATCCTGCCTCGGGCATGGATGTGTTTGATGTCCTTAGGTTAGTTAGGTTTAAGTAGTTCTAAGTTAAAGGGGACTGATGACCACAGCTGTTAAGTCCCATAGTGCTGAGAACCATTTTTTTTAGAAAATCTTGTCGGTATGGTATTCAATAGTCAATGTGTTACATTAGTACTCCAATAAATATTAATAATGCGTAAGTGAAATGAAATTAATATAAGGTATTATGAAAACCAGTTACAAGTAAAAGCATTTAGAAATAGTAGCTCATGGCACTTAATATAAATTTCCATTTTTAAGACAGCGCAAATACTTACGGCATTAAAGAAACTGATTTCATTTGCACATATCACATGTTCCATGTTAGAAGACCATCAGTCTCAAGGTACAAGCTGGTGCACTGTCGCAATGCCCTCTTACTACCGCCTCATTTTTATTTATTCAGGATCGTCTTAGGCGTTAGGGTATAACATCCCGCTCAGCTTCTCTAATACTTGACGACTAGTAATTTACTAGATGAAACCCAACGAGACTTCGCCCAGCACCATAATAAAACTTCAACTACAATGTAAATAAAAAGCGTGTACGACATTGTTGGACGGGAGGTCCCATGCGGGGAAGTCCGGCCGCCAAGTGCAAGTCTTAGTGCTGTCGACTCGACACTGGGCGAGTTGCACGCTGGTGACGAGGATGAAGTGAGGACGAGGACAACATAACATCCGGGCCACGAGCGGAGAAAATCTCCAATCCAGGCGGGAATCGAGACTGTGTCCGCTGCACGGAATGCAAACACGTTACCATCCAGCTAAGCAGACGGACTTCAGCTGCAATAAAAGTAACAGGCAGAAGGCGAGTATCACGCGTTTCTCAAATTTTACGTCTTTTGTAATGTTGACTAAGACAGCCATTTCTTTCCTCCGTGCCCACAACGAAGGTTTCACTTCTAAGTGATGTGGCATTTGGCTTGCAGGAAACTAAGACATGAGCATCTGCGCACACAAGGATGAAGAGTGACGGTAGCCACCAAAAATACTTTCTTAAGCAGGTTACAGTCAAAGCCATCTCAAAATCCTTCGTGTTCAGATAAGCATATACCGAACATCTTATTAGAATGGTAATAAGCCAATACGGTAAACACAAAAAATCGGCAACTCCTTGGGAATAAACAGCAATGTTTTTTGAATCACCGGTCTTCGGACTGGTTTGCGCCACATTACTAATTCCTCTCCTAGTCCAACCTTTTCGTCTCACAATAGCACTTGCACCCTACGTCTTCAATTGTTAGTTTGATGTATTCCGTTCTATAACTCCCCCTACTCTTTTGACCCTCTACAGCTTCCTCTGTTTAGCGAAGGTTGTTCTACGCATATCTTATCATCCCGTCCCTTTATCTTGTCAATGTTTTCCAAATGTTTCTCTCTCCGCCAATTCTGCGGAAAACCTCTTTCTTTATCTCACCATTCCACCTAATATTCAACGTTCTTGTGAAACAAGAGATCTCAGACGCTGCGATTCTCTTTTGTTACGGTTTAACCAACTTATCACGTTTCACAAACATACAATGCTGTGCTAGAAACGTACAGTCTAGGAAATTTCTTTCCTAAATTAACGCCTATCTTTAATACTAGTGCACTTCTCTCTTTGCTTGAGCTAGTCTGATTTTCATGTTCTCCTACCTTCGTCCGTCAAGGCTTATAGAGTTATGCAAGAAATTTCAGTTATTAATAAGAAATACGCTATTCAAAAACCATGAAAAGAAAAAGGTTTCTTGGGAAAGGCCTGGATATGTGAGAATATTTCAGCTGGACATCTTGCTTACTCAGGAGATACTGAAATCATATGTAGGATTGTAAGGCGTACCCAGAAGCAGATACAGACTCAGATCACATCTTAGTTGTTATGAAGAACAGATTGGAGTTTAAGAGAAACGGCCAGAGGAATCGTTGTGGAAAGAATTGCGATACTGAAGTACTAAAGAATGATGAAGTACGTCTTACGTTTTCTAAGGCTATAGATAATGCGCTGATTATCACGACAAGTAGTTCAATGGAACAGGAATGAATATCTCTAAAAAGGGCAATTACAGAAGTAGAACAAATACATAACTGAGACGAAGCAGTGGGTAACAGAAGAAATAATTAAACTGGTAAAGAGTAGAAAAATATTCAGGATGTTACAGGAATACAGGAATGTGATTCACTAAGTAACGAAATTAAAAAGGCGTGCAGAAAAGCCAAGGAGAATCGACAGCAAGAAAAATGACAAGAAATTGGAAAAAAAATTTTCCTTGGAAGTTTACACACTGCGTCTAGAAAAGTCAAAACAGTCTTCTCTGAAATTAAAAGAAAAGGTTTCGACATTAACAGTACAAGAGAAACTGCACTTGAAGTCCTCTAGTGAGGGAGGAGTTGGTAAGTGCTAGGAGAAGAAATAGCAGTCAACAGGAAGACATAGGCGATTCAGTATTAGATCTTAGGACTGCTTGGGAATAATTGCTATCAAATAAGCTGGAAGGCATTGATAATACTTCTTTGGAATTCCTAACGTAGTAGGGGAAGCGGAAGCCAAACGATTATTCAAGTTGGTTCGTAGAGACCGTGACTCTGGAGATACACCACAAGACCTTCACAAAAACGTCATCCACACAATTGTAAAGATAACAAGATAAGTGAACGATGTAACAAAAATCAGTATTATATTTAATGAATCCAAGTTTCTGAACATCAACAAAAGCAAAACGAGGATAATGGAATGTAGTCGAATTAAGTCGGGTGATGTTGAGGGTATTGGATTAGGAAATGAGACACTTAAAGTAGTATAGGAGTTTTGCTATTTGGGGAGCAAAATAAATGACGATGGTCGAAGTAGAGAGGATATAAAATGTAGACTGGCAATGGGAAGGAAAGCGTTTCTGAAGAAGAGAAATTTGTTAACATCGAGTATAGATTTAAGTGTCAGGAAGTCGTTTCTGAAAGTATTTGTATGGAGTGTAGCCATGTATGGAAGTGAAACATGGACGATAAATAGTTTAGACAAGAAGAGAATAGAAGCTTTCGAAATGTGGTGCTACAGAAGAATGCTGAAGATGAGATGGGTAGAACACATAACTAATGAGGAGGTGTTGAATAGGATTGGGAAGAAGAGAAGTTTGTGGCACAACTTGACTAGAAGAAGGGATCGGTTGGTAGGACATGTTCTGAGGCATCAAGGGATCACCAATTTAGTATTGGAAGGCAGCATGGAGGGTAAAAATTGTAGAGGGAGACCAAGAGATGAATACACCAAGCAGATTCAGAAGGATGTAGGTCGTAGTAGGTACTGGGAGATGAAGAAGCTTGCACAGGATAGAGTAGCATGGAAAACTGCATCAAACCAGTCTCAGAACTGAAGACCACAACAACAACAAGTTTCTGACAAGACTGTTATAATGAACAGTGAAAAAAAAAATTGAGGATATGTTAGATGACGATCTGTTTGACATTATGAATGATAAAGACACTAGAGAAGCAATTCTGACGGAGTGCTTGATGGCAAAAGAAATTCTTAAGAAAAAGTGGATTCAAGTGTTTGATAATGTAAACTAGTAGGATATATAATATAATATAATATGTCCAAGAACAAAGAGGGAATAGTAAGTATGGTAGACAAAGATGAAGTTTTCGGTTTAGAGGTATTCTGTCTGTCACTGGAACGCGAAGGCTTCAGGGACATATTTTCAACAGGCTTGCAGAAGAACTGGGAAAATCCAGTCATAAGCCCCATGTAGTCAATCCAACTTGAAAGGTTTCGTTGTGGTACACTCATTCTGATCTGTATATAAATTCCTCGCAATAGTTCTGCAACTTGTTATTTACTCGTAGGCTATATCCTCTTACATGTTTTTCGTGTTTTATTAATTCCTTCATTTACAACCGCTGTAATTAGTATTCTGTAAACCAAATACTGACTCCTTTCAAGACTAAGTAGATGTGATTGGCATGGTTGAACGGATTCTGATAGTGATACAAATTAACAATTCAGGACGCTGGGTGCTGGGCGCAAATACTACTGTGAGATACTGAGTTTGGCACAGGAGAGGACTGTTACTGCCGAAATTACATTAACCAAATACTCCTTTGCCATTGTAGCAGTCTTTTCGTATTATTTTTGTTATAATCATCATTACTATTAAATTTGTGTTGTGGCACTTGACTTACTGTCATTCGCCTTCTTGCTTCACAATACAATGTCGTTAAGTATGAATGACAATCACTTAATTTTCTACATTCTCTTAAATGCTCTTTGTTCATGATCGAAACAATCTTGTGACACAGTACACATTCTGGAAACAGCAGTTGGTGATTTTATGCAGATAAGCGGCCGAACTATCAGGTGCTGTAGTCAAGCCCAATATGTTTACTGCAACTTTTCTTTGGCTGTCAGGGAATATCGAGTCGTCCACGAGTATTTTCCAGATCTTTTCCTCACCGACACGTTGTTGGATCATTGTAATTCCTCTTGAAATATCTTCATAATAATGCATTTCAGTGCAAAATCTGACCAGGTAGTTTCTCCAGTCTGGTTAATTTTTGCTAGAAAATCCGCTTTTGCATTACAATAGAAGGTACACAGAGATGATACCCACTGAACTACAATTGTCTCGTTCTTCTCTTGTATATATTTAATTATTTCTTCGATATCTTCAACTTGAACGATTTTGGATCTTATGTGTTGATAAATGCTATATTTCTGCTCTGGAATCACATAATGTAGTTGCTTCGTCGAATGTGTGTGAACAGTTGTTTAACTGATTTGCTGAAATTCTCTTGCCTTCAACTTCACCTTCAAAATATGAATAGCGAGGACGTAAAGTTTAATAGAACGAGAAAATTTTGTTGTAAGGTGTGCCAACGTTTCCTTCTTTTTCCATTCATGAAGCATCTGTGTAGATATGGAGCCACTGATCTTCAGGGCTTATGAGACATATTGCTTCCAGTGCAATAGCTCTCGTTATTAATCTAGTGGTTTCAACTTTTTTGGAATTAACCATTGTATCTAGCTGGCATTGCAACTGAAGAAGCAGAATTGACGTAACTGAGGAAATAATTTTTTAGCATCAGCTTTCGGTAGTCGATATTACGATCTTACGTCTTAATATTTTTGAGGAAGCTAATTTGTATTTTCAGCTAAGTACTATTATTGTTTCATTGATTTTTATATTTAGCCATTTAATATGATCGGGTGGATGAATCACTTTCTCACTATCAAGTAGTGCTAACCTTTGGAAACTCACTTCAATTTATTTGAAGAAATCTTTAATACGGCTGCTGGTAAAATTCTTTATTTACCTCACAAGTTTCCGTTGACTGGCCATCATCAGGTTCACAAAAGTATTCACAGCTTCATACTAAGCGAAATATAAAGTCATTAACGTCAAATGATCAAACCATGAATTAGACCATTTATCATGCAATGTAATATAAATTACATCGTCAGTCTATAAAAACGGTGGTAGGTAGAATACGTATTCATATTATAACTACAATAGGCGTGAACAGATTCGTAACAAGAAAATGGCTCTGAGCACTATGGGACTTATCTTCTAAGGTTATTAGTCCCCCAGAACTTAGAACTACTTAAACCTAACTAACTTAAGGACATCACACACATCCATGCCCGAGGCAAGATTCGAACCTGCGACCTTAGCGGTCGCGCGGTTCTATACTGTAGCGCCTAGAACCGCTCGGCCACCCCGGACGGTGATTCGTAACACTTACACTTCAAGAGCGTTAACGCCGACTGCTGTTATAACATAAATAAGTACACTGTATAGCAAAGCTTTATAGACTGACGATGTAATATATGTTATAATACGGTAACAGTGTCTAATTCAGGGTTGTATCATGTGAAGATAAATATTATATATATTTCACCTAACATTGAGGCTTTAAATAATTTTATGAAACTGATGATAGCAAAGAAAGAATTTTTCCCAGAAGCCCAAGGTGGTAATACATACGAGCTATGGGGCACCATCTCCTGAAAAAATATCGCCTTATAATCTAGTTAGAATTCAAATGTGTCTGGAAGTTTTTCTAAACTGTTGACATTTTTAGTATTCCCCGCAACAACTGCTTCGTTACCATATGTTAAAATTGATCTTTTGTGGTATTTTAGGTGAATTTGAGCACTGTCCTTGAACATCTCCATTTAATACGAGAAAATCTTTTCACTATGCAGCTTTCTCAGCGGTATAATTTATATGGATCTACTGACTTAATCTTTGGCACATGTATACCCCTTTTGTAGAAAGTTGCATCGTTAATACATATCGTTAAACGTACGAGAACGTGAAATAAGTAATGCAACACATTTTTTCCTCGGCCAGTTTCAGTAGAAAAATGCGGCGTTTGTTGTGGGACTTCCTGGAACATTCCCGTTGCAGCCCCTATAGTTTCATGAAGTTCCGACTGGTGGCGGAGCTGTACGTAGCCTTCAAAATGGCGTCTGTAACGGAGATGAGCTCCAGGCGGAGAGCTGGGACTGACTTTCTTTTGGCGGAAAACCAGAACATCGCAGGATTTATATGCAGACCTGGCAGTGAACAATACCTACGCGAGTCGCTGGGGGAGGCGTCAGTCATCACCACAACAAGATCGCGCCCACTTGTCTGATCTTCCACCTGCCGGACACAAACACTGTTGTGACTCATCTATTACTGGAACGTGCGGACACCCTCATTCGAGGGAATCGACGGATCACAAGCGCACACTTGGCTGCTGAACTGAATGTCCCGGCTCGTAGTGGTGACACACTCGTCCAGCAGCGGGTTATTCATAGGTTTGCGTCCGCTGGATTCTAAGCTACGTAACAGAAGCCCGTAAAGAGCAACTTCCAGCTGTTTGGCGCAATGAAGGATGCACTCGGCGGGAAGCAAGGCATGGATGATGGGGAGGCTATTGATGCAGCGAGACGTTGGCTGTGACTCTGACCAGTAGAGAGGTACACTACCGGCTATTAAAATTGCTACACCAAGAAGAAATGCAGATGATAAACGTGTATTCATTAGACAAGTATATTATACTAGAACTGACATGAGATTACATTTTCAAGCAAATTTGGGTGCATAGATCCTGAGAAATCAGTACCCAGAACAACTACCTCTGGCTGTAATAACGGCCTTGATGCGCCTGGGCATTGAGTAAAACAGAGCTTGGATGGCGTGTACTGGTAATGCAGCTTCAACACGATACCACAGTTCATCAAGAGAAGTGACTGGCGTATTGTGACGAGCCAGTTGCTCGGATTCCATTGACCATACGTTTTCAATTGGTGAGATATCTGGAGAATGTGCTGGCCAGAGCAGCAGTTGTACATTTTCTGTATCCAAAAAGGACAGGACCTGCACCATGCGGTCGTCCATTATCCTGCTGAAATGTAGTGTTTCGCAGGGATCGAATGAAGGGTAGAGCCACGCGTCGTAACACATCTGAAATGTAACGTCCACTGTTCAAAGTGCCGTCAGTGCGATCAAGAGGTGACCGAGACGTGTAACCAATGGCACCCCATACCATCACGCCGGGTGATACGCCAGTATGGCTATGACGAATACACGCTTCCAATGTGCGTTCGCCGCGATGTCGCCAAACACGGATGCCACCATCATCATGCTGTAAACAGAACCTGGATTCATCCGAAAAAATGACGTTTTGTCGTTCGTGCACCCAGGTTCGTCGATGAGTACACCGTCACAGGCGCTGCTGTCTGTGATGCAGCGTCTAGGGTAACCGCAGTCATGGTCTCCGTGCCGATAGTCCATGCTGCTGAAAACGTCGTGGAACTGTTAGTGCAGATGATTGTTGTCTTGCAAACGTTCCCATCTGTTGACTCAGGGATCGAGACGTGGCTGCACGATCCGTTACAGCCATGCGGTTAAGATGCCTGTCGTCTCGACTGCTAGTGATACGAGGCCGTTGGGATCCAGCATGGCGTTCCGTATTACCCCCCTGAACCCACCGATTCCATATTCTGCTAACAGTCATTGGATCTCGACAAAAGCGAGCAGCAATGTCGTGGTACAATAAACCGCAATCGCGATAGACTACAATCCGACCTTTATCAAAGTTGGAAACGTGATGGTACGCATTTCTCCTCCTTACACGAGGCATCACAACAACGTTTCACCAGGCAACGCCAGTCAACTGCTGTTTGTGTATGAGAAATCGTTTGGAAACTTTCCTCATGTCAGCACGTCGTAAGTGTCGCCACCGGCGCCAACTTTGTGTGAATGCTCTGAAAAGCTAATCATTTGTATTTCACAGCATCTTCTTCCTGTCGGTTAAATTTCGCGTCTGTAGGAGGTCATCGTGGTGTAGCAATTTTAATCGCCAGTTGCGTTTCATCCGGGCATACGGGCCCTTGCATTCAGTTGGCATAAGGCCGTCGCACTCAACGGAGATTATATTAAAAAGTAGGATTTTATAGTGAAAAGAATGGGAAATGGTATGGTGTACTGGAATTCGAATAAAATCAATCAGCTTTCAGAAAAAAAATGTGTTGCATTACTTATCGAATGCCGCTCGTATTTTTCCGTCACTACTCACGTTTAGACGTGTTCAGTTATGATAGTAAGGTTTTCTTGCGCATTTCGTACAGAACTGAATTGTGTGAACGGCGAACCATTCAACACAACATGGCTAACAGCAAAGTCTGATGGGAAGGCAATACTTCTAGAACAGCCGGTAACACAAACCATATGTAGCCGTGAGGAAGGGGGGACCACGGGGAAAGGGTGTTTGCCCGCTATGCGGCGTCAGCCGCCGCGGGCATCCTACTGGTCTACTCACCTCGACGCCAGGCCTCTTGCCCGCCGCTTTGGACTTGCGGCCGCCGAAGATGGGCTCGCAGAGGCGCAGCTTGAGCGGCTTGACGACGGCGCAGCGGCTGATGACGCCCGAGTCCGAGCTGGAGGGGTCGAACTCGCTGACGAGGTCGGTGTCGATGCCGACGCTGGGCGCCCGGCAGCGCGCCACCACGTCGCCGTTCACCGACAGCGTCGAGCCGCTCAGCCGGCACGCCGACAGCCGCGACACCTGCCGGCCACACGAGGTGCGCGTGTCAGCTAACTGCAGCGTCCCGTCGGGAAGCACTCTCACCGGTACCATAATCCATACTAAGAGTCAACATTTGTGATGGCGAAGAGTTCTTGGGCTTCCAGCCGGGTGGCGGTGTCTTCAAACTGCGACGTTTCGACGAGTAACGTACTCGTCATCTTCTGGCGAAGTGCCGAGACTTAGCTGATGCCGGTCCCTTTATACCTGCGGCGTGCCCCCCACCACCTGGCCGCGGGAGGCTGGATTCAGATGAACCGGCGGGAGGGGTGGAGGGGGAAGCGGGTGCGCCGTTCGTGTCTCCGTCAGAGCATTCCGGCCGCTTCTCGAGAGCTGGACGTTTCTTGGTGCGTTCCTGGCGTATTGCGGCTAATGCTGCATTCCAGGCCGCGCTCAGTTCACAAGATTCTCGTAGACCCGTATTTCTATTGATTCTTTAATGACGCTGTCCCAATAGCTCCCGGCTCGGCACAGCACCCTGGGGTTCTCCAAATCAAAGGTGTGGTTTTATTTGATGCTATGTTCCGCTATAGCAGATTTCTCTACCTGTCCAAGTCGGACATGCCTGGTGTGTTCCTCGCACCTTTTCGAGATGCAGCGCTGCGTTTGTCCAATGTACTGTACACCACAATCGCAGGCAATGCTGTATATACCAGGTGTGTTGCGTTTGAGTGGGTCTGTAGCTGAGCCCAGCAGCTCTTTCGTCTCCGGCGGTGGTCGGAAGACGGTATTTATGTTTGATTTTCTCAGTAGCCTCCCGATTTTGGCTGATATGGGCCCCAAATATGGAAGAAAGGCGAGTCTCTTGTTAACTTCCTCTTCCTCTTCTTCCTCTTCCTGCAATTTGTCAGCCTGTCTCCTCTTGAAGGCCCTACCAATCTGTGTTTCACTGTACCCGTCGAAACGTCGCAGTTTGAAGACACCGCCACCCGGTTGGAAGCCCGATAACTCTTCGCCAGCTGTATACGACGGGAAAGCATACATTAACATTTTTGATGTTCCTATAATGATATTTACACTCTGCAGGCGAGTGTGTGTTGATAAGAAAGATCTTGGTAGCTTAAAACAGTGTGCCGGAGCGAGACTAGATCTCGGAATCGTTGCTTTTACGAGCAATTTGTCTATCAACTTAGCTGTCGAATCATGACCCTGGCTCCTTCCTCAGAACTGTAGTTCCGCCGTACCTCATCTCCTGCCTCCCAAGTTTGCCTTGCATGCTAAAACGATTGCGGGTGAATTGTGCAGGATAGCTCAGTCGGTAGAGCAATTGCTCGCAAAAGGCAAGGATCAAAATGTTGAAATGAGTGATCTCATGGGACTTAGCTGCTAAGGTCATCAGTCTCTAAGCTTACACACTGTTTAACCTAAATTATCCTAAGGACAAACACACACACCCATTCCCGAGGGAGGACTCGAACCTCCGCCGGGACCAGCCGCCCGGCAAGGATCCCGACTTCGAATATTGGCATGGCACACAGTTTTAATCTGCCAGGAAGGTTTTGCGTTTGATACTAATTATGGAAATTACGTCCAGTACTGCAATTTCTGCAGAACGAATCGAGAATGTGGGTGAAAGACTGAAAATGATGCTGCTGAAACTGATTAGGACAATCTGCAACATAGGAGAGACACCAAGGCGACTTCCAGGAACGCGTCATGATTCCTAAACCAAAGAAGGTGGTAGCTATAAGAAGTGCACAGTACCAAAATTAAGCCCATTACGCATGCATTAAGAATCCTCAACAGATAATTCTTATGAGAGCTGAAGGTGGAGGGTAGAGTGAACAACAGTTTGTATTTACAAAAGGATTAGAAACAAGACAGGCGATTCTGGCACAAAGTCTATTTATAGAAAATAAAATGGAGAGAAAAATAAACATGTAGGGTGTAATGGGTGTTACCTTAGATATTTCTATACATGACTGAGTATGGTGTACTGAACAATATTACATCAGTATTAACGTCAATTACAGAATAATAATTATACCTATTTTTAGGTTAGCAAGGTATTAATGCTTATTTTCCCCTGGGCAGCAAGTCAGCTGTTGCACTAAGTGATTAATGACTCCCTGGGGATAATTAGCCCTTCGGAGAAACCCACTACCCCTCTCCCCCCAACCCCAACTCCATGTCCCACCCACCTCTCTGGGAAAAGTGATGCGGATCCCAGCGCCATTTTGATACCAAATAAATCGACTAATTGAACTGATCAATTAGTTAACCATTTTTCTCTGGGAAATGCCCATCCCATTGGAGGGCCGCGCTTCTCCCCACCCAACCTTCCTACTGGCGAAAAGCTCACAAATCGGTGGGAAATACCAGATTCCGTACTAAATTTGAATTTTGGCGATAAATTCATATGGTGATTACATAGTATTTCAGAGGACACAACAACAAATAATAATAATATACTCTTTATTTTTAGAAAATCAATTTGCGCATTGCTTTTGTGGAACGATGTACAGTATCCGCTTTGTTTTATCATCTTTGGAATAGTGGTACAGTCTATGACATCACAGTGCAAAATGACCGACCGAGAACACGAGTTTAGTCTAACTTCCCTTCGCCTACTGGCGGGACATTCATAATTTGGTGGAAAAATAAAAAAAAAAAAAAAAATCTCTGGCTGTGAGTCATGGGAGTTGAGCAGGGATAGCTGCCAGCACTAGACAGTTCCGTCAGTAACTACTACATCCCTAGAGAGGACATTTTCGCCATTCGTCCAGCAAAAGAGAGTTGCTCCAGCCAGTCTACACAATAGCCATGTGTGGGAAGGATGCGTAATAAGCCTGGAAGCTACCATTCAAGCGCATGGGAGTAGCTTTTTGCTGATCTACAAGTTAATAGCAGGTGGGAGGGACATAACGATGGGTAACAGTATTAGAACAGCGACCTTATGTCCTAGTGCGGCTGCAAATCCCTGTCACTTATGTACAGGACTCCTGTATCATCACCACTGGAGAATGAAACACACCTATACCTACAGTATTTACGAGTTGCAAGTCACATCCTAGTTAACAGAAATATGGGAAATAGAACGTATGATATTTTTTACAAGTGTAGTGCTTATTATCTTACTTGAACACATCATCTCAAGAAGAAAAATTTTACCACTCTCCTCCAGTCTAGTCCATGGCCATCTGACGAGTGTATAGTGTACCTGGCCGACTAGTCACAATTTTTCTTTGTTAACTGCCACTCATGACGGGCTTAAGCTGCAATGTCCGATCACTGAACCTTTGTGACCACTGCTGCCGATGGCCATGGCGCAATGCAAACAAGCAGACGCAACTTGTAGTAATAGTTCTAACTGCAATTCCAACACCGACATAGGCTCTCCTGTTAAAAAAAAAAAAACCCACTTTACCCAATCAAAAAGGGGACATTGTTTTGTCAATAAACCTTGAATTTATTACTCCAAATGTAGATTCCTTCTTTTATACGACGTATTTTTTTAAAAAATGAAAAAATCGGAATATATACACGTTTCACATCACTAAAGTATCGTTACTTTGTGTAAAAATCCTATACAATACTAGGGCATAGGCTGTATTTAATCTAAGTATGATCTCATCAGGTAGAAAATTTCTTATCAGCTTAATATCTGCCACAGCCTGCATTACAGGGCTAGAACATTAAAGTCATTTTTGGCTCATGATGGAGTGCCAAAAGCATAATGTACCTCTATCGCAGGGTGCCTCCTCACCTCGAAACTCTCTTAAACTAACCTCATCATCTACGAGGTAGCAGTACAGAGGAGTTGTAAATAAAAGGTTTATGTAACATAACACTTTATAAATTCGGTAATATAGCTGATTTTATTACGATGATCATCTTTCTCTGTAGCTGCTACATTGAAATTCCATTAAAAGATCTCCCTCGCTGGCACCCACGCAGTGGCACCTCATTGATCGTGAGAGTCGCTTTGCATGGCGGATGACATTTTTCCTGCAGTCGGTTTACACTCACCAAATAACTGTTACAGACATTTCCATGACGTCTGTGGAGGGTTTCCACAGGCTAGGTAGTCACTTCATCTGATACCAAAATGAGAGGTAACTCTCGTCAAATAGCTGAGGGTATCAAACGCTAACTGCGTCCTGCCTCTCCGTTGCCTTGTTATGCTAATGGAAGTAAGTAACTTAGAATTCTGGTTTACTGCTCCCGAACTAATCCTGCTGAGACCCGGCGGTTTGGGGGCAGTGGAACGAGGTTTCACTCTTTTCTCCACCGGCGCGACGCCACTGCCGCCATCTCCGCCGCCTCCAGTGGGATCACTGTAAACAGCTACCACCAACGCCATCGGGTTGCGAACCTTTGTCTGAAGATCAGGGCTGTACCGATCGTGGCCGACAAACCACCGCTCGCTCTATCGGACAGCTGATACTGATTCTAGACTCACTGAAGTTGTCCCATCCTTTCCACAAGGATTGGGTGATTCAGTGTCACTTGGGGGAATTACCATGATGTTGAACAATGTGCTTCACTTCAACCCTCCTGCAAACCAAAAAGTCCTGAGATTTTTTTAAATTTGCCCGGAAGACTAATCCAGCGAACAAAAGTAAAATACTTGTCTGTTCACCACCCCATCTCAAACGTGTATGAATCTGCAAACCTACGTCTCCCTCAGAATGCAGCGCTGTAGAAGTGTTCCTATTGGCTCCCGCCAAATGGGTGGGTTGGTGCTTCAATAAATCAATCTGGAATCCCCGGAGGTAGTGCAATGTTCTTTTTGAGCAACACTACTGAGAACCGAGATTTGAAGCTGACTGCAGACGGATTCTACTGCTGCGAACATACATTTCACATACGGACAACAAAGATAAATCAGCCCTCATACGGAGGCATATAAATAGTGTTTTTCTCTCTCACCATATTTGTGAGTGGTTCAAAAATGGTTCAAATGGCTCTGAGCAATATGCGACTTAACATCTGACGTCATCAGTCCCCTGCAACTTAGAACTACTTTAACCCAACTAATCTAAGGACATCACACACATCCATGCCCGAGGCAAGATTCGAACCTGCGACCGTAGCGTTTGTGAGTGGAATAGGATATGAAATGAGTAGTAGTAGTATAGGGTACCCTCCACCACGCACTACATGGTGGCTTGTGAGGTATGCTTATAGATGTAGAAGTACAGTCCTCCTATTAAGACGTCGGTGTATCCATTTGTAGGCACAGAAACCTCATGGAAGTATGTGGTCTCTTGCTTATCGAGAGAACAAAAGGTGGAACTTCCACTGGTGATAGTAACCCTGCAGGAAACTTTGCATTAGATCTTAATTTTATCATTGCAGTCACTTCGCGAGTCTTTTGTGAGAGACTGTAATATGTTTGCCATCAATATTTAGATGGAGCGATATGGAACTCAGCTATCAAATTGCCTTCCGTCCGAGTATCGCTTACCTGACGTATTCCCACGAGTCCTCCAACATTTGAATACACCTAATTTCGACGAGTAAGAGGTGTCCCACGCCAACTCACATGCCCCTGCTAGTTATGTTGAAATCCCATCACGTTCCGACATCACTGTTCCATTGATCAAACGGCCGTCTACTAATCCACTAGTCACTGACTAGGTAGAGAGCTATCACAAAGTGAAAAACTGCACACGAACGTACGAGAGGAAATTCATAACCATGCAGAGTACACAGAGACTGCAGAAAGAAATTCAGAAGCGTCACACCTACAATTAATCGAAACTGAATGACTGTCTATAATGTCCCCCTGTATATAACCTAATCTCCTTTCTCGTATTCCTTCGATTACTGCGCTAGAAATACGACAGTGTAATGGTGCCAGAGTCTTCGTTAACAGCGCAGTCTCTCTCTCACACATGCTTTCTCTTCTCATTACTTTTCTAACATCCAACGAAGTAGAACTACAAAATAAAAAGTTCCCCTGTTAGAGAACTCGATAAGGCTTAACCGCATTTCAGTCTACTGATAAATCGAAAACAAATACCATCTGCGCTGCGCGTGGTAGCCTCGCGGTCTTAAGCGACTTCCCGCGGTTCGCACGCCTCTCCCGTCGGAGATTCGAGTCCTCCCTCGGGCATAGGTGTGTGTGTTGTTCTTACATTAGTTTTAGTTAGATTAAGTAGTGCGTAAGCCGAGGGACCGATGACCTCAGCAGTTTGGTCCCACAGGAACTTACCACAAATTTCCAATTCTGTCTGCTTGTTGACATCAAGCGTGTGTGGTGATCTCATCGAATAGATACGTTTGGTCCACTGTAGCAGGTTGGAAGAACTGCGTAATGTTTTGTCACCTGTATTGGAGGAAGAGCTCTGGCCACAGATTGTCAATCACAACAGAAGGTTCTTGTGTTAGCGACGTTGCACAGCATTTGCAAACAGATCTCCGAAAGCGATGACCTGTAGGTGTAATCTTATTTTCCACAGTATTGGAGTAGCAGATGTCTCTACGTTCTGTTTTTGAACAGACCAAGAGCATTGATTCCTCATATTGGTGGCGCATATTGCGTCCAGGTATATCATCACCGTATTGTCCGCCCATGGTATCTGAGTTGTCAGCGCGACAGAATGTTATACCTAACGGCCAGGGTTCGATTCCCGGCTGGGTCAGAGATTTTTTCCGCTCAGGGACTGGGTGTTGTGTTGTCCTTATCATCCTCATTTCATCCTCATCGACATGCAAGTCGCCGAAGTAGCGTCAACTCGAAAGACTTGCACCAGGTGAACGGTCTACCCGACGGGAGGCCCTAGCCACACGGCATCACCGTATTGGCGTCCTAGCTGATGGTCATCCTGACCTCCAAATCTCTGGACCTGCGTCTATCTTTCTTATGACTTACAGTGCATAACCAAATGAGGAACAGGGGGTATACTGCAGGACTTAAACTCACAGAGCGCAGATAGTGAGCACACCAAATTTTTGCCGTACACCTCAGTTTTACGTACTTACCACCAAGTTTCGTAATTTAATCAGGTTTTCCGTAACTTAATCGCATTTCACCCAAGCACTCGAGTTCCCAACCATCACTTTCGATATGACTTGTCATATCAACAATACATCTCACTATGTTGCTCTATTGATGTTATCAGCCTTCTAGGCGCTCAGTCCGGAACCGCGCGACTGCTACGGTCGCAGGTTCGAATCCTTCCTCGGGCATGGATGTGTGTGATGTCCTTAGGTCAGTTAGGTTTAAGTAGTTCTACGTTCTGGGAGACTGATGACTACAGATCTTAAGTCCCATAGTGCTCAGAGCCATTTGAACCATTTTTTTTGTTATCAGCCATGACATTGCAGCACGATTATCAATTTATGTATCACTGTTAAACCACCCACAACGAAATCATTACTTTGTGAGAGCTATAGACATGTGTACATATCGTGAACCCTATTACACTGTCCCATAACACAAATACTGTTTCCAGAATGGGATTTTCACTCTACAGCGGAGTGTGCGCTGATATGAAACTTCCTGACAGATTAAAACTGTGTGCCGGACAGAGACTCGAACTCGGACCTTTGCCTTTCGCGGGCAAGTGCTCTACCAACTGAGCTACACAAGCACGACTCACGCCCCGTCCTCAAAGCTTTACTTCTGCCAGTAGCTCGTCTCCTACCTTCCAAACTTGACAGAAGCTCCCCTGCAGACATTGCAGAACTAGCACTCCTGAAAGAAAGGATACTGCGGAGACATGGCTTAGCCACAGCCTGGGGGGTGTTTCCAGAATGAGATTTTCACTCTGCAGACAGGAGACGAGGTACTGGCAGAAGTAAAGCTGTGAGGACGGGGCGTGAGTCGTGCTTGGGTAACTCAGTTGGTAGAGCACTTGCCCGCGAAAGGCAAAGGTCCCTAACTCGAATCTCGGTCCGGCACACAGTTTTAATCTGCCAGGAAGTTTCACAAATACTGTACCTTATTGTATAAATGGGGCATCAACAGTGAGAAGATGCAAAAATTTCGTTCCTTAGCCAAATCAATTTATAAATTCGCTAAGATTTTATTATGATTACTCATCTCACCCTTTGTGGTTGAGGGTCACAAAGTATTCTCGCATTCGTGAATCCTTAGCAAAACTCTAAACGGTTTCTCTATGCATCTTGTATCTCTTCTTCTGTCTTTAAACAAACGTCCGTGCAGCATTGGCTCTGATATAGTTCGAAACTGACTAGATACAGCAGGGAACTATACACAGTACGTTAGGCGTCTCATGAATGAAATCAGAACGAGCTGAGTTTCACGGAATCAGAACATTTCGAACATACTCCAGACCTACTGCCGGTAAGCCCACCTTCAGACACCACCCCAGACATATTGCAGGTGGATCCACCTTCAAACCCTCTCCTGGATGTAACGCGTCATTGATCCACCTCGATCATTATCCCGACCATAAGACGTGGTGGATCCACCTTCCAACCTTCTCTCGGCAGTGACATGTGGTAGGTCTACTTCTGTACCCTACCCCTCTTGCCATGATGCATGGTGGATCTACCTTCAAACTCTCCCCAGCCATAACACCTGGTGGATTCACCTCCTACTCTATCCAGGCCATAACGTGTGGTGGATTCGCCTGCAGACCCTGTCCCGACAGTATCCCATGATGGATCTAACTTTGAGCCCTATCCGTGACGTAATGGATGGTGGATCCACCAAGGAGCTGTATTTGACCCTCTCCTGAACCTATCCCGTGCCTTGGGGGTCTCCACGTGAAAGTGATGCAAACACACATACAGAAAAATGGCGCAGCTGCGTTAGGTGTTGGCAACCGTACTACATTTACAGGGAATTTTAGAATAAGTTGCGAGAAGTGATATGAAGATTACATGAGCAGAAGTGACATAAAATTGATGAAATTACGAAAATTGGCGGAAAATAGGTATAATTTACGGGAAAGCCTAAATGCTGGAAAATTAAGGGAGGATGTGGGCGTACTTACTTGTCTGCTTGGTGCAGGACAATTCTTGTAATGGGGACCTGTATATGATAGCAGGACGAATACGAGAAAAAGTTAAAATGGAAGCAATGGGAACCAGGGAAAACAATCGCTTATCGTTGGCAGTCGTAAGACTACTGGAATAGACTGTTTAACTTGGATGACCAACAAATGTGGAGAAATAATTTTATATATGTCGGATGACAAGCCCAGATGTAGCCACAAAGTTATAGGCAAACACGATATAGATTTCTATAACGTGGTCGGACATGTGACACTGATAAATTTTGTTCTCCTTAACTAAAAAGCATTGTATTACCAGCTTGTATATCGCAGGACTGAAATATACAACTATAGATGGGATCATATGTTTGACCCTGTGCAAGACTGTTCAAGCGTTTTAAGCTCTGACAAACAGTATTTACAATGCGCTTCTCTGTACTCTCTACCAATGACAACCATGCGGTGTCAGCTAAAAAATACCATACAAAACAGTTGCTGCATGATTTTTAGCAACATGTTGCAGTATGTCTGTTTTGGTTACGGGAATACATGTAAGTTGACTACTGTGTTGGATGCTTCCATAGAGAAGAGAATCATCTGACATGGATTGGCGTTATAGGCTGGTAGAAAGTGGATGGACTAATCGGTTGCGATGGGAGGGGTTATAACAAGGTGGGATCTAATGGTGATGACAGATTCTAAAGAGAGTGAGTGTGTGAGAGAGAGAGAGAGAGAGAGTCAGATGTTGTGGTAAGTCATTTATCGCACATTTTGCATTTTTTACTGTGTTCTCTCAGGCTGTAGCAGTTGTGTGGTACAACCTGCATCTGACCCAGATACAACTGCGTAATCTGTATCTGGCTTAGAGCGTTACGTATCTGCAATCGTTAACAGCAAACCTCCGCATATCATAGTCAGCAGAGGACTTCCAACGCATGTGTGATGAATCACATCCACCAAAGCGATCGAAAACCTACTTCAGCACTCTCCTCTAGATGAACGAAGATGCAAAGTACTACATTTCCCTGCCACATCTTGGACATCAATCGAGTCGTCAGTTACATCTCTGCAATTATTCTAAGTCATTAACAGGTGTTTGTGAGGTACTGCAATCCCTATGTATACATTTGCTTGAACAACGCTGTGTGTAGAACAGATTACGTAATTTCACATGCCAAACACTGCTGCTATGAATTTACCTATTTCCTCATAAAACATCGTTGTTTCATGCATTTTTCCGTCGCTGACGATAATTTTATAGGACTGATGTGTGGACAGCATAATTTCCAAATCATAATAGGATGTGAACACTGAGTACTGCAACTTCTGTGAAACTATGTCTTTTTTTTTCCTTGGTGTAGAAAGTAGTAGTTTTATCATCTTAAAATTTCTCGCCATAGTGAGTGGGATAGAAAATTTGCAAGCTGAATGTATGTCGGATGTTGGAAATATATTTCCTGCAATGGGGTATTAACAGCGTTGAACTCCAAGTGACTAATATATTGCAACCACACGGTTTTCACATTATGCATATTTAAGTGCAGTACTGTGTCGCCTTAGGAGTGTGTGTTTATGTTCTATGATAATTTCTATCTTTTGAGTACCTTCTTTGCATAATATCCAAACAATATAACTGAATAGATAGCACAAGTGATTTACATAAAATAAGTAAAACTCTTTCCATGTGCAGTTCCATCATGCAAAACCATATGTTTCTTCTTCTTCGTAGCTGTCTGTTATTTCACCACAATAGTCTAAAAAAAAAAGGTTCAAATGGCTGTGTGAGCACTATTGGATTAAGCATCTGAGGTCTTCAGTCCCTCAGTCCCCTAGATTTAGAACTACTTAAACCTAACAAACCTAAGGTCATCACACACATCCATGCCCGTGGCACGACTCGAACCTGCGACCGTAGCAGCCGCGTGATTCCGGGCTGAAGCGCCTAGAGCCGCTCGGCCACCGCGACCGGCTACTCACAAATGTATCAGACTCATATCTACTATATACCAATAAGGAGTGCCAATATCTGCAACATGCAAACGTCCAGAGAGATCATGTGTAATTGGGTGTGTGACATGAATAACATTGGTACAGAACACTCTTCTCTGAATGGCGATTACATTAATATCAGTAGCGTCAGCCGGTTGTGGCGCTTTGGATCATACGTTATACTCTGTCAGAAGGCAAAATATCAAAGTGTATTGGTTATGTGGACCTCAACTAGCCTTATTCCTTCACGAAATGTCTAATGTCATTTGTACAGTTCCCTCCAACTTCTCGTCAGTTCCAAATTAAATTGGAGACAATGTTACAGGGAGGTTTGGTTTAAGACAGATGAACACTTACAAGACGCAAGGAGGGACAACCATGGTTTTGCTCAGGATCCTTGAATGCGAAAATACTTTGTGACCGCCATCAACATAGGGAGAGATGGGTAACTATAATAAAAGCTTATGGAATTTATAAAGCGTTTTGGTTAAAGAACGTAGTTTTTGCACCTCCTCTCTTTTGATGGTTATTTGCTGCACTAATAAACAGTGTTTAATTGTGTTATATGTTATAAGCAATGTAACACGCCACACGTCATGTGCACATGTTCAAAAATGGCTCTGAGCACTATGGAACTTAACTTCTGAGGTCATCAGTCCCCTAGAACCTAGAACTACTTAAACCTAACTAACTTAAGGACATCACACACATCCATGCCCAAGGCAGGATTCGAACCTGCGACCGTAGCGGTCCCGCGATTCCAGACTGTAGTGCCTAGATCCGCTCGACCACTCAGGGCGGCCCATGTGCACATGAATATAGCACTCAAAACAATTATTTGGCAATGACACATAAATTGAGAATCATGCTGCAATGTCATTGGCTGATAGCACCACGATATCGACGTGATAAGAAGTTTTGTTGACGTGACAAGTCGACGAGAGCTGTGGTTTGGAACTCGAGTGAGTGGGTAAAATGAGTTTAAATTATAGAATACCTGACGAAATTACGAAAATTGATGGAAAATACGTAAAACTGAGATATATGACCAAAAAATTGGATGAATGAGGATACTTAGATGCTCGCCTGGATGTGCGAAAATCTTTCTGTTTCTCCACAGGTGCGATTGACAACTGATGGTGCGTACTATCCATGCTATTCCTGCAGAATACCCCTTGTTAACGAGCATTTCGCTCTAATTTAAGTATATATCCGAAAGAGTCAGACTTCAGAAATTGTGAAACGAACCCTGTCGTCCAGGACTGGATGGCACAAAAGGCGCAGATTCACCAAGATATGGGGAAACTCACAGGCGTCTATTGTCTATCGAGGCCTAAGCGCTGTAGTGTGCGAGGGAGACAGACGAGAACCTACGCCATAGGGAAACCCAGTAGAAGGCTTTTCTGTCCAAGGAGACGTAGCAGTGTTAAATAGGCGGACTTAAGATAGGCCATAAATGGAAACATTCATGAAAACTATTTAATTCCGAAGTAGTGCAGGGAATCAAGCCACAGTAATTTTAATCTGCCATCCTCCATAAATTTTCATTGTGATCCCAATGAAACTTGAATTTTGTCGTATCTGTAGTAGTTTAGGATTTACTGTTAAAGTGAAATTAACAAGTTTTGTAACAAAGACCTGAATGCTAAAATCTGAACGCTTTGATCAATCTTAACGATCGACATTTCATATAGAAGCGCATCATTAAAATAACAGCCATTGTAAATATCAACTATGTAACTTAATTTGTTTAAAAGAAGTAGTAAATTTAAATTACCAGTATTTTCACTTAGGCTACAGATCATCATTTTCTACAGACAAAACGCATTGAACGATGACAGCATGACACCTTATTGAATCATTAGGCAATGTAATATTTTTTGTAAAATTTAGTGCATAATAGTTACTTTTGTTCTTTATTTATTTATCAGAATGCACATTGGTGCAAGGCTACTGGCCTGACACTCAAAGTTAAGATGGAAATTGTATTGGTCTTTTGTAAAGGAATTTAACGTTTATTATGTAATGGGTATTAATGTCGCTTTATTTAGAACGTGAAAGTGGTCAAGCTTTGATAATTTAATATGTTAAAATGTAAAGTAATGTAGAATAAACCGTAGCCAATCAGATGGACGGCTTCAGGAAAGGGAACTGCGCTAGTCAGTTGAGCGAAGATGTTCAGCGCGCGGGAAACGCGGTCGGAGACGGGCACAGGGCATTTCTGGTCGAGATACGAAAGGGGACAGTTCGGATGGAGACGCGAAAACGGACAGTTCGGCTGGAGACACCAAAGTGAACAGTTCGGATGCAAACGCGAAAGCGGACGGTCGGTCTTTAGGCAGCTAGGAAGTGAAACGTCTTGGAAAATTTCGCGTTGTGTGGTATCGAGGGACTTGGCGGTGAGCAGCCGTGCGCTTGGTGTGAACTCCAACTTTTCGTGAAGATAAGGAAGTGGAATGTTATATTATCTTTGTACTTCGCAAACTTGCCATCAGCCAGAAAATTTAACCAAATGGTCACAAGTGTCTAATTTAGTGCGTGTAATGCGACATGTGCGGTTCAACCCCTTGACGAGTTTGAGCCAAGACAATTCGAAGGAGAGGAACCGCATTTGAGCCCGAGCATCTAAGGGATGTTATGCATTGTATACCATAAAAATGAATGACACAGTTTTAAGAGATTTGGAGGTGAGGATAATCATCTTCGAGGACACGATGGTTTCTATAGAGAGACAATCAGCAGAAGAAGTTCCATCTTTTGTTTTCTCGATTAATACGAGTAAGAGAAAACACTCTTCCATGAGTTGTGGCTATAAATGGATGAACTGACATATTAATAGGTAGACAATATTTGCCCTCTATATATATTTGTATACCTCGCAAGCAATCTTATGGTGCAGGGAGGAGTGTTCCCTGTACCACTGTGAGTCATTTCATTTCCTATTCCACTCGCAAATACGTCGCGGTAGAGAAATACTGTCTGGAATCCTATGTATGCACGAAAATTTGTCGTATGCTATCTTCATGGTCGTACACAAAATGGATCTTGTGGCATTAGAATCCTTGTGCTGTCACCTTCAAATGTCAGTTCTTAATATTGTTCCTCATTAGCATTAGCTCCACGAATTCCAGTTTGAGTTCTCGAAATATCCGTCGACTTATTTGAGGAGAGCCAGTAGCAACAACGGCCGAAGCGGCCGTGCGGTTCTAGGCGCTACAGTCTGAAGCCGAGCGACCGCTACGGTCGCAGGTTCGAATCCTGCCTCGGGCATGGATGTGTGTGATGTCCTTAGATTCGTTAGATTTAATTAGTTCTAAGTTCTAGGCGACTGATGACCTCAGAAGTTAAGTCGCATAGTGCTCAGAGCCATTTGAACCATTTGAACCAGTAGCAACGCTTCTGCAGGCTACATTCTAAGAGAAACTTAGGTCTGCAGACCCATACACGCTTGTGATGAGGCGGTCAGAAGGCAGGTATTTTTCTATTGCTCACTGTTTCATCCTTTCTGGGATATTGCGAAATCACATCTCTAAACGTTCCAGATGGTAGGAGGGATGAGGGAAAGCATATTGCTCAACATCCTCGTATTTATGTCAATGACATCTAAGCGTCCAATCCTTCTGAGACTGATAGGACAACGTTTACGAGTGTGGAATCATTAACAGCTGGCGGAATGGCGAACAGATGTTGTCGGTCGGGAATGTTACAGGCCTGACGCTCCGGCAGAAGTTCGCTACGTAGTAGAAGAAGTGGCAGCTGATCACACGCGACTTGGTGGCGGCGGCGGAGATAGAGGAAGAGGTGACGCAATGGTGGACAATATAGTGAAACGTCCTACTGCCCCCATAGACGGGCATGTCTCAGCAGGATTCAATTTTTCAGCAGTATACCAGGATTCCAAATGATTTAGCTGGCTGTTGTGGACGAGCGACTCTAGGCGCTTCAGTCCGGAACCGCACTACTGCTAAGGCCGTAGGTTCGAATCCTGCCTCGGGCATGGATGTCTGTGATGACCTTAGGTTAGTTAGGTTTAAGTAGTTCTAACTCTAGGGGACTGACGACCTCAGATGCTAAGTCCCATAGTTCACAGAGCCATCTGATCCATCTAAATGACTTACTTCTACAAGCATGACAAGGCAACTGAGAGTCAGAACATCATTAGCATTTCTTCTGGTAAACCTTGCGGGATGTAAGGTCGTGGTCCATGAAACTCTTCAGCTCCTAACGTTTCGTCCAGTGCTTCGCTGGACATCTTCAGAGGGGTGTTTCTCCTCCGGTGAGTCTTGCCGACGGCAAAGGAATTTCAATCTCCCAACTACACAGGGGGAGTTGACCATCGTAATGAAATTAATTATTTTACCGAATTTATAAAGCGATATCTAGCATAAAACTGTTAATTACAATTCCTCTGTGCTGCTAACTTTCGAGACATCGTAGATGATGAGGCATTTGATTACTTTAAGGGAGTCCATTGGTGAGAAGGCATCCTGTGATAGAGGTAGAACATTCTCTTAGCACTCCGTTATGTGCCAAAATTTTGTTTAATATTCTAGTCCTGTGATGCAGAACGTGGCAGATATTAAGCCGATAAGAACAAATTTTTCTGCCTGATGTGAGAATACTGATATGAAATATAGCCTATGCCATAGTATTGCACAGAATTTTCACCCCAGGGAACAATATATTAGAGATGTAAAGATGTGTGTATGGTCAGATTCCTTCTATGTCGAAAATAACTTGTATAAAAGAGAGTAATCTAAATTTTGTGTGAGAAATTTAAGGTGTATTGACAAATCAGCATCCCTGATTTGGATTGGGTACAGCGGGGCGGAACTGCAGTTAGAATTAAATGTCCAAGATGCTTCTGCTTGTCTCACTTTGTGCCGCAGCTATTGGCAGGAATGGTCACAAGAGATTGGCAACTGGAAGCCACGGCTTAAGCCTGTAGCGAATGGCGGTTGCAAAGAAAATTTCTGCTGACCAGTGTTCAGGTACACAATACTCTTAGTAGATGGCTATGGACTAGACTGAAGGTGACTGGAAAGATTTGTCTTCTTGAGATGCTGTGTTCAAGTAAGATAGTAAGGAGTACATCTGTAAAAAATACCATTCGTCGTGTTTCCCATGTTTCCTTTTGCTTGGATGAGACTTGCAATTTGTAAATAGGTGTAAGTGTGTTTCATTCCCCAATGATGTTGCTACAGAAGTCCTGTATATAAGGGGCAGGGATTTATAGCCACGCCGGGACAGTGGGTCGTTGTTCTGACGTTACCCTTCCTTATGTCCTTCCCAGCAGCTATTCACTTGTAGGCCGACAGGAGGTTACTCCCTTGCACTTCAGTGTTGGCTTGCTGCCCTATTATCTTTCCCACATAGAATTACTGGCTAGACTGGTTGGAGCAACTCTTTACTACTAGACTAATAGAGAAAACGTCCTCTCAGCATCCAGCAGTTATTGATGAAACTGGATAGAACTGCTGTCTAGTTCTCAATAATAATGTTTCACAGCCAAAGGGATTTTCCCGCAAAATTTTGAATTTACCACCAACAGGAGGAGCAGGGGAGCTAGACTGCACCAGTATTCTGGGTTGGATATCTTCGAATGTGATTTAATGAACTGTGTCAGTATCCTGAAGATGGTAAAATAAAGGAAGTACCTTACATCCTTGCAAACCATTGATGTGCAAATTTATTTTCTATGGTAAAGAATATGCACTCCGCAAAACCATTTATTTAGCATATGAATTTAACACCAAAATTTGAATTCATCACTTATAGTTTCCCGCCGATTTGTGAACGTTCCGCCAGTAGTGAGGTGGGGAGGGAATAGAAGACGCCCTCTGATAGGCTGGGGATTTCCCAGAGGGAATGGGGGTAATTAATTGATCAAGTAAATTAATTATTCAGTTGATTTGGTATCAAAAGTGCGCTGGGATGGCACCCCTTTTTCCAAAGGGGTTGGTAGGGGGAGAGACGGAGGAGTTCTCAGAAGGACAGTTGGTCATAAACCACTTAGGAGAACAATAGGCTAAGAGGAAGGGAGGGGGAATGTTAGTTTAATTGATCTGATAAACAAGCACCCGATCTTCACCGATGAGGATTGGCGCTACATGACTGACCAAGCAGTCATGTACATCCAGGCAACAGACGCCGCCAGTGGACTTCTCCCGCCCGAAGAAAATAGAATTCGGGCAGCCAGGAAGCAGCAAGAAAAAGAAAAAGAAGAATAAGAAGCCGCTGGAATGAGCCGGCAGATAATTCTTCATCTACAGAAACCAGAGGCCAATCCTAACCGAGAAGAAAAACATTCCCAACAGAGAGGATTCAGGAGGAACAGATTATCCAAGCTTAAACTCCTATACCTCGGGCCAAGGCAGGCCCGTCAATATAGTGAGTGAGTGAGTAAGTGAGTCAGCACAGCATTCGTCAGGAACCACCTAAAGATGGGAGCGGGTGCGTCTGCCGAAATACTGTGGAGAAATTACGACGATATCCGGTCAGATACTCGAGAACTGTTCAAATTGGAAATATGCCGGGAAAACTCCAGATCGATTTTATTCACCGTGTGGAATTTTGGCTGTTGTTGTTAGACCTCTCAAATAATATTTGCACAACTCCAAAGAGAGAGTAATATTTGTTACGTTTACCTATGTAAATAAATATTGGTTTCATTTATCGTTTTTCAAGGTTTGGGGGCAAACACATCTGTCACTCCCTGTGTGTGTATGTAGATGAAGGACGGTGGCTTGGCAGCGTGGTGGATTTCATTATTCACGGTAGTCGACCTTTGGTGCTGAGCCTTCCAGTTAAGTTACGTACACCGTAAGCGAGTCGGCAGAAGTGCAGAGCTGCGCTGCTTACCCTGAGGGTGTCCTTGGCGGGCGCCTGCAGGTAGCAGGTGGCAGAGGCCTGGCCGCCGTCGGCCGCGGAGTCTCCGTTGTCGGGCGCGTTGTCGCTGATGCTGAGGTCGGACGCGAGGTCGCACGTCACGATGGGGATGGCGACGGGCGCCGAGGCGGGCTGCGCGATCGTGGCGATGCCCCCGCCGCCCCCGCCACCCCCTTGCTCCAGCGTCACGCCGCCCTGCACCACCAGGCCGCGCTGCGGAGACGCGCCGCTGCCGCCAGCACCTGAAAACGACGTACCCGCTGGTGACTCCTGCCACACTTTAACAATACAACCATCGACGTCGATAGATAATATGTCCTTATTTATTTCGACGTTTCAGCATCTGCCATCATCAGATGTCAAAAAAACCTTGAACTTGCGAAACAATATTTATTGTCATGTGGAATAATCGGGTCTACTGCCGGATGTTTGTGTCGCTCGGGCACAATATTTCGGCCACGTAACTCGTTGCCTTCTTCAGGTGCTACCTGAAGAAGGCAACGAGTTACGTGGCCGAAATATTGTGCCAGAGCGACACAAACATCCGGCAGCAGACACGATTATTCCACATGTCAAGATCTCGCCGGGAAAGCCTGAAGAGTTACAATATTTATTGTGTCTCACTGTTTAGAGTCACAAAACGCGTGGGTGTGTTCAGCTCCTTACTAAATGCAAATACGTAGGAGGCCGAGTTGCTAGGAGTTGAAGGAGTCCAGGTTGCAAGGCTGTCAATTCAACTAAGTACCTGTGTGTTAAAATTACGAACAACTTAAGTTGGAAAGACTACATAGATAATATTGTGGGGAACGCGAGCCAAAGGTTGCGTTTCATTGGCAGGACACTTAGAAGATGCAACAAGTCCACTAAAGAGACAGCTTACACTACACTCGTTCGTCCTCTGTTAGAATATTGCTACGCGGTGTGGGATCCTTACCAGGTGGGATTGACGGAGGACATCGAAAGGGTGCAAAAAAGGGCAGCTCGTTTTGTATTATCACGTAATAGGGGAGAGAGTGTGGCAGATATGATACGCGAGCTGGGATGGAAGTCATTAAAGCAAAGACGTTTTTCGTCGCGGCGAGATCTATTTACGAAATTTCAGTCACCAACTTTCTCTTCCGAATGCGAAAATATTTTGTTGAGCCCAAGCTACATAGGTAGGAATGATCATCAAAATAAAATAAGAGAAATCAGAGCTCGAACAGAAAGGTTTAGGTGTTCGTTTTTCCCGCGCGCTGTTCGGGAGTGGAATGGTAGGGAGATAGTATGATTGTGGTTCTATGAACCCTCTGCCAAGCACTTAAATGTGAATTGCAGAGTAATCATGTAGATGAAATATGCGGTGCGACACACTGTTAGAGAGAAGGATTATTATTCAAGAAACACATAGTACAATGATATTACTTATCTTCAGTAGTTTGTAGGACTGCAGCTATGAACTCGTAACATGAAATACCATGAACTAATACAACGTATTCGCAGGGACTAAGCCCGATGGGCCCTCCTCAGAGAATCAATGCAAGCATTACAGAACTGGCTGAGGGCCGATTATGAAAGTGCGTCTGCCTAGGTTGAAATCTAGCTAAGAAGTGCACAAGGCACACACCAGTTCAGTCGAGCTGCACAGCCCGCTAAAGTGCGCTGTGCTCGGCAGACGACGAGGTGCCAACCTTGTGTTAGCGCGGCGTTGTTGTAGTATCTGTGGCAATGATACTACAATATTCATCGCCAGTATTAATTTTAATGTATTAATTATGATGCTGAACATCGTTTAGCAAGGACATAAGCTGAAGAAATGAATTAAATTTTTTGCCACTGATAAGACTTGTAGCCAGGTGTCCTGATTAATAGACATACGCTAACCACGACACCACTGTAATATTCTGGGAGAAACAGCTGCAAGGACCTCCCCAAGCCAATGCGTTCCCTACCAGTACTTCAATTAACTCCTTCAATTCCTGTTAGGGCGTTGGACTTGTGCAGTCCTTGCAGGTCTGTTAGCGACACTGCTACGGTAGTGTAATGGTTAACACGTCTGCCCAGTAAACAGCACACCTGGGCTCATATTCCCAGCTGTGGCAAAAATCTTAATTCATTGCTTCAGCTTCCGTCCTAGTCAAAGATAAAGTTGACACTCATATGTCTGCAGGAAATGGTAATTCTATCAGATCAGCTGCTTAACAAGATAATCATAAAAAACTTCGAACTTTCAAAACAAGTTTTCGTTACAATATCAACAATAATTTTCTTATGTCTGAGGATACGTGATTCTTTGGAAATTTGTGGCAAGTTCCTATTGGACCAAACTGCTGATTCATCGGTCCCTAGGCTTACACAGTAATTATTCTAACTGAAACTAACTTAAGCTATGGATAACACGCACACCCATGCCCGAGGGAGGACTCGAACCTCCCACGGGGGAGCCACGCGAACCGTGACAAGGTGCCCGAGACCGAGCTGCTACCCCGGCCGGCGATGATAACTGCACATGCCGAAACTTTGTAACACAAAAAGAAATTTTATTTAGCGATGTAGATGGTTTTATTCATAAAATATTCATGACAATCATGCGGGAAATTTGTTTTCATTATTAACCTGTCAACCTGCTACGTGCACTGGATGAGTTTCACTAAGAGCTGCAGTTTGGGTGATAACGTTAAATTTCATCAAACAGAGGACTATACCAATTCTGCTGACAACGCAATCTTTTGTCTCGGGTCTCTTGACCATGAAAAAGCAGATGGTCACATAAGGCATTCCGATCTTCCATTCAATCCCAGATGAAAGTTGAGGACAAAGATTTCTGAGTACAGTACCATGACATAATGTAAAAAAAGAAAACAATTGGCCAAGCACTAGTAGGACTCGCACTCGGAGGGTCCCGTAAAAGCTTAATTACGTATATTGTTAATTCATCCATCCCAGGAATAGAGAATATCGACCATTTTTCTCTGTTACTGATATCAACATTTGGAAGATACTTGTTCTGGGAACTCCCAGACTTCCGAGAATGTTTTAATTTTAAGTTTGTTGCGTAATTTTGCATTTGCTATTGTTATTTTTCATTTACTTTATTAATTCCGGAGTGCTATGCTAATTAACAACACCAATTACTTTTTGTGCAATGCAATCACAAATTAACAATTTTCGGATTTTTCCTTTTCTGGTATTGTGAAATCATCTTTCTTGCCAACTTCTGTGAATCCCGATCAACAGGAACTATCGTACTGGCTTTGATGAGTAAGTTCGCGTGTTTCAAACAATATGACATAAATAGCCACATCATATGACTACATTGACTTGGAAGCTTAAATTTTTTACATCTTTAAAGGAAGATAAGCCTTGGTATGTGACATAAATTTCATCTTTCAACTTCCTGAGGAGAAGGGGTCTTATGAGACGGACAGACAGACAGTCGCATAACAAATGGTAAATAAATCCTTTTTCGTGGACTATAAGTATAAATTAGAAATATTCGGATTTTTTTCTTTATTTTTACTGTGAATCCTCGCTTCTTTTCAAATATCATGATTCTAGGCCAATGAGAAGTACCTTACAGGTGTTGATGAGTGAATATGCTTGATTCAGAATATTTGGCGTAAATGACCACATCCTTCGCGTTCATTGTCTTAGAAGCTTAAAAGCTTAATGTCGCCAATGGACCATACACCTTAGCATGTGACATAAATTTGAACGTGATACACATACCCATTCATGAGAAAAGGGGGTCTTAACAGTCGGACAGACAGACAGACAGATAACAAACTGATCCTATAAGATTTCCACTTCTACCGATTGAGGAACGGAACATTAACTATGACACTGTACCACACTCATAAAACTTTTGTATCAATTGACTCTGACTGCGGAAGCCTACGCAATCATATCGAGACGAATGACTATCAGTAAATTAAATGTGCCTTATTGTATGCCTTCGACCCAACTGCCTATTATTTATAACCATAAATAACTCCGATTCCCGCATGACAATCAGTACAGGTGTGCCTCAAGTCTCAACCCTTCCTCCACTCTTGTGTATCCTTTACATGGCCAATATACCTAACTCCTCTCCATTTACCTCGTTCTGTACACAAACGGCAACGTCTTCTGGACCATAAACTCCACGAATCCCACTACTCTTCTCAACTCCATGTCTAACAGTTTACCTGCTGTTGCAACCAGTTTCTGCTCAAACCCACACCTTCTATGATTTGAGCAATAATTACAGTAATTATAAGACGAAAATTCCGCAGCTGCGTCCAAATGACTTCTAACTTACAATCGTACTGTCTTTTTAAGCAACAGACTAGAACACCCTCAACTGTATTCTGAAGTGAAAACCATTTCTATGTTGTGGCATCAGCTGCAGGCAAGACTTCGCAACAAGGCAATGGGTGTCCAAGCATGTCTTTGAAGAAATCCTGCATCTGACTAGTAAAGGTAATGCAGGTATGACATTCTGCAAAGCAGAAGTCTACCACAGCACTGGGTCGGTGATGCCATGGGGCAACGCTGCACTTCTACAACTGTGTACATGATGGGACATGGGCTCCTGTCATACCACAGATGGACCTGCGAGTAAAAACATCTACATTGATGGACTTCCAACTTCCGCCAGCACCATTATAATCTCCACACTGTTTAAGAAACCCTATCGAGGTTTTCCTGTTTAAAAATCTTTAACATCGCCGCATATGTGAAATGACTACGGTGTACATTAGATATTAGAGATGAAGTTTTGAAGCACGGTGTCTTTTAGTTTTTGCGCAGTTTAGTGTATAATGTACAACTTTTTACTGAGAAGAGTTCTTCCTCATGGATTTTGTTTTCCAGTCTATGCAGATGTTCATAATGCACTTTTCACTTTTAAATGGCAGTCACCAGATCTGATCTTTGGAAGAGTTCCATTATTTAACACCAAACTGACGTCACTAACTCAGGTTAATTACTATTTTCTCGTCTTAGGGCTGAAGGTTTAACATCATGAATAGTTCGGAAATTCTTACTGAGTGAGCCTACTGCTTTGGCACAGAACGATGAAATGGAGTATTCTAATTCATAAAAATTATTAACGTCGGTTTCATTCACAGTTTCACTCGCTTAGAGCGTTTGGTAGTCCTTGTTCCTTACTCGACATGAAAAAAACAACTATGGGTTTCCCAGTGGGCAATGGAGCGATTCATTGTGATAATTGGTAGAACAGCCTGGAAAATAAACCGACTGATCAGCAAACAGACTTAAGTGAGAGATGTAATTGCGGTTGTAATGATAGTGAAATGTAGATGGGAGGGACATGTAGCTAGATGCATGCATAACAGATGGTCGAAGAAAATTCAGTGTTATATTACAAGTCACGTGATGAGATCGAGGCTTTCACGTGATGTAAGGCGAGCAGACGAGATTAAACAACAAAAGGAACGTGGACGCGCTTCACGGAAGAGGCCTTTTCCAGCAAAGGATCTCGACCTGTTGATGACGTGTTAAAGATGAACAAAACCCAAAGACGTGTCGATGATGGACAAATCCCAAAGACGTATCTGACAGTAAAAAAAATTCCTTGGAGAATATAGCAGGTCACTTCATTCCTTCACGGGATACAGCTCAGCAGTCTTTATAATCAATATTTTCGTAGTCGTTTGGTAATTTATTTCTTATAGTCCTTCATAGAAAAATATTACGGAGGCAACGTTGCAACTTTCTAATGATTAACACGTTGTAAAAATCCAATATTTTCATTTTTTTTCATTACACTGAAGTAGTATTAAATTACGACGAAGGAAATAAAATATTTGCTGTTCCTGTTCTATTGACTGAAAGTGAACAAGGTATCCCTGAAACTTCATTTGGAAAGTCACTCGAACCTAATCAGCTGATATAATCCAATTTTTTCTGCCACTGTTATTCTGATTAAAAGTTAACAGAGTTTATACACTCAATGCGTCGTTAACTGGATCGGGTGATCTGTTTTAGGCAGGCCACATAATGCACACAAATCCGATCTACTTGGTAAATCGATTGGCTTTCCGAACAAGCAAATGGTGTTTTGGGATTACCTTATATACTTCCCTCTTAGCTTATATACTTTTCTTGAAATAGTAAGCTTTTTTGACGGGTACCGCGAGATTTTTAACAAATAAAATTGTCATTTGCGACAAGATAAAGAATATTACATTACACAAATCAGAAAAATAAGTTTAAATGTTAAAAGGTCTGAAGATAGAAGTCCTTGTACTGTGTTGAGCAGGAATTAATGATGTGAAACTTTTGTAAGAGGTCAAATATTTTTGGTCAGGCAGTATGATGTAAATTTTCGATTGGGTTTTGCCCTAGGGAAGTAGGTAAAAGAGTGAGTTACTAAGATTAACATACTGATGCATTTATTCTTCTGCGGTCAGAAATGAAAACAATGGCAGGCACAACTCTAAACGCTTAGATGGAAACACTGCAAGCTCATGATAAAATTTGTAAAACGTATAGATAAACTGAGGAACAGATAAAATAAACGAGACACGGTGAAAAGTCACATGGAAGGTAGTACCCCTAAAACAGAGCGGAAAACATAGCACTGTTATTGGAAAATTATCTCATTCAGAAAACAACGAAAGGGGCAACAAGCTCTGGGAATTCTGAGATACGTTTTCTCAGACTGTTGCGAACATCGCTTTAAAAAAATCGCTAGAAAACGTTCTCTTGCAAAGACTTGTGTGTTGTACAGAATGTATACAATGTTCACTACCACCCACTGCCAACGACCCAAATTGTATGTGTGCTTCTGGGGGATTGGAAAGAAAACAACTGATTGAAATCCGTTGTTAACTTTCGAATGCATGGTAATGAAACGGCAATATTCATAACAGAGAATTATGTATAAAAGTGGCTTGTGTTTAACAGGATATAATGAGGCTTTGTTATACTAGGTGTTTCACAATTCCTGCAACAGTCTCATTAATGCTGTAGAGAGGATTTATTAGATACAAATTCGACAACAACCAATGCATGGAAATATTTTGTTTCGATGCAAAATAGTCAGATCCACAAGAAAGTTTACGTCATAATTTTAAATGCAACGTCCGCAGCGACATCTCTGGTAGTGGTCTCCAATTTGTAATCTGTTGTGCAAAATATCTGAAATGTCACGACGCAGCGTACCCTTTTAAACCATCCAAAGCTACCAAAGCTTTCATAAGGGGCTGCTGCTAAAATTCTGAGAAAGTCACAGACATTCGTTGCGAAGTTGGTCAAACGATATTTAGATGTTGGATGATTTACCGGAGAGAGGGCTAAGGTCCAGGCTATAATCGATAACGGTTGGGATTGGATAACTATAAAGTAACAGTGCAGTTAGTAATAACATGTATTTCAATGTAAATATACAATTATAATAGTGCCTTTTAATTCATACAGATAACGGCGTACACTTCTCTGTGGAACTGACTGTAAGTTTTAAGATCGGTCCATTCTCATATCTACCGCTTAACGGTAGACCACTAAATGAAAATTTCAAAATGTTAGCGACTAAAGAAAGGTCATAAAACGGACTTGTTGGAATAATGGGAGATATATTCACATCACAAAAGTATGAAGACAAGGTATTAAATGTAAAAAATGGCAGGAAAATCAGGGAATTTCTTCCAGTACTTTGATAGTATGCTCAGATAAAAACAGTGGTACAAGGAAAGAAGTGCCTTTGTGAATACTGTACGTACAAAAAAATAATGATCCTAATGTTTAAGATAAATATTCACTAAACGAAAGAATATTATAACATGCCTTGCGAACAATATGTAAAAATATCTTTCGTCACTGTTTTATTTCCATACTTTTGCTATTTACGTTGTGTACTGTGCACAGATAGTTGTGTGCGACGTTTATACGTGTGAATTTCTGCACAAGTTGAGCACAAGGAAATTGTAAGTAGTAGTTTTTCCGAATTCGCCACTAAGTCTATATAAAGATCATTAAATAGTTAACCATTGGACGCGTATTTATACATTACAGTAGAGTCAAGAGAACAATGCAGCGTTTTACACATCGGAAACATCAAGAATAAATTGCATACCACTCAGAAAATGCAGCTGAATATGGGAATCATTTGCCGAAACGTATAGTGAGAATTATAAATAAATAGAAAATCGTGAATGGTAACAGACAAAGAAAATTTATAAACAAACTCATTGTTTCTTCCGTTGTAAGCTTTCACCAACCATTTTTAACGGATAAATCAGATTCAGCGAGTTAACACTCTTGAATGTGCTAATGAAAATCATCTCTCGTATTCTCTATAAGCAACAGCGTTTCTATTACAAGACGTGTGCAGAAATACTTTATCGTCGTGCTCGAAGTTAGTAAATGTATTTGGTGCACCGATACTTCAACAAGACAGTAAAATTGGCCAACAATCCTCAAACATAGCCACAGCTGAAAATTCTATTAAGTAAAGTCAAGCATTACTTTACTACTCGATCTTGAAAACAAAAATAACAATCGATAAATAAATTAACGATAACTGTAGTAACAACATGGGAAATAACTTGTCTTTATAACCAGCTGTATAACTATTACTAAAAATTTCGACACATGTTATATGAAACGTTTAGAATTAATATGTACTACCTCCTCCCAAAATTTTTACTGTTGCTCCTAAAACACCCACTGTACACAAACATTGCTGTATGCAGTAAGGTGACATGAAACTTGAAGCGTGCAACGGTACTTCGCGGCTGTCTGAGCGGAACTTATTGATACTCACATATAAGACCAGTTTACCGTCTCCGAAACCTAATCTTCTCACTGCACTCCCAGATAAATTCAGTGCAGTCTTTCCAAGTGGCTGAACGCAGTGCGTAGTCTTTTAAGGAGAGAAATCGCCGAAAGTGACAGGTACTTAATCAGACTCGTGTCTGTGTTATACCGACTAGTAAAACTACCTAAGGAATACTCTTAGATTTTGATCTGGTTTTGAATACGTTGTAGTGCAGAGCAAAATAAGAGACATCTTTTTGTTATACATGCGCAACGGCCATTAAAGGGATGAAACGTGCCCTTGAAGGAAACTGAGTCTAATATTTCTGAGTGAATATGACTGAAACGGTAACAATTATAAAAAAGGTTAAAATAAAAGTTCTAGGCTTTTAAATCTACGTTACAACAGTGCACACAGATACGTATAAAAAGTCTCGTCCCCCCTCTATTTTGTGTTTCATTTCGGCATTTCACTAATAACAAAACGTATAGCATCATTAATACCAAATTCTCCCATATATGATGAAGTAGTATTCCAAAGACAAATAAGCTAGAAGTATCTCTATGTCACTGAACACGCGTCTCACACGTGTCCATTCCAATGCTAGTTGTCATGCTCGGTGTTGCCCAGGTAAAAATATTCCAAATACTTATTCTTTTCTTCATATATCGTTCTGTATAAGTCTTTTAATGCTATGAAATATAAAAGAGCTTAGGTTTTGTTTGTGTTTTCTTTTTACATTTGGTGTAACTTTTGTTTTAAATCTGTAGCCTTTCCAGATTTAATTACGCTACAATTGAATTTGTTTCTACATTATTGTTGTATAATTATTGGAAATCTGTACATTGATGGGGAGGTGCAGAATTGTTTGGGTCAAAAAATGCTGAATGTTCTTCAATTTTGGGCACCAAGTCCATAGGACAGTCGCAATTTCATGACAGGAACGGAAAGGAAAAGACAATGTCGGTGAACCCAAAAAAATTTTGGATTTACTACGTAAAAAGATTCAGCAGCCACAATGCAATGTGAAAACTACAATCACTAGTGAAGAAATTACTTCTGTTTAAGATGCTGCTAATAATAACGTATTTATGGGAAGTCACCCTAAGGTTTAATACGATAGGATAATTACAAATCCTATTCTGATTGAAGAATATCATAAGACGTATTATGAAGAAACGTTAAAAAATGATAAAAAACCAAATCGTGTCATCATTTTAAACGAAAAAAATTTTACTGAGTTAGTCCATTTCGTCGATTGTTCACACCAACTGGACACAATTTACGGAGACGGTACCACGGAATGTTGTCTCTGTAAGTTTTGTTCAATTAATGTGTATGAAATGGACTGGCGCTGCAAAAATTTCTTTCTATACAAGTGATCTAAAAACGGTGATTTACTTTCGTTGAAACCAGTAATCATTCTGTATTGTTGTGCGATCAAATAAACTTATGTTACAACCGTGTTCAGAAGCTGAAATTTCCTCTAGTACTGCTGACAATGTCAGATAATCATTATAGATTTGAAACTTAAAACATACAAAGAGAAAGGTCACAAAGAGAGAAGATAAAAATGGGAATCGCAAACTGCTACAAGTGGGATGAGAAATGAAAAGGAATTTCCATTTACATATTAGATACATTTCAAATTTCCGTGGAGAAGTCAATAGCGGTACATGATCTGGATATAAAGAGGTGGGATTTGCATGGAATGGACGATGGTACTTTATGACAAAATATTTTGTTCAAGTCTTCTTCAAAATTGATTCATAATTTTAAAGTAAGACACCGGATTGTTTCAAGGAAAATCAATACTCATAATGGAAGCGCGAATAGCAAATAAAAGAGAGTCGAGGGGGAGAGCTTAAGGGTTTGTGGAGTCTGTGAAATCGAAAAGTGTGCAAGTCCGACCAGTCAGGTTTTAATTTTGAAATACATGGACGACGAACGTTATTATTCAGAGGAACAGCAAAAGTTGCAATTCTGAATCTTTTAACATACAATTATACAGTGCAACCCCTTATATCTGCAAGCGGAGAGTTTATGTCCCCGTTCTCAGAGACTTGAAGAAAAAAATGGCAATTTTGGACCAAAAGTTGAAAACTATTTGCACAAAGCAGATAATATCCTCGTGTTCGCCTCTACATCCGGTAAAATGGGATTGGGGCGTGTAAGGAAATATTTAGCAGGCTTATATACGTAATACAAATGAAAAATCTGTCTTATGTTTAGGTTCATGGACCGGGCAAAAGAAAAATATATTTTAACGATTCCTGTCTGAACGACCACTATGTATCAACACTGGACTTCGAAAAAAAAATGTTTATTTGGAGAAATTTGGGTGCACCATTCTTACAGTAAAAACCATTGTACTTTCATTAGAAGTTTTCTTTTCTTTTTTTTTTTGCATCCGTCACCATTTCAACGGTATTCATTTTAATTTTTTTGGAGGTGTGTGTCACCTCTTTAACGGCCGTATGGATGCGTGTACTTTTCTCTTATTTTGCCCTATACTACATCATATTGAAAGCCGATCAGAATCTAATCGTATCCCTTGAGTAGATTTACTAGTAAGTCTACATCTTCAAGTACGTCTCTCTATCCTCTATTGGGAAAAAATGCCTTAAGGCTCAAATTAATATCTGTATGGAATCAATCACGAGGGATTTTAAGATTTCTGTATGTATGAAAGCCATGGATATCTCAGATGATGACGTGAAATGGGAACACTATCTGGAAGGAAAATATTAAGAATTTTTTATTGTGGCGTCAGTGTGTTAACTGGTTTAATACGATTTTACATGGTTTCCTCTCTATTTCCAGCCTCTTCATATCAAAGAAGAACTTTCGCGCATCGTTATCAATTATAGATATTCCAGTCTTCCCCGACAATTTTCATCCACTGCGACTCTTTCCAGGAGCACGGTCATGTCCTATTATCCTGTCCCATCTTACAGCAAGTGTTTTTCTTGACAAGTCTGCGATTAATCTCCTCATTTATTCTCATACGGGCGCATTTAAATTTCATCAAATTTCTGTAACACAAAATATCCAACGCTTAGAATCTTCTTTTACAGTTTTCCCACCGACCGTGATTCACTTCCATACAAAACTGTGCTCCAGACGTACATATTTAGAATTTTCTTCCTCAAATTAAGGCTACCTTTTGATACTAGTGAACTTTCTTCAGTCATCAATGCTCTATTTACCTGTGCTAGATAGCTTCATTTAGCCTAATTGCTTCGCATGATAGGGTTATTTTTCAGGATTCTTTCACTTCATATGCTTTATTGTCCACGATTTTCATGCTTAATTTATCTGAGTTCTTCTGATTACCTTCGCATTTCTTTGGTTTACTCTCAGACTATATTTTGTGATCATTCGACGGTTCATTACATTCACTCTTACTTTTATCGAGGATAGAATGTCATCATTGGATCTTATCGCTGATATTCTTTCATATTGATATTTAATATCTCTCCTGAAAATTTCTGTCATTGCTTTTGTAATGTGCAAGTTGAACAGTCGGGGAGAAAGGATGGATGCCTGCATTACGCCATTTTTAATCCGACCTCTTGTGAAGCTACTACTGAAGTCCAATGTAATTCTTTTCCCATTTATTTGTTTTTTATTTTCGTTTCTCATACAAAAAAATGTTCAAATGTGTGTTAAATCTTATGGGACTTAACTGCTAAGGTCATCAGTCCCTAAGCTTACACACCACTTAACCTAAATTATCCTAAGGACAAACACACATACACACGCCCGAAGGAGGACTCGAACCTCCGCCGAGACCAGCCGCACAGTCCATGACTGCAGCGCCTGAGACCGCTCTGCTACTCATACAAGACAACCACAATCGTGCAGGTTTTCTGTTTCTTGTTCTGTACGTCCAGCGACTTCCGTCTATGGCATTTTTCATTTTCTGTTGTTATTTGGTCAAACATTTATTAAGATGTTTCTAAAATACGAAGGGCGTTCAATGAGTAATTCAACACATTTATTATCTCGGCCAGTTTCGGTTGAAAAAATGTGGAATTTGCTACGGGACATTGTGGAATATTCCCGCTTCAGTCCTTATAGCTTCGTGAAGTTACAACAGATGGCGGCGGTATATGTAGCGTTGGAAAGGCTGTTAGGAAATGAGATGCGTTCCAAGCAGAGAGCTGTCACTGTGTTTCTTTTGGCAGAAAATCAGAGCATCGTAGGTATTCGTAGGCGCTTGCAGGATGTCTATGGAAACCTGACAGCGAACAAAAGCACCATGAGTCCTTGGGAGAGGCATCTGTCATCATCGCAACAAGGTCGCGCAAGCCTGTCCGATCTTCCGCACGCCGGCCGGCCGCACGCAGCTGTGATTCCTACAACATTGAAACGTGCGGACACACTCATTGAAGGTGATCGGCGGATCTCAAACAAACACCTCTCTGCAGGACGGGACGTCTCAGTTGGTAGCGCTGACATACTCATCCATCAGAACACAGAGAAAACAACGAAGGACCATCTTTTTCTTGAGGCTCACCGTGACAGTTTTTTGTCGAACATCGTCAAAGGCTGTTAAACATGAGTTCATCACTTCGAACCGGAAACAAAACAGTAATTCATGGATTGCGTCACATCGCCTCTCGTCCGAAGAAAAAGTTCAAAGTCCCTCCTTCAGCCGGTGAAGGCATGGGGACGGTCTTCTTGGACTCCGAAGTGGTTACTGTGTTTGCAACCCTCCATCATTGTGCAAGGATCACCTCTGAAGTGTATTGTGCTACCATCGGGAAACTGAATAAACGACTTCAGCGATTCGTCACCATAGAAATGCAAACGAACTTCTCCTTCTCCATGACAACGCAAGGCCTCATACAAGAGTTCACAAAACTTCATTGGACTGTTCTTCCTCATCCATCCTACAGCTTGGATCTCTCACCTTCCTACTTCCCATCTGTTCGGCCAAATAAAAGATGCACTCCACTGCAAGCTTTTTTTTTTTTTTTTTTTTTGTGGTTTTAGGGCGCAAAACTTCTATGGTCATTAGCGCCCACTACTGGAAGCTGTACGTGGGTACGTGGATGATGAGGAGGTTATTGATGCAGACAGGAAAAAAAAAAAAAAACAGAGTCTCCGACGTTGACTAGTAGAGAGGTACAACGCGAGCATACAGGCCTTCTCATTAAGGTGCCGTAAGGTGATTACGTCGAAAAGTATGGTTTTGTAGCCAAAAGAGTGGCGAATAATACAGAGTATTGCAATTCTGAACAGAAGTACCCTGTTTTCAGAAAAGCAAGTGTTGCATTACTTATTGACGACCCTTCGTATTTCTATGTGCATTAAATAGTACATTAATGTAAAATTCTAATTAATGTAACACGCTACGAGAGAGACGAGCTTCAAAATGTAGGCGATAGGCCTCTACGCGCAGTGACGGGAACAGTTACTGACCTTTTTTCTTCACAAGGGCGTATCATTTGTTGCCAGACCTCCTCGCTCTCCCCTCGTTGACTTCCACCCCTGTCAGTTTTCGCTACTGTTTTCTATACGCGCATATACAAATTTTGCACCTAAGCGACCCTCGCGGCCACCGCCTCTTGGTGCCCGAAGCGGCCGCTGTTAATTGCGATACGTCCTGTGTAGAAATCATACGGCTGTGGCACCCTCTGGCAACCCAAGCGGCGAACGACGGCTTGCGTCGCTTTCGCCTGAAACATGCCCTGTGTAGTAGTAACAAGGATGTGGAGGGAAGTGGCGAGACTGATTACTGTTGCGCTTGACTAAGGAAATGGCGCGTTTATACCAACAACTTTAGCCTGTGTATTCGGTATACAACGCAAAATATTTTCTATGTATATCGCGGACTGTGGAGATGAAATACACGACAGTAATCCCAAAAGAAAGGTCTTATATTTTTTTATAAGTACAGAACACTGTTTGTGTGGCAGTTGGTCACACTGTTGGGAAGAGTGCTTCACGCGATGTGTGTAAACATGCGCACGCCGCGCTGAGGCTCTCAGTCTTGGCTTGGCAGCCATAGAGAATGGAGGTCCCGTTGGATGTAACTGCCAAGTGCGAATTGAGCGCAGTTGTTCGGTTCGTGAACGCAAAGGACACTGCGCCAGTTGGAATCCATCGGCAATTGATGGAACTGTATGGGGAGTCGTGCATGGATGTCAAAAATGTTAGTAAGTGGTGTAGAGAGTTTGCAGCTGGTCGGACCGAAATTCACGACGAACAAAGGAGCGGGAGACCATCAATTTCTGAGGAGACAGTGTTGAAGGTTGAGCAAAGCATCTGTGAAGATAGGCGGATCACCCTGGATGATCTCTGCATGTTGGTTCCTGAGGTTTCCCGAAGCACCGCTCACAGAATCTTAACGGAAACATTGAACTAACGGAAGGTGTGCGCAAGTGGGTGCCACGCCTGCTGACTGAGGACCATATGCGGCCACGAGTTGATGCTTCCCGCGCAGTTCTTCACCGCCTTGCTGCCGAACAGCACAACTTTCTAGTCTCCAGTGTCATGGGTGACGAAACATGGGCATATCACTTTACACTTGAGACAAAGCAACAATCATGCCAGTTGGGGCATCCTTCTTCGCCAAACCCGCGGAGCTGGCGGCAAGCTGGTATGACATGGGCATACAAAAACTGCCACAGAGTCTACAAAAATGCATCAACAGAAATGGTGATTATGTCGAAAAATAGCTAAATGTTCAAGACGTAAACCATTGTAGAAATAAACAGGTCTATGTACTTATAAAAAAATAGAAGACCATACTTTTTGGGCTACCCTCGTAGGTACACTTCCGGAAATGACTGATGTACAATAAAGAAGTTTCGGGCATACATTTGTCCAAGTGACACATTTAAGTTATTAACATTGCAACATCATACGTTAATTTAAGCGCGAGATAATCCATTGCAAATGCGCAATTGTGGTGCATTAATAATGGTGTAACCGACAGAATGTTGAGTGCAAGCGTGTAAACGTGCATAGATTGAGTTCCACAGTTGCCGGATGTCATTTTGCGTGAGGAATTCCATGCCTGTTGAACTTGGTCTGTCAATACAGGGACAGTTAAAGCCGTTTGTGGATGACGCTGGAGTTGTCGTCTGACGATATCCCATACGTGCTCGATTGTATATATATTTGGTGGTCTAGTAGGCGAAGACAAATTATGGACACTCTGTAGAGAAATGGAAAAAAGAACACATTGACACCGGTGTGTCAGACCCACCATACTTGCTCCGGACACTGCGAGAGGGCTGTGCAAGCAATGATCACACGCACGGCACAGCGGACACACCAGGAACCGCTAGCAGCATTTGTGCACCGCCGCCGTCAGTGTCAGCCAGTTTGCCGTGGCATACGGAGCTCCATCGCAGTCTTTAACACTGGTAGCATGCCGCGACAGCGTGGACGTGAACCGTATGTGCAGTTGACGGACTTTGACCGAGGGCGTATAGTGGGCATGCGGGAGGCCGGGTGGACGTACCGCCGAATTGCTCAACACGTGGGGCGTGAGGTCTCCACAGTACATCGATGTTGTCGCCAGTGGTCGGCGGAAGGTGCACGTGCCCGTCGACCTGGGACCGGACCGCAGCGACGCACGGATGCACGCCAAGACCGTAGGATCCTACGCAGTGCCGTAGCGGACCGCATCGCCACTTCCCAGCAAATTAGGGACATTGTTGCTCCTGGGGTATCGGCGAGGACCATTCGCAACCGTCTCCACGAAGCTGGGCTACGGTCCCGCACACCGTTAGGCCGTCTTCCGCTCACGCCCCAACATCGTGCAGCCCGCCTCCAGTGGTGTCGCGACAGGCGTGAATGGAGGGACGAATGGAGACGTGTCGTCTTCAGCGATGAGAGTCGCTTCTGCCTTGGTGCCAATGATGGTCGTATGCGTGTTTGGCGCCGTGCAGGTGAGCGCCACAATCAGGACTGCATACGACCGAGGCACACAGGGCCAACACCCGGCATCATGGTGTGGGGAGCGATCTCCTACACTTGCCGTACACCACTGGTGATCGTCGAGGGGACACTGAATAGTGCACGGTACATGCAAACCGTCATCGAACCCATCGTTCTACCATTCCTAGACCGGCAAGGGAACTTGCTGTTCCAACAGGACAGTGCACGTCCGCATGTATCCCGTGCCACCCAACGTGCTCTAGAAGGTGTAAGTCAACTACCCTGGCCAGCAAGATCTCCGGATCTGTCCCCCATTGAGCATGTTTGGGACTGGATGAAGCGTCGTCTCACGCGATCTGCACGTCCAGCACGAACGCTGGTCCAACTGAGGCGCCAGGTGGAAATGGCATGGCAAGCCGTTCCACAGGACTACATCCAGCATCTCTACGATCGTCTCCATGGGAGAATAGCAGCCTGCATTGCTGCGAAAGGTGGATATACACTGTACTAGTGCCGACATTGTGCATGCTCTGTTGCCTGTGTCTATGTGCCTGTGGTTCTGTCAGTGTGATCATGTGATGTATCTGACCCCAGGAATGTTGTCAATAAAGTTTCCCCTTCCTGGGACAATGTATTCACGGTGTTCCTGTTTCAATTGCCAGGTGTGTATATATATATATATATATATATATATATATATATATATATATATATATATATATATATATTGTATTGATATTACATATTCCAAGTACTTTGCAACACCAAGGCGCTTGGAGTGGCTTGCAAGAGATCAATCTTCGTGCAGGATGTAGGGCAAAAAAGGCACTGGAGCATGTGGCTTGTGGTTTGTTCTTGTCCACAATCACAGGACGTATCTTCTGTTATGAAGCCCCATCTCTTCAGGTTGTCTCTGGATCGTCCAACTCCTGATTGTAATCTCTTCAAAGATTTCCACACCAGCCAGCTCTCGTTGTGCCCAGGTGGTAGTTCTTCAGCTTCCGGCGTCTGAAGGTGAGGCGTCGACGTCTTCCATAACTCCAGCCTTGCCTCCTCTGGTGAAATGGTGAGCTTCTCGGATGTTCTCAGGAAGCTCTTTCGCGATCTCAGCCGTTGCTGTGGTGGATTATGTCCGTGTAGTGGGTGCGCACTGTCCTGTTCCACTTTCAGTCTCTCCTTGTTGGCAGCCGCTGTTCTGCGTACCCATGGTGGCGCTATTGCAGCCAGGCAGTGTAGCTTATCAGTTGGGGTAGGTCTTAAGCAACCTGTGGTCAACCTGCAGGTTTCGTTGGGAGCAATGTCTACTTGTCTGGCATGAGATGACCTGTACCAGACTGGAGAAGCATTTTCAGCAGTAGAAAAGCACAGTGCCATTGCAGAACAGCGAATAGTTTGTGGATGTGATCCCCACTGTGTCCCCGCTAGTTTGCGAATTAGGTTGTTTCGAGCGGAAATTTTCATTTTGGTGTTATTGCAGTGAGTTTTGAATGTCAGAGTTCTATCGAGAGTGGTTCCCAAGTATTTAGGTGCGTGATGATGCTGGAGTTGGATGCCTGACCATGTAATATGTAGCTCACGATTAGCTTCCCTGTTCCTTTAATGAAATGTCGAACAGATGTGCAGAACTAAAGACCTATATCTCTAACGTCGATCAGTTGTAGAATTTTGGAACACGTATTATGTTCGAGTATAATGACTTTTCTGGAGACTAGAAATCCACTCTGTAGGAATCAGCATGGGTTTCGAAAAAGACGATCGTGTGAAACCCAGCTCGCGCTATTCATCCACGAGACTCAGACACGGGTTCACAGGTAGATGCCGTGTTTCTTGACTTCCGCAAGGCGTTCGATACAATTCCCCACAGTCGTTTAATGAACAAAGTAAGAGCATATGGACTATCAGACCCATTGTGTGATTGGATTGAAGAGTTCCTAGATGACAGAACGCAGCATGTCATTCTCAATGGAGAGAAGTGTTCCGAAGTGAGAGTGCCGCAGGGAAGTGTAGTAGGACCATTACTATTCACAATATACATAAATGACATTGTGGATGACATCGGAAGTTCACTGAGGCTTTTTGCGGATGATGCTGTGGTATATCGAGAGGTTGTAACAATGGAAAATTTACTGAAATGCAGGAGGATCTGCAGCTAATTGACGCATGGTGCACGGAATGGCAATTGAATCTCAATGTAGACAAGTGTAATGTGCTGCGAATACATAGAAAGAAAGATCCCTTATCATTTAGCTACAATATAGCAGGTCAGCAAATGGAAGCAGTTAATTCCATAAATTATCTGGGAGTACGCATTAGGAGTGATTTAAAATGGAATGATCATTTAAAGTTGATCGTCGGTAAAGCTGATGCCAGACTGAGATTCATTGGAAGAATCTTAAGGAAATGCAATCCGAAAACAAAGGAAGTAGGTTACAGTACGCTTGTTCGCCCACTGCTTGAATACTGCTCAGCGGATAGGGTAGACAGAAGAGATAGAGAAGATCTAACGGAGAGCAGCGCACTTCGTTACAGGATCATTTAGTAATCGCGAAAGCGTTACGGAGATGATAGATAAACTCCAGTGGAAGACTCTGCAGGAGAGACGCTCAGTAGCTCGGTACGGGCTTTTGTTGAAGATTTGAGAACATAGCTTCACCGAGGAGTCAAGCAGTATATTGCTCCCTCCTACGTACATCTCGCGAAGAGACCATGAGGATAAAATCAGAGAGATTAGAGCTCACACAGAGGCATACCGACAATCCTTCTTTCCACGAACAATACGAGACTGGAATAGAAGGGAGAACCGATAGAGGTACTCAAGGTACCCTTCGCCACACGCCGTCAGGTGGCTGGCGGAGTGTGGATGTAGATGTAGAAAGGCACTCATTCGAAGGGTTTGGTCTGAGTTGGTTCCGATTGTAGTAGCTTGACAGTGTTCTAAGTGCTGTTGTCAGGTTTCTTTCCAATCTTTCAAAGCAGGAGCTGTTCACGAATAGCAGCACAACAGGTGCAATCTCGAGATTGACGTAGAAAGTTGCTGCCGTGATGCGTGTTATAACCACGACAGTGCTCCTCCTACGAAATCGCACCCCAGACTATAGCTCCAGGCGTAAGTCCGGTGTGTCCAGCACGCAGACAGGTCCACTGCAGGACTTCAACTGGCCTCCTTGCAATCAACTCGAAGCCATTACTGGCACCGAGGCGGAACCAACTCAACGGACCTGCCTTCCAGTGAACTATCAATTGCCACAACTAAAATCGTAAATGGTGGTGGTGGAGTTGATGTAATGCACGCTACAGGGCAACTGGTGCTTGAAGTAACCGATTTGTAATGGTTCGTTGTCACTGTATGCCAACTGCTGCTCAAATTGCTGCTGCAGGTGCAGCACTATAGACCAGATCCATACGATGAATATGATGGTATTCCCTCTCTGTCGTCCCACGTCACTGTCCGGAGCCAGGTCTTCTTGCGACCGTACATTCTTCTGATCACTGTGGCTATATTCCTGCCAAGTCGTTCTGCAATATCGCAGAAGGAACATCCAGTTTCTCGTAGCCCTGTTACACGACCTCGTTGAAACTCAGTGAGTTGTTGACGTCCTTGTCGTCTGAAGGGTATTGTTGACTAACATCGACTCACCAACTAACTATCGCTCACGACCGATACTGTGTGTATTTTAAGGCAAGTCAGATTTTAATCAACACAATAGCACTACTAGCGTCACTCTTATGTGACTGGCGGTAATTCTGACTCGATATCATCTTATATATGTAGAAACAGGCCTACCAGTCTCCGTTTACGTCGCATAACGTGTTCCACGTGTTGCGAATTTTTCCCATCAATGTATATAGAAGTGTTTCATGTTGTGCGCTACCATCTCACAAAATAATTGGAAAATTTCAGTGTTTTGACAGTGTAGTAATGTGTTTTAGATGCATAGAGCGGACTGTGAACCTGCTGGAGGTATAAACAAAGCGATTCCCGTTACAAGCTATATTAACGTGAAACCTACAAAATTGGAATTGTAAAGAGACAAGTTAACCAAACTGACTGCTTTTGACACACAGGACGGACTGTGAAGTTAAAGTACAAGTATGCTTGATAAAAAAGTTTCATGAGCATCGTACCATTTGATAATGTGACAAATTTTACCGGAGAAACCAATGTTACATTATAACGCTGTACGATACTCAGAAAACTTTTGTCAATTGACTCTGGGCGCGGAAGCCTGCACAATTATACAAATATGTTCCTTGTCATGGGCTAATATGTCGGAAAGTGCTCCAAAAACTACGATGTTCGCACAGTCGAGTTATATGTTTACAATGTGGACTGTTTTCGACATTTAGTAAGTGCCCTGAACAATAAATACACATAACCGACTAAAGGTATATCAACTAACGAGGAGGCTGTAAACAACTCGTTTATTACTGACTCGCATTAGAAATCGTAATTTTCAAGAGATCAGTAACAACAGCAATTCTGAATAACGATTACACTTCTAGTTTATGGGCCGCCATCAAAACAAAAAGACGTATGTAATAAACGTATCATATTTTTACTGAAATTACTTTTACGAATTGTTACCTCATTTATGCAACTCAAATCTCTGGCACTTCAAATCATGCTTTCTGTAATTTAAAAAGGTTAAACAAAAACTAATTTCTTTTATTAAATAATTTTTCGTGGCAAAACAATATATATTAACAAACACTTTCTCTACTGGCATTTCTTTCATTCCTGTAGCATTTATGTGTGCTATACATTTACCTGCAGTGATATAAAATTTTTCATTTTAAGTTTTGTTCATTTTCATTACAAATAAATATGCATTTTGAGTATTTGTGAGCGTTATTCCATCTTTTGTACATTTAATCAATTTGCATGTAGAATTATGTGGTTTTGTGCACTTTGCTAGTAAAAAGGGGCCGTCGTTTAGCGTCCACCGTTCAGCCAGTAGCCTACGACCGGTCAGGAAAGAGAAGGTGGATTTTCATTGGTGAAAACTGAAACCCAAGTGAAACACTTGTATCTTATAGATGCGTGTTGGCGGGAGTTTGTTTACATTTCAGAACTCATCATAGTATGGTATTCCAGAATCATGATTAGACCTTACCTGTTTCAGAGATCGTAACTATTTCTGTCGTGTTTCAGTCTTGCTTTCGTTATCAAGCGTAATGTTATAACTGCCTCTCCGGTCCTCTTATCTTTCCGAAAGGGAGACTGCTCTTCTAACAGACCCTCAACTTTCTTACCCAACTTCGTTATACCGTTCTTGTTGTCAACATGGATGATTGAGTTGTTAAGTTAATTTTGCCATACTTCTCACACTGATTTGTTCTGTTACCTCCGGGAGTGTGTGGATAACTTTTCTCCGACTGATGCCGTATTTCCAATCTTAAAGACCTTAAATAGTAACATGAAACGACAATAGACTTTCAAATTAACTGACGACGAAGGAGAAGAAAAATAATAGGGAATTAGGTATCTCAAACTTTTGTCTTACATGATAGGTTAGAAATAAAACGTCGTGAAAATGACGATACACATATTGTTTTTCTTTATTTTATTGATCCTTTTACTTTCTTAATTTAGAGAGCCAATAGTTGGAAAAGTTTATCATGTATGTTGTTCAGTTTTATGAGAATGACTAATCTTAATATATTTAGTGGAAATAATACTGTTTGTAATTATTTTTAAGCAGGGTTATAAATATGAAGATTCTCAAGAAGCCTGTTGAAAACAGGTAGATCACATGGTGGCGGGATAAATACGGTACGCCATTTTGTATCAGTCCAGATGAGCATCTGAATATATAAACAATGAGTTATTTCCGCCTGTTAATGCATACTATCTTGTATCTGTTTGTAAGGGTAGCTAGCGTTGGTACTCTTTCTTGAGGTACATCGAGAGCTGTCAGTAATTTCGCTCTTGGGTGTTTCTCCCCCTTTATTTGCACATCAACTGTTGAAACCAACCGTATTTTAGCCACTAACGAGGAAGCACGTATTTTGTTTGGCAGGTGGCGAAGATACGTTGCTACCATGACGTACTCAATGGCGGGGAGGAGAGGGGACTGAATGGCAGCTGCTCATCCAAAACAATTGTTTTCACAAACCCAACTCCAGTCTTTCCCTCTACGTAGGTGGACGTATCAGTTTTCAGTCTGAATAAAGGCGGGATATGTTATGATTAATGAGTAGTAGCAAGATTACTCAGAATAGAGACGCTAAAATCTCAGAACTACTTCATCATTCACTGTGAAAATTATGTAAGTTGGTGCGCCTCTCACCCCCTCCTCAACCCACACATATAACAAACTTTCTGTATATGCTCTTGATTACACCAACAATCAGAAATTGTGTTATGTACTCATCAACGAAAATAACGTGGAATTTTGTTTTGTACGATCAGTTTTTCTATAATACAAGGCGATTCTTGAAGAGGGAAAGCTTGCTTTGTATATTAAAAACGCTCGTAAATCTACAAATAGTAGCCACCAGTAATATAACTGGGTAGTGGAGCATATCTGCCCTGCTTCCTTTCTAAAAATCCGGATCACCCAATATGGATTTTTAATCACTTTTTACGCTTCATTATTTCGCTAACTTGCGATTAACTGGAATTATACGAGGCGTTAGACCCTTTACTGAGGTGTTATGTAATGTGAATGAAATCAGTTTCGTCCTATGTTAAATCGCAACCTTAGGAAGCTGTTCCAGCTATTATCACCTGCGGGAGACTTCTGACTACCGTCATTGACGCGATGTACGTACTTCGAGGACGAAGGAGCGTTACACAGCACTAAGAGACGCGTCAAAACTATGCACTTGCAAACAAGCGGTCTCTGGCTACACTCGGCGGGTCTGATCCACCGCAGGAATGTAGTCTTGGACTGAAATGAAACGAGGGTGATAGGCAGTTAAGACACGGAGGGAAAAGTAACTTTTCAGATGTGATGCTACGAGAAAATGAGGAAGATTAGATGGGTAAATCGGATAACTAGTGAGGATGTACTGAATCGAATTAGGAAGAAAGAAATGGTAACACAATTTGACTAAAACAAGCGATTAGTTGATAGTATGCATCCTGAGGCATCATGGGATCGGTAGTTTGGTGATGGATATAGGTGTGGGGTAAAAATTGCAAAGGGAGACCAAGGCTTGACTAGACTAAGCAGGTTGGCTTAGTTGTGTAGAGATTGAAAGACTGTAGTGGAGAGCAGCATGAAACTAGTCTACAGGCTGAAGCAAACATCAGCAAAGATGGCTAATTTTTGAGTGTCACTATAAAAGGAAATGCTCTCGCTCACTGACTGACCAGTCATCGCCCAGCCGAAATCGCTAGGATAGAAACTTAAACTTGAAGTTTGGAGAAAGTGTTGATCTTACACTGCAGGCATCTTTTAGTAAGGGATTTTTCGGAGTTCCGCCGCTAAGTGGGTGAAATAGGGGATGAGATGATTTTTGAATACATGTCGATATTAACTCAGTTTTCAAGCGAAACTACGAAAATTGATATTTGGTGTTTCGGTCAGAAATAAATAAAACTACGTGTTTCAAAAAGGGGTGAAATAATGGGTGAATTTTTGTAATTGAAAATAAATCATTGTTAAAGAACTAGTAAAATAGTTTTAAAACAATATTTTTGAAGATGGGTATTTGACTACATAGAAATAAAACATACTTGTTTCAGTGTTTTTTTTTTGGTAATTCGGCTCCTAAGGGTACATAACGCAGCCTTACTGATTCACTGACCCACATAGCCTAGTGCAAGACGCTAAGAAGATAAATTCGAAATTTGGGGAGGGAATCGATCTTATACTGCAGGTGTCGTTGAACAAGAGATTTTTCGAAATTTTGCCCCTAAAGAGGTTAAGTAGTGGATCATAGGTCTTATGAAAATATGTTTGTATTAAGAGTAATGGAAACTTGAACTTTGGCGAGGGTGTTGGTCTTGTACAGTGGGAATCGTTTAAGAAGGGATTTTTCAAAACTCCATACATAATGGTATGAAATGAGTGAAATTTTTATTAAAAATATATTGCTATTAAGGTTACTTTGAAGCTATCAATACGGAAACTGATGTTTGTTTTTACAGTGTTTGCACAGCGTATTGATTTACAACAACACAATTCAATTAATGAAAATAAATTGTGTTGGCCAAACAGTGAACGCGTGGAGGAGCGGGCGTTAAGCTTGTTTCCTGTAAAGTATAAAACAAAATATGCATTATTACTGCAAATTTCCTTTACTTTACGTCAATGGTGGCTAATTTTTTGTCGTCAAACTACCGGTTTCGGTCTATAATGACCATCTTCAGGTCTCTTTTATTATTATTTTTGTGTTAATGTGTACACAAATTGCATGGTAATGTGTATTTCAGTCAAAAGAAAACACATTTCTCTTTCTTTGCCTATATCTCGTTTTGCTGAATTATCTGCCTCCCAGGTAAAACCTAAGCCCTCCCGTGTATTAATTAATCAAAAGCCAGTGAGTCACCTCATGGCCAAAGGTAGAAGCTACACGATATATGCAAGATGATTAGATGCGAATCTCGGAAAGGCAAGTTTTGAAGTGCCGTTTCTAATATGTTGGTCGGAGAAAGAGGCACCAAATCGAAGGAGACATAGAGAACCCACGTAATCAAGGGAAATGCTTTCTCATGTTATGGATACGACCAATGTCTTGTGTCCTTTAGTATTTGGCACATCAGTGGCCATACAAGACGAACGATGGGACACTTACGTATAAGAAAAGGCACCACTGAACGCTAATAACGATATCTGAAAAAGGAAATTACCTTAAAATTAAATTTATCCCGTAAATCATTCTTGAGAATTGCCTCTCTGCAATTAAAGAATCAATTTTGTGAGCGGAATAAATTTTACCGTCCCTTCCTAGCAGGAGTCAGCTCGGCGTCAGCGGTTTTGCAACAACTCGGCGAAAGTCGGAGCCGCCGTGAGAGGGACATCCGTTAGGAAGAATGCTGAATTCGCTCTGCACTGATGTAATTATGAAACTTGTTGCTTAAAAAAAATTAATGGGGCAGTTAATTCACCTCGTCTGTGAAGGAGGGTGTTTCAACATTTTATGGCCTACGTATGGGGCGTTCTTAATCGCCACCACTAAAAAGTGACGACAAGAGGGAAAATTCATCTACCTTGTTCAACAGCTCCTATGATTAGCAATAGCATCAAGACAGCGGAAGGCCGACGAACGTTTCTTTTGTCAGCAACACAAAGTTACCATATTTTTACCATCCAGTCTATGTTCCCTCTAGAGACGCGACGAATTTAGTACAACAGTGATTAACAGATGGGATTGGTAGTTGAGTGAATCACGATCCAAATCCATCTCTTGACGTAATTTCCCAAGGAAAATCTTGTTGTAAATTGCAGTTCCAGCGAGCCTCAATCGCCGGAAAGATGTGAGATCCCTGGTACGTGGACGCGGCAGGTGCGTAGAAAGACTGTGTGGTAGGGCATAGAAACTGCACAACTCATAATAATGGTCACTCGTTAGACAAATAGATTTTCAGTCACGTCAGTTATCTCTGTCCAGCAAAACGTGTCGTTTTAACTTCAGTATTGACATGATGCAAACCTTCTTCCTTCTCGAGCTGCTGTCGGACTAATAACTTTGGAAAGAGTGTTTCGAATGAAACTTGCAGTAACTGCCGAAGAGTTCGCTGACGGGAATTAACTCATAAAGTGACGAAGAGCTCCAGGTCAGGATATTTTTACAGTATAAAAGTGCCGCTATTTTCCACTTCGAGGAATGAAATGTAAGTGAAAATATCCCACGTACCGAAACTGTGAGACCCACGTTTCGAACACCTAGATACTTTTAACAGAAGCTCAGACGCTCTGCGACGGTTTTGAATGACGTTTTCCCTATCTCTGCCATAGGGAAGAGGATTATGGATGCCCTCAATAGGTAAAGAGCGCACTACATGCAGGAGGCGACTGTACTAGCGTAGCGGAGTACGTGTGGCACGCATATGTGAACTTTTGAAGATAAGAGAAATCCCGCTACACACACGACAATACGTTCTGATTGCAGACAGGAAGGAATATTATCTCCATTAATTAAAGAGAATAACATTCGCCGTGGCAGGCTGGAGAAAGAAAATGTATTTTTTAACTGCACGTGTGTCTGTGGGAGAGTCCCGTAACTACTTGCTCTTATGAACGTCAGGAATACTTCCACAGTATTTGTACGTTCACGGAAGTGCACAGTACCAGCATGTTCGAAAAATACACATTGAATGGAATTCTCAAACAAATGAAAATATATTGAGGTGTTGAAATGCTGGTAAAATAGAGTGAGCGTCCAATTTGTCGCGTTAGCTCTTTTATTATAGTCGCTCAAAGACGTAATATTGTTTGCAATGTTCCAAAAAGCGGCACGCGAAAATGCGATTTTCTAGCGAGTCATATCGCTGGTCATGTTGATCAGAAAGAAAAGGAATCAAGTGTTTTGGACAACCCCTGACCGAATGACCATTTGTATACCTATCGGAAGAAGGACCATGCTATATCTTACTGGACAGGGTCAAAATTTAAACATTATACATTTCCTCCAATAGGCAAATTGAGCAAATCGTTTGGTTCTTCTGCATTAGGTGTGGTTTAGGGTCGACCTGCGGCGGCTAACAAAAGCACCAATTAGTTATTGGTGGCCCTAGAAAGGCACGAAAAACCATGATTTTTGAGTACTTAAGTACAAATTATGGGGATGGCCACTTTAATTCCTACTCATGTCAGGTCGTTAAAAATTTTACAGTATGGTCTCAAAATGCTATTATCGGGGAACTTCGGAAATTTTTTTAAATGTCATTATCCGTTACCAAAATCCAGACGTTCAAAATTACCGTACTTACGCAAGAAAATAAAAGAAAGAAAAAACGGTTTTAGCCATTTTTGCACCGTGGGCCGCAATTGTCTAAATAACTAACAACATCAAATAGCTGAAATTTTAGCTGTACATTCTGTCGACGCTAATCTTGAGATGCCATTTTCTCGTTTTAAAAAAAATATATACATAATCAAGATACAATGAAAAGTCATGATTTTGGTACTAAGGTACCAATTGTGGGGATAGCCACTTCTATAATACTTATTATGCGATATCATCGAAATTTTTACTATATGCTCTTAAGATAATGTTCTCGGGGAACCTTGAAACTTTTTTCGTGATCATTACCCGTTACCAAGATACAGAAGTCCACTTATTTCTAGGGTTCTGACGTCACTAAACTATGTTGTTAGCATTGGAACTCAATACGACAACTTACAACGAGATAGCGAGAAGAAGAAGATTCTGCTTTCTTTTAAGTTATTTGATTTAGTAATTTTAAAGGGTTTTTGAAACAGAAATATTCTGAGAAAAAGTTTCATGTGTAGTAGCCAATGATACGGGAGCAGATTAGGTGCAACCGTCTTGAAATAAATGTGCGGAATTTCCTAAGGTGACGGGGGCTGACTGTCGGAAGCATCTACCAAATCATTCGAATTCTAAGAAAGCTCTTTCACGGAACAGTCAATGAAACTATCAAATTGATTTACAAAACCTGTGTTATCCAAGGATTTCTACTAGGCTTTCTCTTCTTATCTATTTGAGCATCTACGCCCCTTCACTATTTCATCTTTAAAACGTACCCATTCTTCTGTTGCATTCCTTTCCCTGTTCTAGTCAACCGTTACATACCATTCGTGAGTTTACAGGGAAATATACGCTACTTAACACAAAGCCGCGCGGAGTGGCCCTGCGTTAGAAGCGCCATGTCACGGAGTCCGCGGTCAGACCCGCCGGAGGTTCGAGTCCTCCCTCGGGCATTGGTGCATGTGTTGTTCTTAGCATAAGTTAGTGTAAGTTAGTTTAAGTAGTGTGTTAGTCTAGGGACCGATGACCTCAGCAGTTTGGTCCCTTAGAAATTCACAGACATTTGAAAATATAACACAAAATTTGGTTAACAAAAAAAAAAAAAAGGATTAATTTTAACGGAATGGATGGGAGTGTTTTGTACCAAATAATTATTGGGAAATATATAGTAAAAGGGCCGACAGATGTCTAGTGCGAAGGAAGCACGCATATAAAGAACGGAGACATCTGGTCGGAGGATGCTAATCAAATTTTTACTCAGTAAATTGCTTATTTGGCGTATATTACAGACACAGAATTGCGAAGGAGGATTGTGACGTTTTGCAAATTGACTCATAGTTGTATGGTAGTGAAACATAGTAGATGTGAAAATTGGAGAAAACGATGGTGCTGAGATTTGGAACTATTGCTAAAGAAATTATAATAGAAAGAATGGAGAGCAAAGAAGATTGCGAAATAAGGGTCTGGGTTGATGTATGTGTGTTATAACCTTCAGAGTTTTTCGAAACATGGTCTGATTATGCTGGTGAATCTGGGATAGCACAATACACTTATATTCTAATCTTCCACTATTTGATTTGGTCGTTATATTCCACGTTCAATTGAGCGGACAGTCGTGTAGATGACTGAAGACATCGTTTTGTAACTATGAAGTCGACAATATTTTATGCTTATCAACAGCCAGCTTAAAGTTGATTTTAATATGTAAAATAAGTATCACAGTGCGTGTTAGCGGTTCAGAGAGATATATATAGAGGAAAATCCTTGTAAGGTAAAAATAAAGCAGAAACCGAATATTTTGTGCATTCTGGGAAGTAGATGAAAAAGTGGAACAAGATTGGAAGAAATGTGCACTATGGTGGGAAGGACTGTGAATCAGAAGCATATCATTACGTCCAAGAAGCGACTCTCACAATTTGTTCCGATACATAAAATAGAGCCTGAGAGGAAACTGTAGCAGTAGTTAATACGCCATGGTGTCATGAAGTCGATGCTTACAACAAAGCAGCAGAGGATCCATAAGACAAGGAGTCTGTAGGGATTTGAGAAACCCTTGAATTACGAAATAACAGAAATCGATCTTAAACGCTGACAGCGTACATTGAGCTTCTAAACTAACAACTATTCAAGATCCTCGTATATTGACAGGTGGTATTGATTCACTGTTTAATACTTTAGTGTAATTCGTTAGTTAGTTACATCCATAGGTCATTTGAACGATTCTTTTGTAGAACTGATGTGGAATGAGTCAGTTTACACGATATGTAAATATGATTAGTGTTAAGATTAATGAACACATTATTATTTTTAGTACTACTCGTACAACTGCTCTTAATTTTTTAAAAGGCTACCAGTTCTTTAGTAGAAAATTGACAATGGACTAGATGTAGTTTCCTAGAAGAAATGATCTTAAATTAGGTTTAAAACTTGCTTCGCTCTCTTCAGACATTTTACATTATTAAACAAACGATGAAAAATTTTTGTTGTTGCATACTGAATTCCTTTCTGCATCACTGCCAGGTTCAGCAGTGGGTAATACAGGTCATTTTTCCCTCTAGTGCTGAAGGTGTTGATATAATTGTGATGGATTATTAACGACAGATGAAGGAGCAGACGTAAGTAGCAAAGTCAGTTCCTTACCCCTTCACAAAGTCAAACTAGAACTTTGAACACATATTTTCGTTCCCAAGGATGAACAGAGGTTACTACCTATCGTGTAAATGATTCATCTGTATGCATGAACGTAGTTAGTATGCTCTCTTGTACGAATTCGAGAATGTAGGGAAGAGCCAGCCAGGGGCATCCGACCATTAGTCTTGTTGCGGCGCTACTGATTGTATATTAATATTCATGTGCTGGTCATCGCTAAAGCTGTCACATTAACAGGCGTGTATTTACGTAATACATGGAACACAGTTAAAATGGTAAGTTATGCACGGACTGTGCCAATACCAATTAAGTGCTTTTCGCGCTATTGTGTTATTTATTGCATAGGTTAGAAGTGGCGCGTGCAGAGACAGATTCAGCCTTACGCACAGCTGCATGTTAATAACTGAATTCTCGAAGCACTAGCGTTACAAATATGTCGCTGCTTTAATGTGCGCGCTACCAGTGTTATTTCCAGATAGAAGAGCCATACTACATCAAAGACAAATGCAAACTCCGTACCGACGCGTAATGAATTTCAGAATGTACGGGGAAGCGAGAGCATCTGAAACTTAGATTCAAGCTCAAATAGAAAATAATTACAAGGATTTTAAGGCTAGGAAAACAGATTTCGTTTTTTTCTGCCGTATGAGCAAGACAGGCAAGTATATATATTATCCTCCGAGAAAACATCCCGTTAAACAGTGTCTTTGTTTTCCACTACAGTAGCACTGTTAGCGGGGTTGTAGTGAAGAAGAGGAATTGGTCACTTACAATCATGAGAACCTAGAAAGAGGACTTTTAAAAAGACAGTAATGTACGTAAAAGACCTTCTCTCTTGATCTTCGATTTGGTAACATACAGTTATAAATACTTTCTACACACCTGATGCATGGAGCTGTTTGTTGTAACATTACTGAACTTCGTCGTCAGCTTGGTGAACTTCCGAAGAAATGCTACAGATACAGTACTTAGGTATTTATGTTCCAAGATACAATGGAAACCATGTAAGTAATAAAATTATGAGCCGGCCGAAGTGGCCGTGCGGTTAAAGGCGCTGCAGTCTGGAACCGCAAGACCGCTACGGTCGCAGTTTCGAATCCTGCCTCGGGCATGGATGTTTGTGATGTCCTTAGGTTAGTTAGGTTTAACTAGTTCTAAGTTCTAAGGGACTAATGACCTCAGCAGTTGAGTCCCATAGTGCTCAGAGCCATTTGAACCAATAAAATTATGAACTCTAAAGCTTCAAATTTGTAATAAATGACGCTGACTGGACCTGATTAAGGTGAACGTTCGGATACGTAATGTTTATTGAATTGTTCACTGCAATACAGTCCGTGACATGTGCACCTAATCTCAAAGTACTTCACACTGATGACGGGGTACTCAAAGGCTAGCTCTGTGAAATTCAAGTACCTACAGTGATAGCAATACTGCCGTGGAATGTAGCTATCGTAATTTACCAATGCGCCGTCGCTCGTACACACACACAAACACACACACACGCACACACACACACACACACACACATGCACGCACAGACAACGGTATACAAATTTCGTCCGAGTGTCATTGATTTAGTCGTACCGTTTAATTAATCAGAGAGCTGTAGTCCAGGATGAGAGAAATTTTGTAATATTAACGATTTGAACGCTACAGGTGATGCTTTACTTATAAGAACAGCAGAGCGTCGGATGCACGAATTGGATTCATGGAATTTCCAGTCGGGCTGACACTTGGTGACGTATGGACGCCGAACCTGGGCCCCTTGTCTTTCGGGTGCAATTTTGAATCTACTCTATGCATTCGAATAAACCAGTAACTGCTTCATCAAATGCCCTTCTTACCGACAGGGACTGCAAATTGATATTTACCAGGCTTGATGCTACTCGGAAAGAAGCTGAAAACGCTGCGTTTAGGACAAAAGTATATCAGCATCTGTCTACTGAAAAATCATAGTACTCGTATTAAAAAAAACTACGCAAGACTTCCAACATTACTAGTCGTATTACCTTTCTCAGTATTTATTGTTATACAGGATTTTCAAAAGAAATAGTAAATACTTTAGGTGCGTTTACTACAAACGTAAACATCAGTCACCGGTAGGCGTGAGGCCTCTTACCACTTGACGACGGCTGCCAGTCGTTTCTGCCAATAGGTTCGAACCCGATGGTGCCGTTGCCTCCTTACTCAATTTATTATAAGTAAATGCTAATTCGAATAGAACAGTCTATATAACATGTGTCCAGTTTTTTTATTGACTACAGAGACACATTTGTCAAATGCAACCCAAACACATGCTCAGAATGAAACTGATTAAGTTCAGAGCTGATTTTCATAATTTTTTTTTTTGACATCAACTTTTTTTGATATCACTACATATACTTCTTCAGAGGTAGCTTTTTGGCGTTCTTTTATAAGCGCAGCATTATTCATAACTCTAGTGATCAATTCTTCCTTTAATTTTTCTTTATAGAATTCCTCTTTAAATCATCCCCACAGCAAAATCTAAACGAATAAGACTCAGAGGCTTACGGAAAAGAAGCCGTTTCTGCCACACGATTCCAGAGAATGTCAGATTTTATTGTTGCTTCACCTGCCGGCTGGAATGAGCAGAGGCCCCTTCATGTTTACGAGAAATAACCATCAATATAGCCAAATGAGCGTCTATCAATAGTGCTGGAAGATCGTTTTTAAGGATAGATAACCGGACACTGAAAGACGACACGATAGGACAACAGGCGTAATAAACTGATAGTCTATCGCCCATGGTACAGGTATAGCGTCTTTCAGTACTAATCAGATCACACAACCGCTTAAATTCTGATTAATAGTAATCAGCATTGGTGGCCGAAGGCTTCTGGCGTAAGAAGTCACCCCCATTCTGCCGACGGCCTTGTCAGAGAGGGCGGAGGAGCGGAGAGAGGTTCAGCACACTCTCCTGTCCTTGAGGTGCGAAACTTTCGCTCAAGGCTGACGAATCAGCAATGATCAAAGGCATGAGGATGCAGAAGGCAATAGAAACCACTGCATTAAAGACACACAAACACCTCGCTTCTCAACTGGACTTTTCTGTTGCTAGTGCCGACTCACTCATCCACCAGTTGGGGTTCAAATGGCTCTGAGCACTATGGGACCTAACATCTATGGTCATCAGTCCCCTAGAACTTGGAACTACTTAAACCTAACTAACCTAAGGACATCACACAACACCCAGTCATCACAAGGCAGAGAAAAATCGCTGACCCGGCCGGGAATCGAACCCGGGAGCCCGGGCGCGGGAAGCGAGAACGCTACGGCACGACCACGATCTGCGGACCAGTTGGGGTTCCTCACCGCCTGAGAGAAGATCATAAGGAGCATAATGATATGTATTCGCAGTGCGAATATGAACTTTCAGCTGCTTACTGGAATGACGACAATGAAAATTTGTGCTGGACCGGGACTCAAAGCCGTATTTCCCGCTTGTCGCAAGCTGTCGTCTTACCATTAGGCTACCGGAGCAATTCTTACTGCAAGACCCAAAGTTCCGCATGTCATTGTCCACGCGTCTACAACCAGAACTCGTACGTCCATTACGTATATTTCTGTGCAGCAGAGATATTTTAACTGAAAGTTCGTTGCAGATACGATACTGAAGCGCCTGTGTTGTTCATAACTACGACGCAATGTTCCATCGGATATGCATGCATATGTCATCAACCGCGCGTCTAAAATTAGCATTCGTATATCCGTTATGTATATTCCCTTACAAGAGAGACATTTCAACTGAATGTCGCTTGTACGTTACCGGCGGATAAATACGGTATTGCAGTTCCTCTGATGTTCGTAACTACGATGTAATGTTTCTTCAGTCGTGCGTGCATTTACGAAGCAACATTACGTTGTACCTTTGAACAACAGAGGCACTGCAATATCGTATTTATCTGCCGATACCAGGCAAGCGACTTCCAGTTAAATGTCTCCCCCGTACAGAAATATACTATATAAGGAATGTACGTGCGCTAATTGTGGAAACAGGCTTCAAGACGTGTGGAAGTGGCCGCGAGGCGTGCTCAGGTGACTTAATGGTAAGATGACCACTGGCAATAAGCGGGAAATACGGGTTGGAGGCCCGCTACGGTGTACATTTTCACTGATGTCATTCCAGTATACAGCTGATGATTGGTCATATTCACAGCTACGAATACATTTCATGATTTCATAACGGCTATAGTCGACACAGTGCCTGTTCCTTCGAACATGCATGTAGGTTCGAAGGAACATTGCATCGTACTTATGTACAACAGAAGAACTGCAATATCGTATAAAGAGCATCTGTTTGGCCCAAGGAACAATGCTGTACGTGGATGATGGGGAGATTATTGATGCGGCAAGACTTTGGCTCCAACGTCGACCAGTAGAGTGATACCATAGAGCCACTCCCAGTAAAGCAGCGTAGGCCTGTCGAACTGAACGGAGATTATGCATAAGGACAGGGTTTTGTAGGCAGAAGAGTGGGGAATAATACGGTGTAATGGAATCCTGAATAAATCGGACCTGCGTTTAGAAAATAATGTGTTGTATTACTCATTGAAGGCCCGACGCGCGTGTGCTTGTCGAAAAACGTGAATAGTAATGCCTTCTACTTCATCCACTCTCTGTTCTTTGTATACATTCCGATAAAATATGAATGCTCTGCACAGTACGTCTCACGTAGCTTAGAGAAGACGAAAATCTGGTACTCTGCGGTCAGGAAATCGTATTCCCTGCTCTCTACAAACAGCAGCGTTTCCATTACAGAATCAGTACTCGAATACCATATGGCGATACTCGGCATTTGTAAATAAATGCGACACGCTTGAACGATACAGTAGTATTGGTTAACAAACCAGTCACAACCACAGATGACGAATTCGGTTACTTAAATTCAAGCACAATTTCACAACTTGGACTTCAAAACAATAATGACAATCGATAAGTAAACGCATAGCACTTGGAGTACCTACACGCAAAATGAAATATATATCTCTGCGATATAAAAATTGTACACATGTTACACGTAATACTGTCACATCCCGGAATATTTGCAATTCCTCCTGAAACAGCGTGTATTAACCCTCCAACTGTGGATGATTTACCGATTTTTCCTTACGACATCGCGGGAATTTTTTTATTCGATAATATAGTTGTGAGGATAGAATTACAGAAATGTAACAAGAAAACTAGAGGCATACTTCAAGGTCGATTTTTGACATTTAACGTAAATTAAATGTAACAGAAGAAAAAGTGTATTGCGAAATTTTCTGTACGTTGTTTTTCTTAAAGTAAGGTTTTATAAACAAGCTGTGGAATACGATTACAAAACTGCTGCCACGAGAAATTATATATGCGTGTCAGTGAGACAGGAGAACGTATCAAAAGCGACTCCCGCTGTTTTCCATGGGAAAATAGCACTCTCTGATGTTGCTGAGCAGTAGAAAAAAATTGACGAGAAGATAGCAGCCTGCGATGCTTCAGAGCAACGGAAAAGGATTCGCGCGGGAATATCGTGACCTCCTACGTTCAGAAAGAGCAGAAATTACGTCCAAGCTGATATTCGCGTACTCCGCGAGATAGTCTGGCAAGAGCTGAATTATACGTCCTCGTCGCCAGCGCTGGAGGGTTAAAGCTCTCCATGACATTAACAAGGGAAAGCGACGACGTTCAGGTCACGGATTTACTTAAAACGTTGTATACTTTTTGTAGACCATTAGGACAACATAATATGCAAGAAGTACGGCGCATTGCTTAGGAAATTTCGAGAAGATCACAAGAGAGTTTTACGCGTCAGTGATGTAATGGGTAGTTGACGTTCAGGCTGCGTAATCGGTGGATCGCTAGATCGAGCCCAGCCTATGCTTTCTTTTTAATTTATATTTTTTAAACACTCTTGCAGTTGCGGTCTTCAGTCCGGAAACTGGTTTGAAGCAGCTCTCCAAACTACTCTGTCCTGTGTGAGCCTCTTCACCTCCGAATAACTACTGCCACTCACATCCTTCTCATCTCTTTGTCTCTCTCTTAAGGATTTTAACTCCTCCCTCTCCCTTCCCCACTTCCCTTCTGTACTAAACTGGTGATCTTTTAATATCTTACAATGTGGCCTATCAGCCGATCCCTGCTTTTCGTCAAGTTACGTTGCAACTTTCATGTCTACCCAATTCTATTCAGTACCGCCGCATTAGTTACGTGATCTACCCACCTAATTTTCAGCTTTCTTTTGTAGCACCATATTAAAAAAGTTACTTTTCTCATTTCCTCTAAACTGTTTATTGCCATGTTTCACTTCCTAACAGTCAAATCTATATTCGATGTTAACAAATTTCTCTTATACAGAAATGCTTTTCTTGTCATTGCCAGTCTATGTTTTATGTCCTTTCAACTTCGGCTGTCATCAGGTGTCTTGCTGCTCGAATAGGAAGACTCATCTACTGCTTTTAGTGTCTCGTTTCCTACGCTAATTCCTTAGCATCCCCTGTTTTAATTCGGCTACATTGGTAATATCTAAATATCTTAACTGAAATATAATACAATGACTTACAATACGACAGAATACGAGGATAATTTACAATTAATCGTCTCATGTGCTTTAGACTTGACAAGATACAGGATGATATTTTTCACACATAAACGGAAAACATAATTTGAAAATGCATCTACTACATCGAGTGAATGTAATTTTCCTCCAAGCACAAGGAATCTCCAGCTGGCTTACATCATGAAAAATTTTTCTTTCTTCTGACAAATTGGATGCAAATCGTGCGTGACGGAACATTTTCGTAAATGTATCTGCTGAAAATTGGCGATGTACTATTGAACGTATTTTAATGGCATCTTCACGGGAAGCAATTTCCTGTTCATTGTTAATCAAATAGGAACAAGTCTGAAGGCGCTTGATAAAGTTTTTGCCTAGCCTACACAAATAAAACTCATGTAATACTTTTTGTAATAATACAAATTAGTAAACAATCAAGCACCATTGTAAATTCAATAAAAATTAATGCAAATACACCAGTCTTTTCATCGTACAAACCAAATGAGATATGTATGAAATAACAGAACTAGTGTTGAAAAAATATAAAGTAAAAGAAATGTTAGTGGGACTCAATCCACTGAGCCATCCATTAAGGAACTCGAGCGCTATCCACTCGACAGCCACCAGTTCGTGTTCATGGTTGCCAGGCACCACTCCATCATTGATGTGTAAAACTTCTCTTGCGATTTTCTCGAATTCGCCTAAGTGGTACACCTTACCACATGCACATTATGCTGTCCTAATGGACACTAAAAGTGTGCAAAGTTTGAAGTAAATCTGTGACCCGAACTTCTACTTCCAGGATAATTACCTATAAACTTACTAACACTTAGGTAACTGGGCTTAATGACAGCACAATGGCAGGTGTAATGCCTAACGCTACAATCAACTGATTATTCGTAAATAAAACTCGATCAATGCTGTTTTGTTTTAAATAACGGACCACCAGAAAGATCTGTATTATTTTTTCAGTATCTGTAGATTTGAAACTCGAACAACACAGTTTCGTTTTCAGTAATGATCATGTGCAGGTTCGTACTACGGAGCACTACCTGCAGCTTTGAAACAGTGCTCTAATCGATAGTTCACATCCTGAATTTTCGATTACATTCACAGATCCTATCTTCATCAACACCATTCGTGACAATACCTTACTGCATATCCCATCAACAGAATACACTACCAGTTCAAACATTTCTGAAAGATTACAAACAAAAATTCCTTTGGCGTGAAGGTCTTCGGAAATCGAACACTAATACAGTTGGATAAGGTAAGACATCAAGTTATCACTAATAAATAACATAAAAGTGGTATATAAAGTCACAAATTTACATGTTCATTTTTCCTGATTGGAGTAAAAACAAATTAGAAAGGCGACTTAAGGTCGAGCATGTAGGAAAATGTGCACGCAAACATCACATAAAACACTAGTATAAACATTTATATCTGATACTTAGAACAAATTCCTGCAACGCATTGCATTAAACATGAGCAAACACAACTGATGCAGTACGTTATTATACCAATCATTAATGACATGATTCATGCTTCCTAAAAACATTGACTGTGATTAACGAAACTAAATGAGCTGTGTTCCACCACTTCACATTGCAAGGTGGCGTTTAGCTATAGATGTAGACACAGACCAATGTAAGCTAATGGCGACTCACATTCGGGTATTTATGCACAATCGAAGACCTCTAAGCAAATAAATTCTATCATAAATCTTTGTTAAGTGTTTCATCAATTGTAATAGTTGGTAGACAGAGGTTTTTCATATGACTATCACTATAGCAGATGACCTGTTGTTGTTGTTGTTGTGGTCTTCAGTCCTGATACTGGTTTGATGCAGCTCTCCATGCTACTGTATCCTGTGCAAGCTTCTTCATCTCCCAGTACTTACTGCAACCTACATCCTTCTGAATCTGTTTAGTGTATTCATCTCTTGGTCTCCATCTACGATTTTTACCCTCCACGCTGCCCTCCAATGCTAAATTTGTGATCCCTTGATGCCTCAGAACATGTCCGACCAAACGGTCTCTTCTTCTAGTCAAGTTGTGCCACAAACTCCTCTTCTCTCCCATTCTATTCGATACCTCCTCATTAGTTATATGATCTACCCATCTAATCTTCAGCATTCTTCTGTAGCACCACATTTCGGAAGCTTCTATTCTCTTCTTGTCCAAACTAGTTATCGTCCATGTTTTCACTTCCATACGTGGCTACACTCCATACAAATACTTTCAGAAACGACTTCCTGGCACTTAAATCTATATTCGATGTTAACAAATTTCTCTTCTTCAGAAACACTCTCCTTGCCATTGCCAGTCTACATTTGATATCCTCTCTACTTCGACCATCATCAGTTATTTTTCTCCACAAACAGCAAAACTCTGACATTAAAATCGGGTGGCGATGGTGGCAATACATGGAAAAAAAATCAGAACTTTTGTTTCTATACTGGACGACTGTAGTATTGCTGGCAATTCTTGTGGTTGTCGAAGAAGAACCAACTATCGAACTGTCTGACGTGGTAAGCAACATGGTTAGTAGGAGAGCAATATTCTTAGAAAACAAACTGACTACTGGCCACTGGGTTACCTGCATACAGGTGGCAGCGATGGAGAGGTGTCATCAGATGCCTGATCTCTCTCCGACATCCCCTTCTTCTAAGCCAATATATGTATATTTTTCTGCATCTATCACAGCCCGGAACCAGATGTTAAAACGAAACAGCCAATCATTTTGTACGACGGAGCCGGCCATGCAGCTCTCTTTAGCCTACTTGGCTTACAAACACGGCAGTTGTTCAATATTTGTACCAAAGTAAACTAGCGCTTTAAATAAACTAAAAATGTATGCATGACGTGTCAAAATAAGTAGAGATATCAGAACTAATTTTTAAAGTAAAAGATACACTTTGTGCCAGCTGCGGTTTTTTCGTTTTACCCACTTGGCACAAGGTACAATTGAACTTCGCATTATGTATCACAACGTATTTTCCATGTCTAAATTGTCTATATCCTTCATCAAAAATCCGCCTTAGTTCGACTACAATCTAGACACCATATGCCGGATTCCAATGATCTCAGGACGAAATATATATATACTGATCGAAAACTGTCGCCCCAGTGCGGGAATCCACAAAATTCTGAATACAGTGCACCTGCCATATGTTAATTAAAAAAACTTCACGTGCCTTTTATTTCCTGCAATAGTAATTTTGTTGTCAATGCACATCCTCTTGGAGGTAGTTATCCCACAAGTTTAAAAGTCTGCAAATGACTTTTCTGTTGCTAGATGCACTATGACAATGCCACCAATTTTAGATACAATATGAACATCCTATTTAAATGGATCTTAACTGGAAAGAGGGTACATAAATATATTTTTCGTGTAAGCTTTGTTGCAGAAAGGACCAATGTATCCATTGTAATCTGTGAGTACTCCAATTTGCTGCCACTTTCCATGGGTATTTCCAGTAAATGCTAATAACTTGTGTTCCCCAGTCATACAACGATTTTCTTTATACAATGTTTAAAGTAATTTGTATGCTGTCCTTGCTTATTTGCAATGCATTGTTCTTTTTCCAGTAGCAGTTTACATTCTTCCTTCTAGAAATAGTTCTCCTGCTTATGCTTTTTTTTCATTTACTTTGACATCTCCTGTCACCAATTCTCATTTGTGTCAATGTAACTCGTTAAATGTAATTCTGCATTAAGAGTGGTGTAAATCTGACACACTGCTTCTTTTTCTCTTATGACCTGTGGAATAACAAATCGTGAGTACCAGTCTTAATCTGGCAGTACCTATATTTGACAGTATAGTTGCGAACAACATCTTGGTTTGAGGAAACAAGCGTTTCTGGTTTTAATATAAAAAAAAGGATGATCAGGATTTAACAATCGTCGATATCGATGTCACTAGAGTTTAACTTAGCAAAGTGCTTCTGTAATATACTTATATCAGAGAAGATTGTTTTAACAAGTTCCGCATAGCTGACACGTAAGTAATTAAAAGTACAGGTCGACAGAGTAGAGTTTATAATCTTTTCTCACTCATGAATGTCTGGATCGTTTGTTTGTACTCCAGTCACATTTTGCGAACAATTTTGTTGAACACTTTTAAACACGACGCAGCAGCTGTAATTTAAGCTATGCAATAGTCTATACTACGTATAAACAGTTAACACAAAGTACAACAGTGCATTATATAAATACCGTGTGTTGTGGTTTAATACACTTAGACATTCCTCCACAATGTCAAATCCACCATCCACATTAATGAATCATATCTTCCAGTCTGTTAATATCATCTCCTTTTGCAAGGACGACAAAACTTATTCGTAAACGCGTATCAGGACACTTTACAAAATCTACAAAGTAGTTTCCAGTGCCAGTGTTCATTTCTGGGCTGGTAATATCACATATAAAGTTGTTACACATTTTTATTTTATTACAGGAACTCATTCACATTAAACTGTCTATTCCATATTTTATCGCTTTTCACAATTACGTTACTGTTTCCTTGGCAGACACAGAAGTCTTAGTGACGTTAGGTGATCATGTATCTACATTTTGCCGCGCGGGATTAGCCAGGCGGTCTAAGGCTCTGCAGTCGTGGACTGTGCGGCTGGTCTCGGCGGAGGTTCGAGTCCTCCCTCGGGCATGGGTGTGTGTGTGTTTGTCCTTACGATAATTTAGGTTAAGCAGTGTGTAAGCTTCGGGACTGATGACCTAGCAGTTAAGTCCCATAAGATATCACACACATTTGAACAACATCTACATTTTGTTAAAAATTCGAGCAAAATGTTTTGTTGTAATCTGATCTTTAATCTCACAGTCGCCTACATAGAGAACTGCAACATTTCAGACCGATCATCTTGTAGAATTTACTATGTAGATAATTGTTAAATACATCACATATTCCCTTCTTTAAACTAATTGTTCTTGGCGATGCACTACCACATAACTGCTCTCCTCTGGCAGCTACCTGATACATGTGCAGCCCACTTTTCTGTAATACAGCAAACAAAACACGTGTTTGTCTGAAAGCATAAAAAAATCTCGACTCACCTGAAACCTTGGTAATGGATATGTACATGTCTTAACACATTCGCCCTGACTTGACACACATGTCGCAAGGAGGGAAAGGGAGGATTGGGATGGAGTCGCCTGTAGGTGACGTCAGATTGATAGGTAAAATACACAGTTCATTAGCGACAGTGGTATGTAACGCATGTTAGGCTTACATTATGTAATTCTCAATCTTCCATGACTCATGCACAAGGTGGAGAACACAAACAGCAATGGCGTTAGTCACCTTATATTTAAGGTTACGTTGCTTTCAATGTTTATCTCAGACAAGCAGTGGCTTGTTGATATTTGATGCGCGTTAAAGGAACAATTGATACTCTCTCCAAATATATCATATTTCGTAGTGTTGACTTCAATGCAAGTGCGAGAAGCATTTTCCTCGTCACCAGTCGACGACAATTTCGATCACAATATCATGACTTCCGTTCCGGTTATACCTACTATGTTTAGAGTTAGTCTCGGGTAGTCTGAGAACTTGCTGACTAAACATACGTAGCTAGCACATACCCCCTATGTTTAGAGCTAGTCTCGGGTTGTCTGAGAACTTGCTGACTAAATATACGTACCTAGCACAGGCTTCCTGACACCATATGCTTGCACATCAACGTCCCACTCCTCCCACTTCCTCCTCACGAAATATGTGTGATGTCATTGAGACGGTGATAATATGTGTACAATCACTTAGACGCGAGGTCTCACATGTATCAGAATTTGCTGATGCATTCAAACTTCCAGATGTCTTATTTATCATATTACGCAAATGTTGGCTTCGAAGGACGGCAGCTGTGTACTAATGGACTGCCAAGAACAATCTGAGAATGGAATGCCTATGATGTAAAACAAGAAAATGTCTGATGTATCTGCGTAGTAAATGCGCCAGGAAGAGCTGCCTGGGATATTGCAACAAATTCGTGTAGATGGTTTTCACTGTATGGATCTGGATATAAGTCAAGATTTTGCTGGGACTTTTAACAAAATGAAGATATACGAATATCGAATGTCAAGCCATGACTTTATTAGTGAGAAGACTGCCAAAGAAAGGTAAATGTGATTCTAAACAGTTTTGAGACAGTAATGGAATAGACAGTTTAATGTGGATGAGATACAATTGTAGAATAAAGGTATGTAACATATTTATATGTCAAATTGCGAACCAAGAAGTAAACAATAATGTTGGTAACCAACTGATAGGTTTTATAATGTATTCCTGATACGTGTATGTCAGAAACATTTATCTTCTTCGGCTAAAGACCATCTTATTATCAGATTGGATGCTACGATTTATAACTGTGGATGGTATGTTTTACCTTGTGGAAGACTGTATATATAATAAACAACAACAAACATTATTTATAATGTGCTCTTCTGTGTTATGTGTTAATCACTTCCATTTGGTGTAAACTATGGGTACCTTACAGGACAGTTGCTGTGTTATATTTTACAGTATTCTGTAATTTCTCTATCGCGGCAATGACAATACACGATTGTTGACTGGTGAACAAGTAACCTATCCGACTAATCAAGACCGAGAATGACTATATACTAAGTCCTGTCTGTCTACAGTTTCAAATTGTCACGTGTAAACTATGTGGAAATTGATAACACATACTTATCACTAAGAGGGTGTAAATAAGTGTTGCATTAAAGTTGGATAAACATTTTTTTTTTCAGTCCAGGACATTATTTTCTACAGTACCATCAAATACAGATGTCGCTGAAATGGGATTGGTTCCCACGCATAATGTTACCACCTAGCGAGGTGGCGCAGTGGTTAGCACACTGGACTAGCATCCGCTAGGATAACATGTTCAAACCCGCGTCCGGCCATCCTGATTTAGGTTTTCCGTGATTTCCCTAAATCGAGTCAGACAAGGGCTGGGACGGTTCCTTTGAAAGGACATGGCCGGTTTCCTTCCCCATCCTTCCATAATCCGATGGGACCGATGACCTCGCTGTTTAGTCCCCTCTCCCAAATCATCAACCAACCAACCAATAATGTTACCCCGTAGATATAAAGAAATAAAGAATCAAATGTGTGTGTGTGAAATCTTATGGGACCTATCTGCAAGGTCATCAGTCCCTAAGCTTACACACTACTTAACCTAAATTATCGTAAGGAGAAACACACACACACCCATGCCCGAGGGAGGACTGGAACCTCCGCCGGGACCAGCCGCACACTCCATGACTGCAGTGCCTTACACCGCTCGGCTAATCCGGCGCGGCAAATAAAGAATCAATGCATCAAACAGTTTTAAAGAAATCCTTACTACAGAAATTACTGTTTTAAGCGCAGTTAAGATTTTCTGTGTACACAAAAGAAAAACACGAGTTTCATTTACAAGGAGACTGCTAGGACGATGTATTTAATGTTTTCGGGCTCTACTCCTGGATAGTCTAACAGGGGATGGATTTCAAAAATCAATATGACATGCTTACTGCTTAAATTAAAGGACAATAACATTGCAAAATTAAATCAAGTGCTAAAAATTAGAAATTAATCTAGTTACAAAATTACAGTTTGTAGAAACAGTCATTTCCTTTCTTTATATTGCACCCATATGGGAACAACTACATAATATTACACTTATTTGAGTAAAAGTTGTCATTCGTACCTCATTCATACCTGCGACTAAAACCGTGAACCCCGTCGACTTGTGATAGAATTAAAGGTACTCTCTACCACATTAAGTAAATCGTACAGTTATCATGTACATTTTGACCTTAGATCCAAACTATTACAGAAAATTGTATTGTGCCAATGAGCTGGCATGTACACCACGTTCATTAGCGAAATTCAATCAAACTTGAAGCTTTGGCAACACGCCAGATCTAGTTACTATTCTGGTGGCAGTTTGTTGTTCTTTGATTTTCGTCAACATGTTGAGTTTGTGGGAGATCTCAGTTTCTCCCAGAGTGTACAATGTTCAAATAACTTACGGGGATGTAGCCGGGTGACGTCGTCGATATTTCGACAGTAGCACACCCTTCCTTGAAACTGGCAGGGTGCGCTACTCTCGAAATATCGATGGTTGTCTACGACATCACTCGAGTGCATTACGGTAAGTTATTCGAATGTTGAGTAGCATTTCTGCAGAAGAGGCGTCATGTAACAATTCCTTTTTTGAATTTACTGTTCCATTAGGAATGTCACTAAAATGTAATAAAAAAGACGATTTATCTGCTACATAAAAGACGAACTACATCTTATGACCACAACTCACCGAGAGATCGAGGCCATCTGGTGACATTGTTGGCTGGCGGCGCAGTAATGAAACAATATAAATGGGCCAGAGGTAAGTGGGGAATTATTTTAGCGACGGTATGGGCTGCGACTTGTGTAATCGCTGCCGTAAACGACTCCGACAAAGGACAAACTGTTATGGTCCAATGCCTGGGAGCGACCATCTCGGAAACGGAGAAAATCATTGACTGCTCGCACGCTTCTGTCGTGAGCTTCTATGAAGAGTTGTTGAACACCAAGCGAGCTACAAGGTGTTGGACGTCCATTGCACATTAGAGAACGTGGAGGTTGGATGTTTATGCACTTTGTAATGCGGAATGGACGCATGGCGATCTGTGGCAGATCTGATGACAGAGTAGAATGCTGGGAAAGGTACGTGTGTTCCGATGCACACCGTTCATGTTGAACATGCGGTTACGTAGCACTGCATCCATATTGAACCACCAACATCGGCAATTAAGAATGCAGAAGTCCCAGTATCATCCCACGGATCAATGGAAACGCTTCACCTGGTTGTGTGAAGCACGTTTCTTGCTGTATATGGCGCTTTCCTGGGGAAAGGCTTCTCCTAATATGCACCGCCGCACGGACGCAGTGGTGGCAGTATTATTCTATTGAAGACGTTCGTCTGAGCTTCCATGGGCCCTGTGGTAGTAATTGAAGGCACCACGAAAGCTGTGGACTACATGAGGGCTATTGTGCATCACCTGCAATCTCTTCACGCTTGATACATTCCCCAACAGCAATAGCATCTTCCAGCGAGGTAACTGTGGTGTCACCGCCAGACACCACACTTGCTAGGTGGTAGCCTTTAAATCGGCCGCGGTCCATTAGTGTACGTCGGAACCGCGTGTCGCCACTGTCAGTGATTGCAGACCGAGCGCCGCCACACGGCAGGTCTAGAGAGACTTCGTAGCACTCGCTCCAGTTGTACAGCCGACTTTGCTAGCGATGGTTCACCACATACTTACGTTCTCATTTGCCGAGACGATAGTTTAGCATAGCCTTCAGCTACGTCATTTGCTACGACCTAGCAAGGCGCCATTATCAGTTACTATTGATATTGTAAATCATGTACTGTCAAGACCGACGTTCATCATTAATGGATTAAAGTTAAGTATTCCACCAGCTACGTCCGTTTTTCTAAATTCTAATTTCCTTGTCCTGTTCAAGACTTCACGCCAGCCTGCGTGAGCTAAAACGCGTGCATTTTGCCCTCCTCTAGTAACACGGTGTTGGCTCTCCTGCCAACCACAACATTGGCGACGAGGCAAAACCGCGTTCTTATCGATATTGCACCGAATTACTTGTGTAATGGCGTCGCCACAATCTCCAGATGTACTGTCCTAATTTTATCGCTTACAGAATGAGCAGACGCAGGCCTTACTGGATGCCCTTGGACAGCTCGTCCAGGATCAACGTGCGATGCAAAACGACGCGGCAGCAGCCGCTCCACGGCTATTGCAGCCACAACACGCAGTTGCACCAACTTTTCGACCTTTTGATGCTGCACTGGAAAGCTGGATGGAGTGGTCACGCCAATTTGGGAGCCATCTCGTCGCCTACAGAATTCAAGGTAACGAGCGGCAGCCTTTTTTGTTATCATCAGTCAGGGTGAACGCGTACCATGTGATAGTCAAATTATTTCCCCGACGCGACGTAGCAACTCTGTCCTACAAAGAAATTTTGTCTGAATTAGATGCATATTTCATAGAATCAGTCAATGTAGTTGCGAAAAGGTATACCTTCTTTCGTACAAAACGTATGGCAGGTCAGACTAATTGGGAGTGGTTTGCAACCTTGCAAGGCCTTACTAGGGATTGTGCTTTTGAGTGTCAATGTGGACTCCCTTACTCAGATACTATGGTACGTGATGCAATTGCACAGAACGTTCCTGATGTTTGTATAGGGGAACAGGTTTTGATACTAGTCAATCCCTCCCTTCAATAAGTGATGGACGTATTGGATCGGCAGGACGCACTTGACTTTGCTCAGGAATCATTTGAAACTTCGCCACCCATGTGTCAGGTTAGCTGGCCCGCTGGGCGAGCTGCACGGAACAGTAAACAGTCCTCGCGCCCCGGCCACGCCGCTGCCGCTAGGCTCTCAGCCATGGGTGCCGCGACGGCAAGCAAATGCAGTGCTAAAATCATGCCCGCAGTGTGCTACTAGACATTCGCGTGACACTTGTCCGTCACGCTAAGCTATTTGCATTTTCTCTAATAAAAAAGGACATGTTCAGAGTGTTTGGCAGAAAAAGCTCAGATCGGAAGCTCAAAACCATTCTACGCCCTTTGCTTCACGCCAGAATCGGAATCGAATCAAGGATACTCAGGCTTGTGAAACTTCGCCCATGGAAATTCATGCAGTTCATTCCACTCTGCCCAGTGCCACTCTCTCTAACAGTGACTGTGTTTGTCCCACAAATAGTGTGCGTCGACATCGCCGGAACTCCCGTCAAGTCGCAAGTGATTTTGTACCAGTGTCAGTTCACATTGCACGAGACAGTCGCTCTTGTCGTCAGCAGGACAATAACTTTTTGTGGACTTGGACGTTAACGGCAAAGTGATACCATTCCAGCTCGATACTGGGGCTGCAGTTTCACTGATCAATCAAGACAGTTACAAACTGCTCGGCACACCTCCATTGCATGCCACAAATGTTAAGTTAACTAGCTATTCAGGTCAAGAGATCCCTGTGTTAGGACAGTGCAGCCTTCTTGCAACATACAAAGGACAAACTAAACTTGTGTCCTTTCACGTCCTTCATTCTTCTTATGCAGTGAACTTGTTTGGTTTCGATTTATTTCAGATGTTTAACTTGTCTATAGTAAATCAGGTCCTACCAGTGAACCAGACTGTGCCTTCAGACAGTGTTTCTCGTCTATGTGAAGAATTTGCAGACATTTTTGCACCAGACCTCGGTTGCGCTAAGAAATATAAAGCACATTTGGAACTGAAAGTAAACACGCAACCAAAATTTTTCAGAGCGCACAATGTTCCCCACGCATTGCGTGATGAGGTCGCAAAAACATTACGCAATTTGGAATCACAAGGTGTAATTGAACGTGTGCAGGCTTCTCTCTGGGCATCACCCTTAGTAATTTTGCCAAAACCTTCGGGAAAATTGAGACTTTGTGTGGACTCCAAGGCAACAGTGAATCCACAACCAGTGATTGCAACTTTTCCTTTACCCCGCCCGGACGATCTTTTTGACAAACTGTGCCCGGGTAAATATTTTTCGAAGTTGGACCTCGCCGATGCGTACTTGCAAATACCGGTGGACGAAGAATCCCAGCGAGTTTTGGTGGTTAACACGCATCTTGTTCAAACAAATTTAGGGCTCCGTCGTACAAAATGATTGGCTGTTTCGTTTTAACATCTGGTTCTGGGCTGTGATAGATGCAGCAAAATATACGTATATTGGCTTAGAAGCCAATACTTCGCACGGTATTTCAACTGGGCACCTGCCAGTCATCTTCAGGTGAGCCGTCGCAGACTGGCGAAAACGTCGTCCGTTCCGCAGTATATAGCGTACTGTAACTATTCTGCACATGCGTCGAAAACTTGATAGTTGAACCACACTGCCCGCCGGCAGCGCCCTCGCTGGTCGAATAGCGGTACTCAGTCGCCCTCTGCGTTGCTATTTGCCACGGTGGTCGACGCAATCTGTCGTCTTCGATTTGAGCAAATCGTGGAGATGATGGGAGTCCATGCACTGTCCAGCTGGTATCCGCTGTCACGGTTTAACAGATTTTCCGCCAGTCGTATTTCTACGGATTCTTTAATAATGGAAATCCAGAAAGATGTTGCTGTGGACAAAGTCATTATTTTCTCATACTCCATTGAATGTCAAGTAGAAATACAATGTTCATCAATAGCGGACTTGCTTGGCTGCAAAAGGCGGGTGTAACGTTGATGTTCAGTGCAGCGTTCTTTCACGGTGCCTGTGGTTTGACCTATGTAAGCCATACCACATTGGCACGGTATCTTGTAAATTCCGGCCTTTCGTAGTAACAGATTGTCCTTAACTGATCCCACAAGGTCCGCAATCTTCGATGGTGGGCGGAAAACCACTTTACCGGAAATTTTTGGAGGATTCTTGCCATTTTAAACGAAGTGTTGCCAACGAAAGGAAGAAAAGCTAAAGACTGTTCCGGCATGTTCTCCTCTTTATTCACTTCCAGCTTCTTAGTTTTAACTGTTAGTGCCCTGTTAATCTGCCGGATGGAATACCCATTTTCGCTGAATACTGTCTTTAGATGGGCGAGTTCTTGAGGTAAGCTATCTAGATCTGAGACAGTATGAGTTCTATGAAAAAGTGTTTTAAGCAAACTCATGGTTTTCGATGGGTGATGGCAACTCGATGCTTGCAGGTACAAATCAGTATGAGTGGGTTTCCAGTAAACTGAATGCCCTAGAGAACCATCATTCTTCCTTCGAACCAGGACATCCAAGAAAGGCAAACAACCATCTTTCTCTATTTCCATGGTGAAAAGGATCTTGCTATGAATGGAGTTGAGGTGATGTAGAAACTCCATTAATTTATCTTCTCCATGAGGCCACACTATGAAAGTGTCATCCACATACCGCCAAAAAACTGTTGGCTTCAGGGCAGCTGATTCAAGCGCTCTCTCTTCAAAATCCTCCATAAAAAGGTTGGCCACCAAAGGAGATAGGGGACTACCCATGGCGACACCGTCAGTCTGTTCAAAATATTCTTGATTAAACATAAAATAAGTTGAGGAAAGAGCGTGCCTGAACAAAGCAGTGATATCAACAGGAAACATGTTACCAATCAGTGTCAAAGAATCAGCAAGAGGAACTTTTGTAAAAAGTGAGACCACATCAAAACTTACTAGAAGGTCTACACTGGTAAGACGAAGAGCCCCCAGTCGATTGATAAAATCAGCTGAGTTTCGTATGTGATGTGATCACTTGCCTACGAAAGGTCTCAGTAAGGAAGCGAGATGCTTAGCTAAATCATATGTAGGAGCTCCAATGTTGCTCACTATTGGACGCAGAGGAAGACCCTCTTTATGAATCTTTGGAAGGCCATACAGTCTTGGAGGTACACAACCATGTGGTCTTAACCTCTTGATGGTCTCTTGCGGTAAGGAGGAGGAATTTAATAGTGCTTAAGTTTTTCGTTGCACACGTCCTGTAGGATCGTAATCAATCCTCCTATAGGTAGAGTCACTTAGCAGACCATACATCTTATCTTTATACACACCACGAGGTAACAAAACAGTTGCATTACCTTTGTCAGCTTTCAATACCACTACGTCAGGGTCCTCTCTCAGATTTCGTAATGCAGCCCTTTCTGCAGAGGTTAAATTACTGCGTTGAGTAGGAGCCTTCAACAGAACACGGCAAGTTTCCCTTCTAATTTCGTCTGCAGCATCCAAAGGAAGACGTCGTGCAGCTTCTTCAACACCACTCAAAATACTTATTAATGGCGGTGCTGTAGGTGTAGATGCAAAATTGCAGTGTGGTTCAACTATCAAGTTTTCGACGCATGTGCAGAATAGTTACAGTACGCTATATATTGCGGAACGGACGACGTTTTCGCCAGTCTGCGACGGCTCACCTGAAGATGACTGGCAGGTGCCCAGTTGAAATACCGAGCGAAGTATTGAACGACGACCGGCTACAAGCCCGAAATTTGTTTGAGCAGTCAATTCGCCGGGAAAATTTTAAAATTCACAACCCGCATCTTGGGTTGTATCAATTCAAACGACTGTCATTCGGGTGTGCATCCGCCCCTGCATTGTTTCAGCAATATCTACAAACTGTTTGTGCGTCGTTCCCTACTGCAGAAAATTATCTGGACGATATTGTGATCTCCGGAAGACGGAAGAAGAACATTTGGCCAATCTCAGAACACTATTTTAGGTCTTGCGACAAAATGGTCTTCGCTTGCGGGAGGACAAATGTGTGTTTTTTGCTCGTGATTTGCCATACCTGGGACATGTACTCAGTGCCCAAGGCATACATCCCAGTCCCACGCACCTTCGAGCCATACAAGACTTGCCTTCGCCGCAGAATTTGAAGCAGCTACACAGTGTGCTGGGAAAAATAAATTACTATAACAGATATGAGCCACATGCCTCTTCCATTTCAACTCCGCTTCATCGCTTACGCCGTAAAGGTGTTCCGTTCGTCTGGACGACGGAATGCGAACGCGCCTTTCGCCAGTTTAAATCGGCGTTGCTTCCCAATACTTGCCTTACGCCATTCGATCCCCAGAAGCCCCTTTTGTTGATGGTGGATGCATCGGATTTAGGGATCGGTGCTGTGCTTGCGCACAAAGATGGATCGGACGATCGCCCCATTGCCTTTGCGTCCAAATTGCTCTCGTCTGCGCAAAGAAATTATTCACAGATCGAGAAAGAAGCATTGGCTCTCGTATTTGGTGTTACAAAGTTTCATGATTTCTTGTATGGTCGTCACTTTACCATAATCACAGACTACAAACCTTTGACGTCGCTTTTCCATCCGACCAAGCCTGTACCTCCACGTACAGCGCAGAAATTCATTCGCTGGTCTATTTTCCTCTCGCAGTACCGCTACGATATCTTGTATCGGTCCACTGCTAAGCACGGAAACGCCGATGCTTTGTCCCGCTTGCCTGTTGCTGAGGATACGGCCTTCGATTCCTCCGAACTTGCTTGCATGTTTTCGGAAACCGATGACGTGGTCGAATCGTTTCCGATTGATTTTCGTCGTGTAGCTACAGCCACAGCTGCTAATCCTGTCCTTGCTACCGTTCTGAGTTTTGTTGCTACGCAATGGCCCTTGTCAAAGTCACGGATCGGGGACCCGTTGGTTCGCCGATTTATTGCTCACAAGGAGCGACTTTTTATTCGACGTTGTGTTTTGCTGTTGCGTTCTGATAATGATCAGTCCAGGGTCGTGGTCCCACGTTCGTTACAGCCCTCTGTCTTACAGCTTCTCCACCAAGGACATTGGGGTATAGTGAGAACGAAACAACTTGCTCGTCAGCACTGTACTTGGTTCGGAATCGATGCCGCGATTACGAATATGTGCTCTTCTTGCATGGTGTGTGCCGAACAACAATCAGCACCACCGCGGAAATTCTATGCATGGCCAAAAGCCACTTCCCCTTGGCAACGCTTACACATCGATTTTGCTGGTCCATTCTGGAATGCTCGATGGTTGGTTGTGGTAGATTCATTCAGTAATTTTCTTTTTGTTGTCCGGATGTCTTCCACGACGTCATCTGCCACCATCCAAGCCTTATCTGCTATCTTTTGGATTGAAGGCCTTCCACAGACTATTGTTTCCGACGATGGCCCACAATTCATGTCCACAGAATTTCAGTCATTCTGCAAGGCCAATGGTATTCAACATCTGACGTCCGCGCCGTTTTCGCCACAGTCAAACGGTGCCGCTGAACGATTGGTCAGGACTTTCAAGTCACAGATGTTGAAGTTAAAAGAGTCGCATTCTCGGGAGGACGCGTTATTGCTCTTTTTGTCCTCGTATCGCTCTCAGCCCCGAGATGGTCGCTCGCCGGCTGAGTTGCTCCACGGTCGACCTCATCGAACCTTGATGTCTTTGCTACATCCGCCGCATCAGGTTCCTGTGCAGCGGCAGACACCTGCTTTTGCCCCAGCCGACGTTGTCTACTACCGCCACTACCGAGGTTCACGGCCTTGGCACGAAAGGGCACATTCTTCGCTGCCTCGGACGCGCTATGTATCTGGTTTTGGGGGCCTCTGGTGAGGTGCGCCGGCATCTCAACCAGCTGCGCCTCTGTCGTCGCACGGGATCTGCCGCTCTCCGTCTGCTTTCAGCGACGGTGCCGTCCGGTCAGCGCCCTGGGGACCCATCTACTGGCTCGCCTCAGCCCCAGGTGTTACCGACGCTGCCTTCCATTTTGCCCCATGGCGACGCGCCGCCGCCACCGCCTCCGCCGCCTGTTCTCCCGCCGGCGACGCCCGCCGTGGACGCGTCGCTGCAACCGCCGGTCGCCTCCCTGGGTCACGCGCCGCCGATCGCTTCCCGTGACCAGTTGTCCTCCGACATGGAACTCTTGCCCGCTCCGGACCATATGTTGTCTTCGCCCGTTGGGTGCCCCGGCCCGATGGAGGTCAACCCTTCGGCCCCTCCTGTCTCTTTGCGGGCGCATACACCGAATGTTGGCGTGCGCCCTGGAGCAGGTTTTCAGGCGTTTCCTAGCTTCCCGCGGTCCGAATGGCAGGGTGCGGGCGGCACAGCCTCGCCTGTTGTTAGGCTCCCCACCTCGTCGCATACGTCACCATGGGGTCCTCCCCACGGCGGGCGGAAGCCTTATGCCACAACCGTACGCCGATTTGCGGGGGAGGAATGTGGTGTCACCGCCAGACACCACACTTGCTAGGTGGTAGCCTTTAAATCGGCCGCGGTCCGTTAGTATACGTCGCCACTATCAGTGACTGCAGACCGAGCGCCGCCACACGGCAGGTCTAGAGAGACTTCCTAGCACTCGCCCCAGTTGTACAGCCAACTTTGCTAGCGATGGTTCACTGCCTACTTACGTTCTCATTTGCCGAGACGATAGTTTAGCATAGTCTTCAGCTACGTCATTTGCTACGACCTAGCAAGGCGCCATTATCGGTTACTATTGATATTGTAAATCATGTACCGTCAAGACCGACGTTCATCATTAATGGATTAAAGTTAAGTATTCCACCAGCTACGTCCGTTTTTCTAAATTCTAATATCCTTGTCTTGTTCCAGACCTCACGCCAGCCTGCGTGAGCTAAAACGCGTGCATTTCGGCCTCCTCTAGTAACACGGTGTTGGCTCTCCTGCCAACCACAACAGTAACTGTCCGTGTTATAAGATTTGCACCGCATAACAATGAACCCACATTGATGTCTTGGCCACCTCATTCGCTTGACATGAACTCGAGTGAAATCATACGGAACGAGGTTTATTATACAAGTAAATAAATTTCTTCTTCATAAATCAAATTTATTTGGCAAGAAATATAAAAACAGGTATCAGATTTATAGTATTCTTATCACTATTATCAGAACCCAGCTCCCCCACGTCACCGACCCGTAACTTACGGCACTGCGCGACCTGTGCATAGACGTCTGGTACCCGTACGTCCAGAAATCCACCAAAGACTTCGTTCCGTGACTCGCTGAATAGCTGCTGTATTGCTTCCGAAAGGAAGACCAAACCTCTTTTGAGCGGATTGTTATACTGCCTTGGCCTATCTGTGTAACTGCAGTTGAATAGCCACCACTGACTTCAAGCACAGTAACACTAGGATCTGGTCAAAGAAAAGTCGATTTAAATAAATTACTATCAGCAATATCACTAACGATGTACCTCTTACACTGAGGTGGCAAATGTCCTGGGATACCTCCTAACATCGTGTCAGACCTCATGTTGCCCTGCGTAGCGCAGCTACTCAACTTGTCATGGTCTCAACAATTTGCTGGAAGTTCCCTGCAGAAATATTGAGCCATGCTGCCTCTATAGCTGTCCATAATTACGAAAGTGTTGCTGGTGCAGGATTTTGTGCATGAACTGATCTGTCGATTATGTCTAATAAATGTCAGGCGGAATTCATGTCGAGTGATATGCGTAGCCAAATCATTCGCTCAAACTGTCCAGAATGTTCTTCAAATCAATCGTGAACAATTGTGGCCCAGTGACATGGCGCATCGTCACTAACAAAAACAAAGTCCATCATTGTTTGCAAACCTGAAGCCCACGAATGGCTGAAAATGGGCTCCAAGTAACCGATGATAACCATTTACAGACGATGATCGGTTCATATGGACCAGAGTGAGCCGGATAGCTGATCGCCATAGTTTATCTTTCCTATTTACGACTAGTGAACTTTCGTCACAGAGGTTAGTGAGCACAGAGGAGAGTCTTTGGAGGGGTATGCAGTAGAGAGTTACGCCTTGGCTGTCAATGCGAACGGTGATGCTGTGGGTTTTGGATTGGCTTGCCACGTGATAGCGTGTAGGTTGCACTGTGTGTGTGCTTTTAGAGGAAAGAAGCGGCCTGTATGAGGAAGTAAACACGCTCGGTTGGAGAGGAACGCCGCTGCTTGTGGAGGTTTCAGTACGGGCTGTTGGCACGGTGCAACGTGCTAGTTCCAACCCATAAGAAATTACGAAATGATGGCCTCGGTGTTTGTGTGAGAGGCACAGGCGGAATTCGTTAGAGGCTATCCATTCCCCTTTTGCTAGATCAGTGTTGACAGCAGCAGGCTCCTGCTACGGTGAGAACAGTTATTATTTGCTTCCGCAGACTACTAAGAAGGTGTGGGCCGCCTCCTCAAGATTCTCCCGCTATCGCCAGCCGTTCTGGTTAGTCGTTACGCAATTTGAATTGCCTGACCGAACTTACTGATCTGTGTCGGCTCAATCTTCCCCTCCCTATATTGAGATATTTTTACTCTGTTTCTTTAACAATTTCACAGAGAGAGTGATTGCTGTGTACGTTTCGTCTCGCGCCTTGGAATCTCACGTATGTTTGTTTAATTGGCGGCTGCGGCCGCCAACTTGTATTTCAGTAACAAAATATTTCCTTGCGGCACCTACTTATTAATGTGGGGCCAGAATAATTCAGTTTAGGTTCTCATTTCTGTTATTGTATTTGTTAGTACCGGGTGGTAACAGAACGTTGTAGTCTGTTGTAGACTTGTGGACACTCCCACCGCCATTTGTATACGAGCTTATCGGTAACCTATGAATGTTGTCACCTCAGTTTTTAACACTTGAAGGCCTGATTATCGGAAATTCTCTCAAAATCAAATCTAATTTTCAAACTATATCAGTCCGGACATTATTACAACCTCAACTTATGTGGTTCTACAGCGTTGCACAAAGATGTTTCGAAGATAAATTCCATAAAATTGGAAACAATAAAATTTTGAATACTGGCGGCTGGAAACTGGAAAGAAACATAGTCAAACGTATTACAAGCTGTAGAAAGTGAAAGTAATGAAGTGACTGTCGAAGGTGTAGTGGATAAAATATCAGAGTACAAACTCTAAGATCCGGAGTCAAACCTTCTGTCGGTCCTGCAGTTTTTTCTGTTTGACATCTATGTTATCTCTATTAATATGAAAAACACCCAGTTGTGCCCTTTCTTGCAGTTCACGTTAAACGGTAAACCCCCCAGTAATTTATTGCTTCAGTCAGTGTATAGGTCGAAGAAAGACAAGAGCTTACCACATAAGCTAGGACCACATCTGGTAACATGGTTATCTTCAAACCAATCTTGTGGTCGACAATGGTTTTACTAATTAATGAAGACGGCACTGACCTAAAAATGAATATTTGTATACGGGCTTAGTGAATATGTTCGTAGCGCTTTCCCATACGTTTAATAAACACAAGAGATACACATAACTGAGACTTTAGTCATCGATAATACAGTCTTTTTCACTATTTATAACAGTTTACCAACGCTAGGGTAACTTTTCGATTCAGTGACTGTAGAAATCACGTTGTTTTGAGGCGAATAACTTGTCGAGCCACGTTCGGAGCGCATTTTCACCCGGAATGGAAATTGCTTGAAGGCTGTTCGACAGAAAGCGGAAAAGGTGAAAACGTGAGGGCGCAAGATCACGTAAATAACGTGGGTGCGGAATGATTTCCTAAACCAACTCCTATAAAGTGTTTTTTGTCAGCGTAGCAGAATTCGGGTGGGTGTTACCGTGGACTGGCATCGCTTCACGCTGTCTTCCAGGTCGTTGTTCTTGGTCTGCGCTCAGAAGACGTCTCAGTTGTTAACAATAAATGTCAGCAGTGATGGTTACACAAATGGTTCAAATGGCTCTGAGCACTATGGGACTTAACTTCTGAGGTCGTCAGTCCCCTAGAACTTAGAACTACTTAAACCTAACTAACCTAAGGACATCACACACATCCATGCCCGAGGCAGGATTAGAACCTGCGACTGTAGCGGTCGCGCGATTCCAGACTGAAGCGCCTAGAGCCGCTCGGCCACAGGGGGCGGCGCGGTTAGACATAGGGGAAGAAATTCGTACCACACTACATGGTCGCTGTTCCTCCAGATAACATTATCTTTTGTGGATGCGCGCAGCTCTTTGTACGGGGAGTTTCTGCTTTTGTTTGGGCTCAACCAGTCATTTATTTTCCTAATGTTAACATAAAGACATCTCGTTAGCAGTAACGATACAAGGCAGGAATGGTCAGTGTTGTTCAAGAGCCAACTGATGACGACCAAGCAGATGCACTTGTGGGCACCCGCTGATTTCTGTGTTTTTGGTTTAGAACGTGCAGTATCCGTAAACCCGATTTTTGAAAGTTCCATATTGCATGCAAATGTCGCGCGATGCTGGACTGTTCACGATGCATCATGTCTGTAGTTCTCGCAGACACTGACGTCGATCATTGTAGATTAATGTGACACAACAATCTTCATCAAACGCCGATGGTCTTCCTAGACGTGGAGAGTCACTAGTGTCAAAACGATGCTCCTTGAAACTAGAAAACCATTTCCTTACAGAGCTCTGTCCAATGGCGTTATCTCCGTACAAGGCTCAAATGTTTCTGGCTGGTTACACAGCTGTTACCTCTCAATTGAACTCAAACAGGAGAACATGCCGCAAAAATTCCGAATTCTCCACTCTGTACTCCATTTTATAGCGTCCGTCCACAGCTCCGCTGAATATAATCAAATGACAAAATGACACAATATGTAATCTCAAGCAGCAACAGTGAGCTACAAGTAGAAAACGACAAGCCATGAATAAACCTATAGCAATTGGAATATCAACATGCAAAACAAAAACGCTAGGAACTTACCCACCATCCTAATAAAATAATTACCCACTTATAAGTATTACTGTATAGTTTTCGAGACAATACTCTTGCCCGCTAAGAAAAAAGTACATATTCTGAACAAAGATGCTGAAGAGAATATAGTCCCGTTTTTAATCAGAAGCCGAATAAATAATTTTGAAAAGAACTGTAAGTGGATCTATCGCGTATATAATTAAGGAAGCATTTGTGATATTTCGCGAATGTTTATCAGACGATTTGAAAACCAAATCAGGATCTGCCTTACGCATTAGAGGGAGTGGTGGTAGTCGATGCTGGGTGAGCAGAGTGACACGCTTCGGCAAAGTGTCATTCCACTTTTACAGCTTTTGAATACAAATGAAAGGCAGACAAACCAAAACAGAATCATATGAGCTTTAGAATGGAGTTTGACTCCTATTTTTAACTTCAGTATTCTTGATAGTCATCTGATATCGCCTGGTAAAATAACATAAAAATAACAGACGCTATTTGTATTGTTTTAGCACACGGCAATTGAGCAACTAATAATAGCAAATCTGTATGAAATACACTAATATAAAAGGTACAAAAATCCTCTATAACTCTACGTAATTCAGACGAGAGCGCGAGCTAAAATAAAAGCTACTGGTGATGGTAAAACTTTGCTGAAAAGAGTTGTGCGCACGTATTTACTACGTAACGAACTGCTTTGTAAGTCCTTGGACTAAAGACAAAACCTTAATGGAAATTTTCTTCCGCCGTTGAAGCCTTCTTCATATGCAGCATTATTTCTTTTACATTTCGCCGTTCAGTTTCCCTCTGTGATAGAAAAACTAATTCTGTAAATGTGTACTCCTACAATAAATCAAGAAATGAAGGGGAAGAAGAAACAAATCTTAGATATCTCGAAGAGGTCCAGAATAAATGGAATTCGCCAAACTCTGACATTTTCTTAACACACTGACAAAAATACAGGAACAAAGAAATACAGTTGGCGGTATGATGCGTCACCATTGTACCGATTCGTTTGTAAATACATCTTACCGTTCCTTCAGTTTCAACACTCTTCGCTGCTACCCCAAACGAAAACGTTTCTTGTCACGGATAAACTGTTCGTAAGCAAACGTCACTTTATATTGCTACAAAAAGTATTGTGTAGTTTGTACACTTCACTACATACGACTCGATTGTGATATACGTTTTTCTTCAACGTTCGACAGTAGCGTCACTACTGAAACCCACGATGTATTAAAACATCAGATGTGAATAAAATAAATTTTCATTGTTGAGCTTTGTTTAGAGAATCATAAATTAGTATCCCACAAAAAACTCAATTCCTGACATAGGTAAAGTTACTTGCATCATTAATGTACATACTTGTTTTGCTATTGTCATCAGCATTACATCGAAATCGATATCTCAGATTTATAAAGAACCAGGAGTTGCCCATTCTGTGATTAGCCTCAGCTCGTCTTGTATTTCTATGAGCAATGTAATGAGAGACACGTAACACGCAGTAACACCTCTTTCACACTTCGCCATAATGCGATGACCCGTCCAAGCATCCGTAGAACACAAAGGAATCCCAAAGGCTTTGGGGAATTACCATGATAGATGACAATTTGTGCGAAACTCACGAAGACTGATCTCATTTTGTTTCATGGTACTTCCATATCGGTCGATCGTTTCAAAAATAGGACCAATAGAATTGAAATATGGTAATTTGTATTGACAGTAAATCTTAGTATAGTATAGTATCGCTCTCATGGGCTGCTCCTCAAATTATTCCTACACAATTCGGAAGCGAAAATTCGCTGAAAATTAAGGGGTCTCATGAGAAATGAGGTCCTACAAAGAATTGGTAAGGAAAAAAAAAATGCACAACACTAACTGTAGCAAGGAGTAAGGTGACAGGCCAAAAGTTAATACATCAGGGAATAACTTGCTTTAAATTAGAGGGAGCTGTAGAGGGTAAAATCATTAGGTGAAGACTGGCATTTGAAGTATGTATACCACAGATAAATGATGGTTTGAGATTGGAACATATCGTACAACACATAAATGATGGCCTTGGGTGTAGGTCCTTCTCTGAGACTGACACAAAAGAAGTTAACGTGGAGGGCCGCGTCGGACCATTTGGAGGAGTGATGAAAAACAAAACAAGCTGCATTGTTATCGTGTACACCCTGCTATAGTCCACAGTATTTGATGGTGACAATTACGAACATCAACACTTCGTGGTCATCATTGTCTGGCGGTCTGTCCTTACCTTTAAGTTTTCCAGATGTATGTCAGTCAGTGTAAATCACTGAAGGAGAGCGGAAGTTCCTGTTAAAAAACACGAACGCTACACGCGGTCAAAAAAAGTACGAAATCTGTGTTAGTGGAACATTAGGCGAAATACGGCCAAGACACTGATTTAAACAGCATAGGTGTAATATAGCAAAGGAAAGCAACACTTATGGAAAGGGAGACCACAAAAAAAAAAAAAAGATTTACAAGAAAGAATTCAGTTTCAGTAGACAAGTTGGCTACAGGCTTCCAGTTTTGTGGCTGCCCGTCAAACAGAAAGTATGAAAGGAACACAGACTACGACCAGGACGCCATCTCTGCATCATGACCATAATAAACGTTTCCCCTCTCTCTCCCTCCGATTTTTCGCTTTCTATCCATTGGAAATGGCCACCGATAAAACTCAGAAGAATTTTATCCAGTAACCCCACTCCTTCAGAATAAGCGCGAGGAAACTCCCTTTCGTAAGCGTACATGACACTGGTATTTGGCACTTCTCAGCCAACCGGAAACATCAGAAGACCATGAAGGACATCTTAGCACAGTGGTCGAAACATCCACTGTGTAAGAAGAAACTCATCGGCAACATGAGGCGGTCTGACAGTCTAAAAAATTTTACCTTTAATGTAAAACAAGTTTACCTGAATTAACGGCGTTTACATCACTAAAGTCAACCATCTTTTGTTCAAATTAAAGGCCATCCCTTGAAGGTCTAACCTCTTTCTATTTACGTGAAACGCTCAGATATTCCACTCACCGACATGATAGGAGCATTATGTAATTCAGAGGTTATAGAATGTACATGGAAAACACCACTGTTTGCAGTGTATGACCCGTTCTTAAAACAGATCTACAGTCAACACATTGCCAAATATATAAATTAGCTATTTGCTAATTAAATTTTCTCTCATTTTATGCTGACAATGGAAATCCTATTGCCAAATAATCTGTGGGACTAACTTTACAACTAACACTTTGCACCTGGACTCCTATTAAATGTGTTTATTTATTTACAACTGCAATTTTGGGCTATATACCATTCTAAAGAGATAGCATATTCATTCCTCTTGAGGTCATTATTCTCGTGGCAGCCTGGCTGGAGTGTGGATGAAACACGTAATAATGATTAACAATGGGTCGATGTCCTCTTAACAGGAATGATAACTCGTCAGCCGACTTCATAATGACTGTTACTTCAAAATAGCACAACAGCTCAAATTCGCTACTGTACATAAGTACACACATTTAATAAGAGTCCTAGAGGAAAATATTATTTATAATAATGTGGAGGATTATGGATGCCAGCCGGCCGCGGTGGTCTCGCGGTTCTAGGCGCGCAGTCCGGAACCGCGCGACTGCTACGGTCGCAGGTTCGAATCCTGCCTCGAGCATGGCTGTGTGTGATGTCCTTAGGTTAGTTAGGTTTAAGTAGTTCTAAGTTCTAGGGGACTGATGACCACAGCTGTTAAGTCCCATAGTGCTCAGAGCCATTTGAACCATGGATGCCAATAAACAGAAAACACTCGTAGTTGGAAGAACTAACTGAAATAAAATTATGTAATTTATGGGAGACGGGGACACATTTGTTCAGGGACCACGTATAAGCAGAGCACTTTTGTCAAGAACCATTTTTGTTAGAGCGACAGTGGAAGATCAGTGCAGTCATCTACTGAGGGCTCCCACAAACTTTACGGCACCATCTGAGCGTAGGTCTTCACGCGAAGAGCTTAGTTGTGTTTTTGTGCAACATGAGCAAATTTTGTTACCCAAATATTGAAGGTGCTATGGAGGGTACCTTTGGCTGGTCCCGACGGAGGTTCGAGTCCTCCCTCGGGCATGAATGTGTGTGTGTTTGTCCTTAGGTTTATTTACGTTACGTAGTGTGTAAGCTTGGGGACTGATGACCCTAGCAGTTAAGTCCCATAAGATTTCACATACATTTTTGAGGGTACCTTTTAGAATTTAGAGTAAATAAACAAAAGATAATTCTGCTTTACATGGTAGATTAGTATAATTCGAAAGCCTGAAAGTTGCTATTGTAGTTTCGAAACTAATGCAAACATGGCGATGGAGACGTTTAGGCATGTGTGTTTCGACAGGCTTACGCACTATTTTGTATTTCTATCCTAACGGATACCCCACTGGAGGAAACTTTAAGGCAACACCAATTGGAAACGCAGTGTAAAGCAATGATGGCACACGAGAATAAAAGGTAGCTAAAATTGCTGTATGAATCTAATGAATCTCAAACAGAAAGCATTAATTCTATGATAGCGAGGACTGATAAGGGCAAGAAATTGCGAAAAGCAAGCACATGTGTTCTTTAATGTTCTGGCCAATGGCGGGTTTTAATATGGTAATTCTCCATGCACTCCTGTTTTCTGCCACCTACATTACTACTCTCCAATTTACAATTAAATGCCTGGCAGAGGGTTCATCGAACCACCTTGGAGCTGTTACTCTACCATTTCGCTCTCTAGCAGCGAGTGCGGAAAGAATGTAAATCTTTCTGTAGAAGCTCTGATTTAGTTTGTTTTATTACGATGATGATTTCTTCCATCTAGGTTGGCGGCAATAAAATATCTTCACATTCATAGGAGAATGTTGGTGATCGAAATTTCGTGAAAAGATCTCCCCGTAAAGCAAAACGCCTTTGTTTTAACGACTGCCAATCTCAACTCGATTATTATACTCGCGACACTTTCTCCCTTATTTCGCGGCAATATACGTAAAACGCGCTGCCCTTCTTTTTGGATATTTTCGATGTCCACCGTCAATCCTATCTGGTGAGAATCTCTCAACGTACAACAGTACTCTAGCAGAGGACAAAAAACGCAGTGTGTACAGTCTCTTTCGTGGACCTGTTGCATCTGCAAAGTGTTCTGCCAATAAAATGCAGTCTTTGTTTTGCCTTCCCCACAACTTTATCTATATGGTCGTTCCAGCTTAAGTTATTCGTAATTGTGTTTTCTAAGTATTTACTCGAGCTGACAGTCTTTAAATTTGTGTGATTTATTGTGTAAACGAAATTTAACAGAATCCTTTATGTACTTATGTGTATGACCTCACACTTTCCCTAATTGGGGCCGGCCGAGGTGGCCGAGCGGTTCTAGGCGCTGCAGTCTGGAACCGCGCGACCGCTACGGTCGCAGGTTCGAATCCTGCGTCGGGCATGGATGTGTGTGATGTTCTTAGGTTAGTTAGGTTTAAGTAGTTCTAAGTTCTAGGGGACTGATGACCTCAGAAGTTAAGTCCCATAGTGCTCAGAGCCATTTGAACCATTTTTTTCCCTAATTGGGAGACAACTGGCACTTTTCTTAACATTCAAATATCATGTCTACATCATTTTGCAATTGGTTTTGAATTTCCGATGGTTTTACTAGAGGGTAAATGTCAGCATCATCTGCAAACAATCTAAGAGGGTTGCCCATATTGTGTCCTATAACATTTCTTTGACGGATACCAGATTTTCACTCGTGTTTCAATCATTGACTTCCAACCAGTTACTACCAACTGTGAGCTTTCTGACGGAAAATCACGAATACAATCGTACAGCTGAAGCAATACTCTCTAGCCATGCAATTTTATTAGAAGTCTCTTGTGTGAAACAGTGTCAGGAGCCTTCTGGAAATCTAGAAATATGGAATCAGTTTGAGGTGCCCTTTCAACAGCATGCCCTGTCGATAGCACTCATTACATCGTGCGAATAACGAGCTAGATGTGTTTCATAAGAACGATATTTTCTTAATCTTTGCTTACTGTGTGTCAATAGACCGTTATCTTCGAGATAAGTCTTCATGCTCGAACACAGCGTATGCTCAAAAATCCTACTGTAAAGCGACGTCAGTGATACGGGTCTGTAATTCAGCGGATTACACCTATGTACGGAGGTAGGCAGTGGCAAACCACCTCCACTAGGCAAAAGGTTCAAATGGCTCTGAGCACTATGGGAGTTAACATCTATGGTCATCAGTCCCCTAGAACTTAGAACTACTTAAACCTAACTAACCTAAGGACATCACACAACACCCAGCCATCACGAGGCAGAGAAAATCCCTGACCCCGCCGGGAATCGAACCCGGGAACCCGGCCGTGGGAAGCGAGAACGCTACCGCACGACCACGAGATGCGGGCACCTCCACTAGGACCTTGCCTAGTACGGCGATGCGGGTCTCTCGCATCGTTCCCCTACGCTCTGTCAAGGAGTATGGGACTTCATCATCATCACCATCATCACTCTTATGGAGTACCGTTGCTAGTTGTGCGACTGAATTCGTGATTTATTGTTCGTAGTGATTGACGAGAAGTCATTTAGTGAAACGGAAGTGATACCTGCATTTTCCTAAAGAAGTCTTATATGCCACCTACTGTTCTTAATGTACGTGCATTGATTAATACACAGAGCAGCTGTCTTTGTTTGAAGATGATACTGTCGTTTACCTTTTAGAATCATCAGAATAGCAACACGACATGAAAAACGAGTTTTACAAGTATTTGTACGGTGCGAGAGTGGAAAATGCCCTAATAAATAGAAAGTGTTAGGTCCTTCATATGAGTACTAAGAAGAATCTAATAATTCGCCGTCACACAATAACTCACGCAAATTTCAAGGCAATCGATTCCCCTGAACATCTAGTGATTTAAAACAAAACAAAAATTTTAGCACTATCAGATTGAATATGATGTGGGGAAGAGGAAACAAAAGCAGTCTTTTATTAAAAGAACACTTAGAAAACGAAACAAATCTACCAAAGTGACTGCCTACACTGCGCTTGTGCGTTCTCTTCTGCAGTAGCGCTGGACGGTATGTGATCCTTAGCACGTAGGACCAGCGGAGGACATCGAAAGAGTTCAAAGGACAGATCGTTTGTATTATCGCAACATGGGGGAGAGTGCTTCCCAGGTGTGGTACGCTAGTTAGGGTGGCAGTTGTTAGACAGTTTTCCGTTGTGGCGATATCTTTTCGTGAAGTTACAAGGCCCGACAAAGTCCTCCAAATGTGAACATCTTTTGTTGACTCCAACCTACATAGGGAGAAATGATCATCATAATAAAATATGCGAAATACGAGGGTTGTCCTGCAAGTAAGTTCCGATCTGTGACGAAATGGAAACCACTGGAAAAATCCAGTAAAGCTTTGCACAGATGTGTTGGGCAGTGTCTCTAATATGTCCGTCGATCGTGTCGCGTCGCTCTTTTCAGTTTTGAGTGAACAGTGAGCATGTAAAGCTCCGTAGGGAATAGCATCTCCCGCCAAGCATGAGAGCCTGATTAGAGATTTCGCCTGTGCCATGTAGCCCACATAACACAACCGCCGAGCAGTTCCTTTTTCATGTCAATTCTCGGCCACACACTGCAGAGGCAACGATGACGCTCCTGCAGCGTTTCCGATGAGAAGTGTTTGATCACCAACAATACAGTCCGTAATTGGCTCCCCCTGAGTCTCATTTCTGCTCACAGGAACCGCTGGCTATGAAGACAAAATTTTTCCACAAACAACGAGCTGCAGACCAGTGCAGATAACTGGCCGAAATCACCGGCGGCTGCTTTTTCCGACGAGGATATTGGAAAGTTCATACAACACTACGACAACACTCGAATCTGGAGTGGCCTCTATGTAGAGAAGTACGTGGAAGGTGTACCTAACTTTTGCAAATATAACGTTTCTTGTTTTCACTGTGGTTTCCATTTCGCGACCGACCGGAACTTACTTTCAGGACAATCCTCGTAAATGCTCGCAGTGAAACATATTGGCACGTTTCATTCGGGAGTGGAATATTCTAGAAATATTCTGAAAGTGGTAATATGAACCCTGTACCAAATACTTAAGTGTGAGAGCTCACACTCTGCAGAGTAGTCATGTCATTGTATAGGTACACATGAAGACCTACAATACACAGAATACAGATACGCGGCCGAGTCATATTAATGCGATCACCGCCTACGTTTGACCTCAACGTGTAGTCAACACCGACAGCAGTGGAGGGCATATATGTGTATCGGGGGATTCGGAAAGTAGTTGTCGCTGTCGTAATGTGGAAACGAAGCTCGTATTTATCCAACGTCCAAAACAGCCTTCGGGCCAAGGGTGGGTGCATTTAGAAAACGGTTAGTTTTTAAATTTTACGCGTGCCGTTCTGGTTTAAGTACACCCTGCATGACAAGATGGCGCTGCCCAAACCCAGCGCCGAGGTAACCGTGGTGCACGACGGGCCATATATGACAAGGGTGAAGACCGGCTGCGGAGCAGCGGACGGGCGAACAAACGTGCAGCTGTTGAGCAACTGACGACCCTTAATCAAGGACCTGCTGACCGTGTCTTCTGCACGACGCCTGGTCATGTATCCATTCTGGCTACTACCCTTCGGCGACGAAGGGTCATGAAGTTGTAAGTCACTACTGCAACTGGACGTTCACTGAGTGACGATTGGTAGTCTTTTGAGATGTACGTATGACGTTTCATGCACCATCGCACATGGCCGTTGGCGTTTACAGCGTGAAACGTCTTAAAGCCTACTCCCTGCAACAATCGTCGGAAAGGTCCAGGCCTGAGGGCATTCTACGGCTGATACTGGAACCCACAGTGGATCAACATAAGTGCCCAACTATCCTTGGGAACCACATCCAAACTATAGGTAGTTAATTTTTTCCTCGGTACGATGGCATCTACCAGCAGGACCACGCAATGTATCACACATCTCGCAGTGTACGTGCGTGGTTTCGCAGAACACCAGGATGAGTTACCGTAGTCGCTCGGCCATCGAACACATTTAAATCCAATCGACAAGCTGCTTAGGGTGTTCGCGCCGTGGATCCTCAACTGAGAAACTTGGTGCAGTTGATCAACGCACTATAGTGGCCAAGGCTCCAACTTCTCGCCAGTATCATCCAGAACCTCATTGACTTCCTGCATTCTCGCAATGGTAGGGCTGCAAAAGTAGGTTATTCAGGCTCGTGACAGGTAGTCACATTTATGTGATTGGACACAGTAAATTAACTAGATATTATATATCGAACTCCATCTAACGGTCGCTCAGAAGTCCCTTGCAGTATCCCCAGCATCCCATACCTGTTCCTGCCAATAGGTAGAGTTAGTAGATACTCTTTCTTCCCAAACGGCTAGTGGGTAGAGAGACAAAGAGTACGCACCGGCGGCGGAGGCAGCCGTGGCCTCGGTGTCTGCGCCGGCGCCGGGCGAGGCGGGCGTCGTGGTGAAGGAGGTGCACTTGTCGTCGGGCGGTGGTCGCCGCGGCGGCTTGCGGATGCCGCGGCGCGCGCGCGCTTTGGCCGCGTAGTAGATGCGGATGTAGACGAACACCATGATGCAGCTCGGGATGTAGAACGAGCCCAGCGCCGAGTACAGCACGTAGCCAATATCGTTGCTCAGCTGCAACAAGCAAAAGCACCAGCCTGTGTCATTCGCCTGTATGCAATAACGTCTCTGAAAAGTATAGCATATGATAAAAGTTTGCAGTTAGGTCCAGAGAAAAACCTTCCTTCATAAATCCCAGTGTAAAATCGTAGATACACTGAAGCACGCGTATTCCAATACACAGATATGTAAACAGGCAGAATTTGACGCTGCGGTCTGCAACGCCTTTGGTTGTTTGCGGATGACGCTGTCGTTTATCGACTAATAAAGTCATCATAAGATAAAAAAACTGCAAAACGATTTACAAAAAGTATCTGAATGGTACGAAAAATGGCAGTTGACCCTAAATAACGAAAAGTGTGATGTCATCCACATGAGTGCTAAAAGGAACTCGGTTACACGATAAATCAGTCTAATCTAAAATCTAATCTAAAAGCCGTAAATTAAACTAAATACCTAGGTATTACAATTACGAACAACTTAAATTGGAAAGAACACACAGAAAATGTTGTGGGGAATACTAACGAAAGACTGCGTTTTATTGGCAGGACACTTAGAAAATGTAACAGACCTACCAAGGAAACTGCCTACACTACGCTTGTCCGTCCTCTTTTAGAATACTGCTTCGCGGTGTGGGATCCTTACCAGGTAGGACTGACGGAGTACATCGAAAAAGTTCAAAGAAAGGCAACATGTTTTGCATTATCACGAAATATGGGAGAGACTGTCACAGAAATGATAAAGGATTTGGGCTGGAAATCATTAAAAGAAATGGGTATTTCCCGGAATCTTCTCACGAAATTCCAATCACCAACTTCCTCCTCCGAATGCGAACGTATTTTGTTGACACCGACCTACATAGGGCGGAACGATCACCACGATAAAATAAGGGAAATCAGAGCTTGTACGGAAAGATATAGGTGTTCATTTTTTCCGCGCGCTATACGAGATTAGAATAATAGAGAATTGTGAAGGTGGTTCGATGAAACCTCTGCCAGGCACTTAAATGTGATTTGCAGAGTACCCATGTAGATGTCGATAAGACAATAAGTGTCTGGTGCAGTTTCTACATCGCTTACTGCTGCTGGAAGGGCTTGTTACTAAGATGTAAGTGAGTTCGAGCGTCGTGTTATAGTCGGCGCACGACCGACGGGACACAGCATCTCCGTGGTAACAATGAAGTGGGGATTTTCGCGTGCGATTATTTCACGAGTGTACCGTGAATATTAGGAATCCGATAAACACAAAATCTCCGACATAGCTGCGGCCGGAAAAAAATCCTGCAAGAACGGGACGAACGACGACTGAAGAGAATCACTCAACATGACAGAAGTGCAATCCTAAATAGCTGCAGGTTTCAACGCTGAGCCATCAACAAGTGTCGGCGTGCGAAACATTCAACGAAACATCATCGATATGGGGTTCCGGAGCCAAATGCCTACTCCTGTACTCTTTACACGACACAAAGCTTTACGCTTTGCCTGGGAACGTCAACACCGACATTTGACTGTTGATGAGTGGAAACATGTTGCCTGGTCGGACGAGTCTCGTTTCAAATTGTATCCAGCGGCTGGACTTGTACAAGTATGGAGACAATCTCATGAAAGCATGGACTCTGCATGTCAGCAGGGGACTTTTCAAGCTGGTGGAGCCACTGTAATGATGTGGGGTGCGTGTAGTAAGATGATTTGGGACCCCTGATGCGTCTAGATACAACTTTGACAGGTGACACGTACGTAAGTCTCCTGTCTGATCACTTGCATCCATTAGTGTCTATTGGGATTTCGACGGACTTGAACAATTCCACTAGGACAATGCGACACCCCCACGCCCAGAACTGCTATAGAGTGGATTCAGGAACACTCTTCTGAGTTCAAACACATCCACTGGCCACCCAAATCCCCAGACATGAAAATTATTGAGCATATCTGGGATGCCTTGCAATGTGCTGTTCAGAAGAGATCTCCATCCCCTTTTACAGATTAATGGACAGCCCTGCAGGATTCATGGTATCAGTTCCCTCCAGCAATACTTCAGACATTAGTTGATTCCATGCCACATTGTGTTACGGGACTTCCGCGTGCGCGCAGGTGCCCTAGACGATGTTAGGCAGGTGTACCAGTTTCTTTGGCCCTTCAGTGTAGAAAGACTATAAGAAGAATACAAGTGGTGGGTGTATTCATAAAGTTTTAATTGTTACTAAATTGTGATCTTCGGTGCGAAGACTGGTTTGATGCAGCTCTCCATGCTATTGCACCCTGTGCAAGCCTCTTAATCTCCGAATAATTATTGCAGTCTACATCCTGCTGAATCTGCTTACTGTGTTGTTTTCCCTCTATGATTTCTACTCGCCACCCTTCCTTCCGATACTAAACTGGTGATCCTTTGATATCTCAGAACGTGTCATATCAGTCGATTCCTTCTTTTAGTCGAGTTGTGTCAAACTTTATTTCTCCTTAGTCATTAGTTATTTGATCTGCCCATCAAATCGTCAGTATTCTTCTGTAACGCCATATTTTAGAAACTTCTGCTCTCGTCTTGACTGAAGTGTTTATAGTCTACCTTTCACTTCCCTTACCAGGCTACACTCCAGGCAAGTATCTTCCGAAAAGACTTCCTATCACTTAAACTGTATATGTATTTACTCAATTCCAACACCGTGTTGGTATGAGAATTGGTTCAAATGGTTCAAATGGCTCTGAGCACTATGGGACTTAACATCCATAGTCATCAATCCCCTAGAACTTAGAAGTACTTAAACCTAACTAACCTAAGGACATCACACAACACCCAGTCATCACGAGGCAGAGAAAATCCCTGACCCCGCCGGGAATCGAACCCGGTAACCCGGGCGTGGGTAGCGAGAACTCTACCGCACGACCTTAGTATGAGGACCAGCAACTCAAAGTACGGGGTGTTCAGAAATTCCCGTTACAAACTTCTAGGACTTGAAGAGGGGAGTGAGTACAGAAGAGTTTGAATATGAACCCATGTTAGGAAACCTACCGTTTCCGTTCTACGACAGTTTCAATTCAGGTCTTTAACTCAAACAATTCTCCTAGAACAGTTGATTTAGTTATGGCACAGTAACATGGCGCAGTATCAGGTACCAATCCAAAGGAAATATAACGAAACGTTAAATTAACACTTACTCAAATTTGTCTTTATTAAAAATTTAGCATTACTTTCTGTACGTACCGCACAATGAATTGTTTTAGAATAATATAAACATGTAATCTTTAAGTGTTAACACAAACAGATGCGTTTGTTTGATAAATGGTTCTTTCATTCGAACTGTTACCTACAGTTGTACTGCGTCGCACCTAACTGATTTCCTCAAGCACCGAGCGAGGTGGCGCAGTGGTTAGACACTTGACTCGCATTCGGGAGGACGACGGTTCAATCCCGCGTCCGGCCATCCTGATTTAGGTTTTCCGTGATTTCCCTAAATCGCTCCGGGCAAATGCCGGGATGGTTCCTTTCAAAGGGCACGGCCGACTCCCTTCCCCGTCCTTCCCTAACCCGATGAGACCGATGACCTCGCTGTCTGGTCTCCTTCCAGAGAACCAACCAACTATTTCCTCAAGCAGATGTGGATGAGTTAAACATCTGAACTAAAACCATTACAAAACGGAACGGTACGCTTCCGAACATGTGTTTCTATTCAAAATATTATGTGCTCACTCCCCTCTATAAGTCCAAGATATTTGTAACGGGAATTTGCGAACAGCCTGGATTTGTAATGTATTTAAGTACAAAAATTTTTTTGCTCTTTTTAAAAGAATTATTCATGTTTCAGTAAAGAATACGGCGTATAACATGTCACTAATTGACAAAACAGTGCGACAGTATCTGAGACCTTTATCAATATAACACGTATGTTTTTAGTTGTAACATAACGATTTCTGAGAGACAAAGGATATGGACACATCATAAACAACAGGAAGCGCCTCTAAAGTTTTACGTATAAACAACTGAAGACTCCTAGCAAATTTTAAATGCATCACGACAATCGTAATACGGTCAACTAACACTTTTAATACTGTTATGATGTAAAAAATGTATTATGTACAGTAAAACATTACAAATGCAGGTATGTCATAAAAAAATTATTGCGCGGCTGTATTCTGTGCATGCGAAATGTGTGGAAACGTTGTATTTCATGTTTCGTTAATGACATTGTGCTTTCTAATGTAGGTAATGGTTTGAGAATGAACAAAAGTATTCGAAACTATTCAGTAATAAAAACATTTTTTCTAACTCTGAGGGAAACCCTAGTTAATAAATTACTTAAATCTGTATTCGATGTTAATATTCGAAGTTAACAAATTTCTATTCTTGAGAAACGCTTTTCTTTCCAGTGCCGGTCTCCATTGTATATCCTCTCTAATTTGGCCGTAATCAGTTATTATACTGCCCAAATAGCAAGACTCATCTACTATATTTAGTGTCTCGAGTCCAAGGTAATTCCCTTGGCATCACCAGATTTCATTCGAACTACATTCCATAGTCCTTGTTCTGCTTTTGTTAACGCACATCTTTTTCAATACGCTGTCCATTACGTTGAACTGCTCTTCCAAGTCCTTTGCCATCTTTACAGAATTAAAATGTCATGGGCAAAGCTCGACGTTTTTCTTTTTTCTCCCAGAACTTTAATCCCTTTTCCAAACTTTTGTTTGGTTTCCCTTACTTCTTGTTCAGTGCACAATTTTGATAATACCTGGGTTGATTACAACCCTATCTCATGCTCTTCTTAACCACTGATTCCCTTTCATACTCTTAGACTTTTATAACTTCCGTCTGGTTTAATAGTTGTAAGCAGACTTTCGCTCCCTTGTTGCCTTCTGTATTTCCAAAGCGTTTTCCAGTCAACTTTCTCAAAAGATTCCTCTAAGAACACAAATACTATAAACGTAGCTTTGCCTTCTATGAAGTCGTAGGATCAATACCGTCTCGTAAGTTACTACATTTCTGCGTAATCCAAACTGATCTCGCCAGAGGTCGGCTTCTACCACTTTTTCTATTCCCATGTAAAGAATTCACCTGGTATTTTGCAATCATGAGTTAGCACCTTCTTTCTTTGGAGTTGGAATTATTTCATTCTTACTTACACCCCCCCCCTCCCCCCCCCCCCCCCCCCCCACCCTCAAGCCATGGGCCTTGCCGTTGGTGGGGAAGCTTGTTGCGTGCCGCAGCGATGCACATAGCCGTACCGTAGGTGCAACCAGAACGGAGGGGTGGAGGGGTATCTGTTGAGAGGCCAGACAAACGTGTGGTCCCTGAAGAGGGGCAGCAGCCTTTTCAGTAGTTGCAGGGGCATCAGTCTGGATGATTGACTGATCTGGCCTTGTAACACTAACCAAAACGGCCTTGCTGTGGTGGTACTGCGAACGGCTGACGAACGGCTGAAAGCAATGGGAAACTACAGCCGTAATTTTTCCCGAGGGCTTGCAGCTTTACTGTATGGTGAAATGATGATGATGTCCTCTAGGGTAAAATATTCCGGAGGTAAAATAGTCCCCCATTCGGATCTCCGGTTGGGGACTACTCAAGAGGACGTCGTTATTAGGAGAAACAAAACTGGCGTTCTACGGATCGGAGCGTGGAATGTTAAATCCCTTAATCGGGCAGTTAGGTGAAAAAATTTAAAAAGGTAAATGGATAGGTTAAAGTTAGATATAGTGGGAATCAGTGAAGTTCGGTGGCAGGAGGAACAAGACTTTTGGTCAGGTGAATACAGGGTTATAAATACAAAATCAAATATTGGTAATGCAGGAGTAAGCTTAATAATGAATAAAAAAATAAGAATGCGAATAAGCTACTACAAACAGCATAGTGAACACATTATTGTAGCCAAGGTAGATACAAAGCCCACACCTACCACAGTAGTTCAAGTTTATATTCCGACTAGCTCCACAGATGACGAAGAGATTGATGAAATGTATGATGAGACAAAAGAAAATATTCAGATAGTGAAGGGAGACAAAAATTTAATAGTCATGGGTGACTGGAATTCGACAGTAGGAAAAGGAAGAGAAGGAAACATAGTAGGTGAATATCGATTGGGGCTACGAAATGCAAGAGGAAGCTGCCCGGTAGAATTTTGCACAGAGCATGACTTATCATAGCTAACACTTGGTTCAAGAATCATGAAAGAAGGTTGTATACATGGAAGGACCCTGGAGATACTGACAGGTCTCCGATACATTATATAATGGTAAGACAGAGATTTAGGAACCAGGTTTTAAATTGTAAGACATTTCCAGGGGCAGATGTGGACTCTGACCACAATCTATTGGTTATGAACTGTAGATTAAAACTGAAGAAACTGCAGAAAAGTGGGAATTTAAGGATATGGGACCTAGATGAACTGAAAGAACCAGAGGTTGCACAGAGTTTCAGGGAGAGCATAAGGGAACAATTGACAGGAATGGGGGAAATAAATACCGTAGAAGAAGAATGGGTAGCTTTGAGGGATGAAGTAGTGAAGGCAGCAGAGGATCAAGTAGGTAAAAAGACGAGCGCTAGTAGAAATCCTTGGGTAACAAAAGAAATATTGAATTTAATTGATGAAAGGAGAAAATATAAAAATACAGTCAATGAAACAGGCAAAAAGGAATACAAACGTCTCAAAAATGAGATCGACAGGAAGTGCAAAATCGCTTACCAGGGATGATTAGAGGACAAATGGAAGGATGTAGAAGTGCATATCACTAGGGGTAAGATGGATACTGCCTACAGGAATATTAAAGAGACCTTTGGAGAAAAGAGAACCACTTGCATGAATATCAAGAGCTCAGATGGAAACCCTGTTCTAAGCAAAAAAGGGAAAGCAAAAAGGTGGGAGGAGTATGTAGAGGGTCTATAAAAGGGCGAGGTACTTGAGGACAATATTATGGAAATGGAAGAGGATGCAGATGAAGATGAAATGGGGGATACGATAGTGCGTGCAGAGTTTGCCAGAGCACTGAAAGACCTGAGTCGAAACAGGGCCCCGGGAGTAAACAACATTCCATTAGAGCTACTGACGGCTTTCGGAGAGCCAGTCCTGACAAAACTCTACCATCTGGTGAGCAAGATGTATGAGACAGGCGAAATACCATCAGACTTCAAGATGAATATAATAATTCAAATCCCAAAGAAAGCAAGTGTTGACAGATGTGAAAGTTACCGAACTATCAGTCACGGCTGCAAAATACTAACATAAATTCTTTACAGACGAATGGAAAAACTAGTAGATGCCGACGTCGGGGAAGATCAGTTAGGATTCCGTAGAAATGTTGGAACACGTGAGGCAAGACTGATCCTACAACTTGTCTTAGAAGCTAGAGTAAGGGAAGGCAATCTTACGTTTCTAGCATTTGTAGACTTAGAGAACGCTTTTGACAATGTTGATTGGAATACTCTCTTTCAAATTCTGAAGGTGGCAGGGGTAAAATACAGGGAGCGAAAGGCTATTTACAATTTATACAGAAACCATATGGCAATTATAAGAGTTGAGGGACATGAAAGGGAAGCAGTGGTTGGGAAGGGAGTGAGACAGGGTTGTAGCCTCTCCCCGATGTTATTCAATCTGTATATTGAGCAAGCAGTAAAGGAGAGAAAAGATAAATTCGGAGTAGGTATTAAAATCCATGGAGAAGAAATAAAAACTTTGAGTTCGCCGATGACATTGTAATTCTGTCAGAGACAGCAAATGACTTGGAAGAGCAGTTGAACGGAATGGACAGTGCCTTGAAAGGAGGATATAAAATGAACATCACCAAAAGCAAAACGAGAATAATGGAATGTAGTCGAATTAAGACGGGTGATGGTGAGGGAATTAGATTAGGACATGAGGCACTTAAAGTAGTAAAGGAGTTTTGCTATTTGGAGAGCAAAGTAACTGATGATGGTCGAAGGAGAGAGGATATAAAATGTTGACTGTCAATGGCAAGGAAAGCGTTTCCGAAGAAGAGAAATTTGTTAACATCGAGTATAGATTTAAGTGTTAAGAAGTCGTTTCTGAAAGTGTTTGTATGGAGTGTAACCATCTATGGAAGTGAAACATGGACGATAAATAGTTTGGACAAGAAGAGAATAGAAGCTTTCGAAATGTTGTGCTACAGAAGAATGCTGAAGATTAGATGGGTAGATCACATAACTAATGAGGAGGTATTGAATAGGATTGAGGAGAACAGAAGTTTGTGGCACAACTTGACTAGAAGAAGGGATCGGTTGGTAGGGCATACTCTGAGACATCAAGGGATCACCAATTTAGTATTGGAGGGAAGCGTGGAGGGTAAAAATCGTAGAGGGAGACCAAGAGAAGAATAAACTAAGCAGATTCAGAAGGATGTAGGTTGCAGTAGGTACTGGGAGATGAAGAAGCTTGCACAGGATAGAGTAGTACGGAGATCTGCATCAAACCAGTCTCAGGACTGAAGACCACAATAACAACAACTTAATCCTAATGGCATTTGGCCTGTCTCACACATTTTGCTCTACTTGTGGAGCAGTTTTGTCATGGCTAGCCCTCCCACGGCTGTCAGAAGTTCTGACGGAATATCGTATACTCCAGGGGCTTTTGTTTCGATTTGGGTGTTGCATTGATTTGTCAAGTTCTTCTCGCAGTATGATTCGTTCCATGTGAGATTTATCTACGTCCTCTTTGTTTTCCGTGTTACTGCCTTTAAGTCCAGTTGCCTTGTGTAGCTCCTCTATATTCTCCTTCAACGTTTACAGCTTTCTCGCACTTTCTTAGTGCTGGTTTTCTACTTGAGAGTTTGAAAAGTTTTAATTGTCATCTGGAAAAAAATATTACATCATGGTTTTTTTTATTTGCTGGTCACAGTACCGCACCAGGCCGGTAGAGCAGCCGCAAGAAAGTGGCGCAGATTGCCGATAAAACGGAATATCGTTCTGTTCTTCATTTTCTACGTTCACAGGGTGAGGGGGAGCAGTGGAAAATTCACGCTGAGTTGGCGGAAATTTACAGCAACAATGTACCTTCATACGACACGGTAGATAAATGCCATAGACGCTTCTAGTGTGGGGAAACAAGTATCAACAACGAAGGACAAAGAGCCAGACCATGTTGAATGAAATAATTTTCGGTATTGGGCCACTTCATTATAAAGTAATGGATCAACTGAATTTCCATCGACTTGCTGCGATTCTCTTCAGGGCGATCCAAGCCGGAACAGTGCGGTTCAAGTGAACCGCCCTGAAAAGGATGTAATGACGTGGCCCAATACTCAAAATTGTTTTATTTAAAATGATACCGGGCATGGAAGCCTACCGTCTCAGATCATGTTTCTATTAAGAACTGGGAATCGCTACAGAAGTGAATAACCTGCTGCACGTAGTGACAACACAGTCGAGACCTTAAAGAAGATATAAAAATCAGTTATGTATCAGTTTTCAACATTTTTCACGACATTATAATCATCACATCCGCCGCCCGCTGGGTTCCACAACTGCTAACACACATTCAAAAAGACCGCCGAATCAAGGCGGCATCGCAAATGCGGTGTGACAAAAAAAAATAGAAATGACTTCTTTAGCACCCTATTTACCATGGAAGATCGCTGGATGAGTCGCTGAACAATGGAGTAAAGCAAGAAAACGATATATGGATTCACCACCGCCGAAGACCCAACCACCATCGGGTAAGATGAATATTTTTGGAAATCCTACAATGAGGGCACAACACATTATCCGAGTTAGGAGAAAATCATCACAGGTGCATTCTACAGAATTGTCTGACGAGGTTGCGGTTTACCCTCAAGACGAAGCGTCGCTGGAAACTGGCCAAGAGTGTGCTTTCACCACAATGCACAACTTATACTACACAGCACGAAACATAGAGGCTACTTCTTTGAGCTATCAAATATGGTCTGACTATTATGTTCTTCCGACATGGGATGAAGTGACTTCTTTCTCTTTCCTCGTATGAAGAATCCATTATGTGGCAGACATTTAAAAACTGACGTCGAGAAGGTTTACCATAAGTAACGCTTCCTTAACAGGGAAAATGGAGACATCGACAACCACGGTATCCCCAAAGTCACATATAGTTGGAAAAATGTGTCTCACCGGAGGATGAATGTACAGAAAAGTACTAATACTGTCATCAAACGTCATGGTCACAGTCTCATTTTATTCTAGACCTTAATTAAAACCTAATGATTACCCCTTGCACAACAACAAGACCGCCAACGTCTCTCGAAATTTCATTTCCGTGTTACCGTGTATTACACAGAGAGCCATTCGGTCATTATCTGTTGAGGAGTGTCCGGACACACTATGTAACGGGAAACAATGCACTAAATTTCACGAGAGGCGGTTCCGTCAGTCTACAACGAGGTGGCGAGTAACGGGTTATTGGTAGAGATGCAGTAACAGCAAAATAGGGTGTTCAAAAGAGCTGTCACTTCGAACGCGGACTGATCACTGTATTTCCAACAGGGTCATTTCAACCTTCGGCCTTCTAATGCTGCCGGAGTTGTCTGCTGGTGACGCAACTGTGAAGTAGAATCGTGAAATAATAACCACAGTAAAACCCGAGCCAGGAAGACCTCACTGGAACATTGCGTAGGCTGGCTGCAGAAAATCGCATGAAATGTTGAGTTAGAATGTGATAGCAGTGGTGCAATAGTCCAGCTAGCACAGTGACCAAGTTTTTTATTTTTTAAAAATATTTTTAAAATTTTTTAAAGCAAGTCTTGCCATCCTGCCCTTTCCATTGTCAGTGTTTTTCGTACTGTGCGTTCCTTTTCTTCGCCGAGTCTGCGGAGAATCGCCTTATTCCTTAGTTTTGCCGTCATGTTCAGTGCCAACAGTAAAATACGGAGGAAATGGTGTTACCGTATGGGGGTTTTCCTCGTGGACACATTTTACGGTATTGTGTGCTGTGTACGGTAGAGTAACAGTTCATTGTCGGTGATTATATCGGCTTCACAGTGCATCCTGTCTTAAAGTAGCATCAACGAGCCAAAGGTATGTGTACGATAACATTCCTGAAGTGGACTAGCCTGCCTAGGCTCCCGACATGAACCCTAAGGAACACCTTTGCGACGAGTTAGAACGTCGACTTCTCCCTACGCCCGAGCATTCAACTAGCGGCTTCGGCTCTTGAGGAAGACGACAGACAAACATTCCTACAGATATTCACACACCAAACTGAAAGTGTCTTTAGCACAGTTCAAGCCATCATAAACGCATAAAAGGAAGGAAGGCAGATCAGTTGACAGCGAGGTCATTAAAAACAAATCACAACATCGCGTTAGGAAAGGAAGGGAAAGAACTCGGCCGTGTCCATTCAAAGGAAGCATGCCGGCATTTACCTTCAGTGATTTAGGGGGAGCCCTGGAAACATAAATCTGGATGTTCAGGGGCTGTGGGAGAGAAGGGGATTGGGGAATTTGAACCGTCGTCCTCTAGAATTCTAGTCCGGTGTGTTAAGCAATGCGCCTGTTCTTCTCGGTATCCGCGGATTGAGTGAGGCAGAAGCTGACCGAAGGAACCCGTGTTCGATTCCCGGCCTCGTCCCTCATTTTCTCCGCTCGAGGACTGGGTGTCAAGTTGTCCTTACCGTCGTATCGCCATAACCGACACGAAAATCGCCTGCATGGCGTCACATGACATGTCTCAGAATACTTTCTGACCCTAATGAATTTCTGAATTCACGTCACACAGTGTCATATCGTTTTCCAATGCTGAGCTGAGTGTGCAGGCACGTCCCGAAAGCCAATGAATAAATAATATTATTAATAATAAAGTATTGCGCAACCTCGCTCGGTCGTAAGGGTGAAGGCTGGACACACTCCATAATAGTGTCCATTAATGGGTGTCCAGATATTTTGAGAAGATAGAGTATATCATAATCTCGGGCAACAGGCCAAACCAGTGCGTACAGTCACAGTGGAATCGCGATTTTCACTGTATGAAGTACATAGCGACTGCGGAACCGAAAATAAATAAGTTTTATTCTTTAATGAAATGTAAACAACTTCTCCGTTTGTAACTTTATAAAAAAAAAGTTAATTTCTCCGTTTGTCTTACCAGCATGTATTAAAGAGACTGAATATTGCGAGTAAGAATACTTGGATTCGGCAGATAGACGAGGACATCAAGGCTAGCAACGACAGTGACGCTAATCAGGGGTAGTACGCTACGCACTTACTCAGATCTCTTACCTCTTAGTTTCAGGGTGTTTGTGTTCAGCCACAAGAACTGCACAAGGCTCCAGAAACTGAAATAACACTCTTACAGATCTATTACGCATTTCAGAATAAGGCAGTAGATAAATACTCTTAACGATTGCCTTATCATGCAAATTAAAAGGAATTACTTAGAAAAATATCAAATAGACAAAATTTCATTTTATTAACTTTCAAAAAATGTATAATACTGTTTTATGTATTCAACGAGCAAATAAAAATTATACCTATCTATATTGTTGCTGTTGTCAATTATGGAAATATTATTGCAGTGGTCGGTCCGTCAAAGACTTTAGGAATATCTAAATTTGCCGTGTCCCAATTTTCCCAATTACATTTACTGCAAAAACATGTATTGCAAAGGAATCAAACATTCATAAAAGTGAATTTCCTTTTACTGCGTTAGCAGGAAGGGCTAATATGGCAAAAGACGTTCCACAGGAGATATCTGAACAGCCATTTTACTAAGAGAGGATGTCGCCATTGTTAATGTAATCAAAAGCAAGCAGTTGGCCTTCACAAGGCTGCAATGCAGCGTCTTTTGTGAGCACGAACGCATAGAGCGAAGGTTACCCTCTGGTTATTGCCACTAATTGTAATAACACAAGAGAGTTTAATTAAACCTTTTAGTACGGTGAGATGCCGACGTTAAACGGTATCGCGAGGCGAAACGATTAGTGTTGTAGCGTAAACAAACGCAATACTCTGCAATCGGTGAAATTACTTGTACATCTTTTATGTCTTTCTTCCTTATTCTTCCACTAATTTACTTGTACATTTTTAGGTCTTTCTTCTTTCTTTTTCCACTAGCGAAAATGTGGCTTATATATATTTCCTATTACTCATATTACAGGTTTGGAGCCGCTTAGCGTCCTTTCTAAGAGAAAAAATAAGCTATCCTCTCAGATATTAATGTTTACCTATGTCTACTGCCTTTGTCTGTACCAGCTGATTTCACGTATTTATACATATTTGCCGATACGCTTAATTACAAAATTTCTGCCTATATAGCTGCCACATTTGAAACTGTATCAGTCGACTTCCCGTAACTTTATTTTCTATAATATAGAAATAAAGCACATTTTCTTACAAAATTGTCATTAAACCGATTTGGGTTTATTCGTAGAGTAGACGTGGTGATGGTACCTTACTGAAAACTTTAAGACCACGAATAGTTGTGCCTCCTTACGTTGTGTTGACTCCTACAAATTCCTTTAACAGGTTACCTCTGTCATCTACCGCATCTGATTGAGTGTTAATGTCATTCATTGTATCGTTATTTTCTTTTCCTTTTATGTCTATACCGTCGCTTTGGAGGTTACCTGTCTAGGATTTTTGAGGGGGGAGGGGGGAGAGGGGGGAAGGGGGAAGGGCACGGGAGAACACGTACATACCCTCTCCCACACAGACAGCTGTATTAGTTTAGTACCAGTTGGAAGAAAGTCGGAAAATTATAATGACTGGTATCAATTTCCCGTCAAATGTCCAAACTACGTATTCGCCGCTATTCCCTTGAAACTGAAAATGCCAGATGGATCCACGTGCAAAAAGGATTCCAGCAGAGTTGTAGCTGCAATACACAGTGCTTTTCTCTATTGTTACCACTCAATGTACAAACTACTAACAAGATGAACGTGTAACGTACTGACATGTGTTGAAATGTTACCTGCCCTACAATCATATACACTGAAGAACCAAAGAAACTGGTACACCTACCTAATATCGTGTAGAGGCCCCGCGAACACGCAGAAGGGCCGCAACACGACGTGGCATGGACTAGACTAACTGAAATAGTGCTGTAGGGTATTGACACCATGAATCCTGCAGAGCTGTCTATAAATTCGTAAGAGTACGGGAGTGTGGAGATCTCTTATGAACAGCATGTTGCAAGGCATCCCAGAAATACCCAATAATGTCCATGCCTGGGTTGTCTGGTGGCCAGTGCAGGTCTTTACACTGAGAGGAGTGTTTCTGGAGTCATTCCGTAGCAATTCAGGAGTGTCTCATTGTCTTACTGGAGTTGCCCAAGACCGTCGGAATGTACAAAGGAAATGAATGGATGCAGGTGAACAGACAGGATGCTTACGTACGTGCCATATGTCACAGTCGTATCTAGACGTATCAGACATCCCATATTACTCCAATTACACAAGGCCGACACCATTAAAGAGCCTCCATCAGCTTGAACAGTCCCCTGCTGACATGCAGGGACCATGGATTCATGAGGCTGCCTCCCCACGCGTACACGTTCATCCGCTCGATACAGTTTTAAACGATACTCGTCCGACCAGGCAATAAGTTTCCAGTAATCAACAGTCCAACGTCGGTGTTGACGGGTCCAGGCGAGGCGATAGGCTTTGTGTCGTCCAGTTACCAAGGGTACACGAGTGGACTTTCGGCTCCGGATGCCCATGTCAATGATGTTTCGTGATTCGCACGCTGACACTTGTTGACGATGGCCCAGCTGTGAAATCTGCAGCAATTTGCGGAAGGATTTCACTTCTGTCACGTTGATCGATTCTCTTCAGTCGTCGTTGGTCTTGTTCAAATGCCTCTGAGCACTATGGGAGGTCATCAGTCCTCTAGAACTTAGAACTACTTAAACCTAACTATCCTAAGGACATCACACACATTCATGCCAGAGGCAGGATTCGAACCTGCAAACGTAGCGGTCACGCGGTTCCAGGCTGAAGCGCCTAGAACCGCTCGGCTACACCTGCCGGTGGTTGATCCTGTTCTTGTAATATCTTTTTCCTTCCGCAGCAAAGACTTGATGTTTTACCGGATTCCTGATATTCATGGTTCACTTGTGAAATGGTCGTAAGGGATAATTTCCACTTCATCGCTGCCGCGGAGATGCTGCTTCCCATCGCTCGTACGGCGGCTATAACACCATGTTCAGTCACTTAAATGTTGATAACCTGCCATTGTAGCAGCAGTTAACGATCTAACAAGTGCGCCAGATACTTGTTGCCTTATATAGGCTTTGCCGACCGCAGCACCGTATTCTGCCTGTTTACATATCTCTGTAGTTGACTACGCATTCCTATACCAGTTCTTTTGGCGCTTCAGTGCAGTATAGAGGGTGTGAAGAGAACAAGTCGTCTCTATTGGTGACTAAAAGCGGTGTACTGAACAATATTAAATCGGTATTTTCGCCATTTGCGTACTAAAAAGTATAGCTATTGCAAGTCATATGATTTTAGGTTGGTTAACACCTCCAAATACTTGTGGTAAGACCAAGATATTAATTTTTCCAGGGCTGCGAGTCACATGTTACAGGGTGGACGCGTAAACGCAAAACGGTTAGTCTATACTGATAGGGGTAGTACTCTTAGTGTTGCCGTTAAGACCGTGCGGGGGAAAAGTCAAGTAATGAGTAAACTGACGTGTTTTTGGGAGACTGTTCGAAGCAGAGACAAAACAACAAATAGATTGACGTATATACATACTAACGTATGACGTATAAAAATGTATGACTTTATAGATGTTAAGACCTGCATACAAAAATATACACTCCCCACAGTTACGTACGTTGCTAGTACTAGGCAGTAGGTTTGGTGATTAACAAATTTCTTAATGAGATTTTGTTGGACGTCGTGCTTCGTTTGCTTCTCCACTTCCCTTTCCACAAAACTAAAATCACTTTCTCCCCTTACCTCTTCAAGCTCAGATGCTGGCTATAACTGTTGCCTGTGATTCGTCTGAGCACTTACCTGCTTCATTCCGCAATGAAGACACGTTACGGCGACGAATACAGAGCAGAACATTTATTATAGTTATTCGTGCGGTGCGATTCATCCTTCCTGTTATTATGTTAATAGAATTACTCCCTATGCATTATCGCCAACAATTTAACGAACGAAAATATGGAACCCAGCGCAAACTCAACTTTGGATTTATATGAAATGATAATGCAGTAAGGAATGAAATTTTTAGCGCTGAAGTGTCCTCATCAAATCGATTAAAAATAAAGTTGCCACTTATTAATGGCGAAGTAAAATCATATTCCAAAATGTGTAGGATAAATCAGTTCCTTCTTTGCTTCTCCCTCGCTAAATCAACTAGATTTACCTAATTGGCAATTGCCGTGGACCACTTTTTTCGTGAATTTTCTTTACTGCTACATAGCGTACCACATAAATGAAATTAATTCAGTACATCCATCAGTACCTCCCCCCCCCCACCCCACATTTATAACACCAAATATCGCGTGCTGTTTATTAGCTTTTCAGCGTTGTAAATATTTCTGAAACCCCCCGGCGTGCCTCGGACTATATTTGAGCGCAACTTATTCTCTTGTGCTTTTGGTGATAAGGTCAAAGTCATCACCAGATGATGATAAACAGATGCTTCGACCTAATATGGCACACCCCCAAGCATTAGTAATTCCTACATGTTTTCTTCTACGCTTACTTCAATTTGCGTAGATACTTGTAGTGAAAGGAGACGATACTAGAAAGAGGATGTCTGATAAAATCTGCAAAATTTTGAGAACCTACGTTCTGAAACGATTCAAGAAATTGTAAAGTCCCCCAAAATCCTTATCGCATAGTGAATACGGAGATAAAAGCATTTGAATTCTGCTGCACAGCGAGCTCCCAACAACATCTCTTCGTAAATGGGGGAAAAGTGCAGCTTGCACGATACGCACCCTCCTCCATACGCCATGCTGCTGCATTCAACGTCCAGGTGTAGTTGTAGAGACCGTTCTGGAAGTGTATATTCGTAAAAAACTCTGTTTTGTTTCCGGAATGTGGCTACCATCCTGCATGTGAAGTTTCCGCTAAAACATTACACGAACTCTGCATGTTCCTTAATTTCGAATTTTTAAACCATGTGTCAACTTACTTCACTCGCAAGCTACCTGTTGAGAAATTTACTGGCAACTGTAATAGCAGTCCCTCCCGTTTTCCGCCAGTTGTTCAGTCTGTGACTTACGTTTTCATCTCTGTTTTTTATTTCTGTTTCAGTGGCATAAAGTGAATCTCATTTCGTTGCCATGTCAGCACCTTCGAGCAGTCTACAGTGAATTTAAACTGCATACCATTTCGGCGCGCAGTTTCTACCCTGCATTCGGACACAAACACTGTGAAATGGCATGTCACTCCTTCGACTTGTTGCAGTTTGAATCGTCAATCAACAGTGTACGTAAATAGAAGTATTGTAGCGATGCCGTCGTTTTTAATGTGTTATGCAGACGAAAAACCGACTTCAGCATATATTGTTGAAAGTAGAGCAAAGCCATCAACTACCGTATGCTTTTCTATACAATGTCTGTTCTGAAATTATTACAATATTTTTCTTTGTATCTAACAGACGTCTGCAGAAAATATCATTTTCTTAAGCAATAAATGGAATACCATCATTTGCATAGAAGATGTTACAAAAATCATTAAATAAAAATGATAGAAAATAACAATTCTGTTCTTGTTCTGGAGACTAATCACTGCACTAGTGCAAACTTACATATAATCCTGCGTCAGGTGATCGCTATTAAATAATTATTTTACATAATCGTTGACGTGAAAACTGCTCTGTACAGAGAACCTGTTTTTTGCCAGATCTTTCTAGCAGGCAAGTAGTGATCAGGTGAACCACACGCTGAGTTGCAGACCCGTCAGTCTAATCAAAAGATATACTTAGGGTACCATACCAATAATACCACGAAATTATATCTGCGATAGATTATGATAGAGTTCGAATAAAAAAAGGGGTAATATAATAAATAACTAATATACATTCGTTTTGTCTAGTTAGAGGCGATCGTTGAAATTATGGAGATAACAGAGACAGAGTACAGCGAAAGATATTACTGGAATTTGACAGTATTTACAAGAATCGCAGTACATGAAATAGGGGAGGGGAGGCATTAATGAAGGAAGAGAGTGAGATTGGTTGCAGTCTATCTCAGACGTTATTATATTTGTGCACTCAGCAAGCTGCGAAGGCAGCCAAGGAGATATTTGGTAAAGGAATTGAAGTTCATGGAAAACAAATAATAAACCTGATGTTTGTTGGAGATACTGTAATTCTGTCAGAGCAGTTGAACTGAGTGGATAGTGCCCTGAAAAGTTAGTATAGCGAGGAACATCAATAAATGTAAAAGAAAAGGAATAAAATGTAGTCGAATTAAATCAAGTGATGCACAGGGATCTATATTAGGAAATAAGACACTTGAAGTAGTAGATAAATTTTATTATTTGGGCATGAAAATAACGTAATAAGGCACGCGAAGTAGTAGATCTGTTTTGTTATTTGGACAGCAAAAAACTAACGATGACTGAAATATAAAAGATATAAAATGCAGCGTGGTAATAGCAATGAAAGTGTTTCTGGAACAGTAAAAAAATGGCAAAATAAAACATAATTTTAAATATTAGGTAATCTTCCGAAAGGATTTGTTTGGAGTACAGCTAGTACGGAAGTAAACGTGTATTATGACAATTCATACTGGAAGAAAAAAATGGTTCAAATGGCTCTGAGCACTATGGGACTTGACTACTGAGGTCATCAGTCCCCTATAACTTAGAACTACTTAAACCTAACTAACCTAAGGACATCACACACATCCATGCCCGAGGCAGGATTCGAACTTGCGACTGTAGCGGTCGCGCGGTTCCAGACTACAGCGCCTAGAACCGCTCGGCCACTCCGGCCGGCACCATACTGGAAGAGACTGTATGCGTTTGAAATGCTGTGGTACAGAAGAATTCAGAAAAATAGATCAGGTAGCAAATAAAGAGGTGCTGAACGTAATCCGGGAGAAAGGAAATTTTAGCGCAACTTGAATAATGAGAGCGTATTGGCAGTTAGAACACATCCTGAGACGTCGAAAATCATGAATTCTTGAAGGAGGTCACAGTTTGAGTATAGTAAGCAGGTTCAAATGACTGTAGAAAGTAGTTATGCAGAAATGAACAGTTGGCACAGGACAGACTAACGAGGAGAATTAGCCTTTACACCGAAAACAACAGCAACAGCAAAAACAACAACAACGATAGAAATCACGGTTTGCCATAGCCGCTATATGGTAAACTTGACATGTGGTGCCACATCTGGTGAGGTGATAAAAATCATGGGATACCTCCTAACGTCATGTCGGATATTCTCGGCGTGGACACAACTAGTCGTTGGGAGTCCTCTGTATACTGTCTTTAGAGCCGTCCGTAATTGCGAAGGTGTTCCGATGCAGGATTTTGTGAACGAACTAACTCCTCGATTATCGATTTGAATGGGCAGATTATTCACTCGAACTGTGCAGAATGTTCTTGAAACCAGTCACGAACAGTTGTGCCCCACTGACCTGACGCATTGTTAGCTGGGTACACGAAGTCCCTGAATGGTTCAAAATGGTCTCCAAGTAGTCTAAAATAACCGTGTCTAGTCAACGATAGATTCAATTTGACCACAGGACTCATACTACTCCATGTAAATACAGCCCACACTTGTACAGTGCCTTGTTGACAACTTCGTGGAGTCTGTGCGAAGCACGAACACTACCACTAGCTGTTAGCAGGTGAAATCTCGACGCATGTGATCAGGCCACGGTTTTCCAGTCGTCTAGATCCAACTGATATGGTCACGAGCCCAGGAGAGGCACTGCATTCGATGTCGCTTTCTAGGAAAGTCACTCACGTCGGTCGTCTGGCGCCACAGCCCATTAACGTCAAATTTTGCCGCACTGTCCTAACTTATAAGTTCCTCGTACGTCTCGCATTGATTTCTGTGGTTATTTCACGCAGTGCTGTTAATATGTTAGTACTTAAAACTCTACACAAAGACAGTTGCTCTCCGTCGTTAACTGAAGGCCGTTGGCCACTGCGTCGTCCTTGGTGAGAGATGCTGCCTGAAATTTGGTAATCTCAGCGAACTCTTGTTAATGTAAATGTCGCAGTATTGAATTTCCTCACGTTTTCTGAAGTGGAGTATCCCAATCATCTAGCTACACCTACCGAAATTATGGATTCCCGTCATGCGGTCATAATCACGTCGGAGACCTCTTCACATGTACCACCTGTGTACAAATGGGACTTCCGTCAATGCACTGGCCTTTTATACCTCGTCTACACGATACTATCTCCATTTCTGCATGTACATATCGCGGTCCCAAGACCTCTGTCACCCCACTGTATATAAAAAAAGGATAAATAAATGAGGAAATGCGAATCACTGCAACGTGAAAAAATTGTTCCCGATTTACTCGTACAATGATTACCTTGTAGATCAGATCCCCTAAATACGTTGTTGGTCAGACTAGCACGCAAAATATATACAGTTCCCTTTACGAGGGTTTCACAAGCGCTTGGTACATCGGGCAGAATTACCACTCAACTCACATAGCAGACCACGAACGTCAGATAATACAAAAGCCATTGTCCTGCTATATTTAGACTTCATTTTCTTTCGATTTACTCAGATAAATTGCTTTCAGCACATTCGTCGATGATTTTGAAGGATCGTGGCCCGGAAAATTCACCATTAGCTGTAGTGGTCGCTATAGGATTCCTACAGGTTTCAGTCACCAGTTATCTGACTGGTTTCAGCCAACCTGCCTGAACTTGCCCTCTTATACCAACTTACTAATCTGAGAGCAGCACATGTTTTGCATATGCACTATGTGATCGAAAGTATCCAGACACCTGGCTGAACATGATTTACAAGTTCGCGGCGCCCTCCATCGGTAATGCCGGAATTCAGTATGATCTTGGTCCTCCTTAGCCTTGATGAGGGAGCAGCTTCCACTCTCGTAGGCATACGTTCAGTCAGGTGCTGGAAGGTTTCTTGGGGAATGGCAGCAAATTCTTCACGGAGTGCTGCACTGAGGGGAGTTATCGATGTCGGTCGGTGAGGCCTGGTACGAAATCGGCGTTCCAAAACATTCCAATGGTGCTCTATAGAATTCAGGTCAGAACTCTGTGCAGGCCAGTCCATTACAGGGATGTTATTGTCGTACAACCACTCCGCCACAGACCGTGCATTATGAAAAGGTGCCCGATCGTGTTGAAAGATGCAATCGCCATCCGCTAATTGCTCTTCAGGAGTGAGAACCAATAAGGTGCTTAAAACACCAATGTAGGCCTGTGCTGTGATAGTGCCACGCAAAACAACAACGGGTGCTAGCCCCCTCCATGAAAAATACGACCACACTGTTAACACCACACCATCGAATTTTACTGTTGACACCACACACGCATGACGTTCACCGGGGATTCGCGTTACCCACACTCTGTCATCGGATCGCCACATTGTGTACCATGATTCGTCACTCCACACAACGTTTTTCCACTGTTCAGTTGTCTAATGTTTACTCTCCTTACATCAAGCGAGGCATCGTTTGGCATTTACCGGCGTGAAATGTGGCTTATGAGCAGCCACTTGACCTTGAAATCCAAGATTTCCAGCTCTCGCCTAACTGTCATAGTACATGCAGTTCATCCTGATGCAGTTTGGAATTCCTGTTTGATGATCTGGATAGATGTCTGCCTATGACACAATACGACTCTCTTCAACTGTCGGCGGCCTCTGTCAGTCAAAAATGATTCAAATGGCTCTGAGCACTATGGGACTTAACATCTTAGGTCATCAGTCCCCTAGAACTTAGAACTAATTAAACCTAACTAACCTAAGGACATCACACAACACCCAGCCATCACGATGCAGAGAAAATCCCTGACCCCGCAGGGAATCGAACCCGGGAACCCGGGCGTGGGATGCGAGAACGCTACCGCACGACCACGAGATGCGGGCCTCTGTCAGTCAACAGACGAGGTCGGCCTGTACGCTTTTGTGCTGTACGTGTCCCTTCACATCTCCACTTCACTGTCATATCGGAAACAGTGGACTTAGGAATGTTTAGGAGTGTGAAAATCTCGCGTACAAACGTATGACACAAGTGACACCCAATCACCTGACCACGTTCGAAGTCCGTGAGTTCCGGGGAGCGCCCCATTCTGCTCTTTCACTATGCCTAATGACTACTGAGGTCGCGGTAGGTGGCAGATCGAAGCACCTAATATAAATAACGTATGTTTTTTGTGGGGGAATCCGGATAGCTCTGATCACATGGTGTATTCCTTCTCTCACTGACCGTATAGAGGACTTAATTTAAATGGTGTCAGTCTACTTAATTTATGGCGTAACTGTAACATCACATCTCAATTGCTCTAATTCTCCTCTTTTCATTATTTCCCACAGTCTGTTGTTCACTTCCATACAACGCTATGATCCAAACCTAATATCTCAGCATTTTTTGGCTCCGCTTGAGTCTAATAGACTTTTGCAGCGAGAAATGCTACCTTTCTCTTTCAGAGTCTTTTTCTATATGCTCCCTCACTCTTCAGTCATTAGCAACTATGTTCGGAGGTAGAAGAATGCCTTTACTTCATCAACTTCATGGTCTACAGGTTTTATGTTAAAATCTGTCCAAGTTTATTGCTCATCTCCTTAATTTGGTCCTCATTTCGTTTACTCTCAGTCCATATTGTCCCCGTCTTCGTTGAGAACAGCAATGTCATCGGAGAATCTTATCACAGATATCGTTTTACCCTGAATTTTTATCCCACTTCTGAAACTTTCTTTGACCTCTTTTTGCCTCTTCTACAGGTTGAGAAACAGGGGCGGTGGGGGGTGTTTCTTTGTGTCTTGGACTCCACCAATGTTAAGCATATCCGTCATGGGCGCTGGGGAACACTATGACTGTATGTAAGGTAAAATGCAGATAACTGCACTGACTCAGATGAAAATGTCTGTTTATTTCCATAATATTTTTCGAGAAATATGAGTCTCATGTTCAAACGGGGCATGCAGAAGTTATAAATGTACTTTTGTTCATCACATCTTTCAACATAAAGACATTGTCTGATAACAAAAGTGAAACACCGAAAATGGAAGGAGGAAACGAAATGAAACTTCAGAGGTTCATATTGTCCCCGTCTTCGTTGAGAACAGCAATGTCATCGGAGAATCTTATCACAGATATCGTTTTACCCTGAATTTTTATCCCACTTCTGAAACTTTCTTTGACCTCTTTTTGCCTCTTCTACAGGTTGAGAAACAGGGGCGGTGGGGGGTGTTTCTTTGTGTCTTGGACTCCACCAATGTTAAGCATATCCGTCATGGGCGCTGGGGAACACTATGACTGTATGTAAGGTAAAATGCAGATAACTGCACTGACTCAGATGAAAATGTCTGTTTATTTCCATAATATTTTTCGAGAAATATGAGTCTCATGTTCAAACGGGGCATGCAGAAGTTATAAATGTACTTTTGTTCATCACATCTTTCAATATAAAGACATTGTCTGATAACAAAAGTGAAACACCGAAAATGGAAGGAGGAAACGAAATGAAACTTCAGAGGTTCAGAGGGTATGTCGTGTTATTTCGGTGATCGCAATATCGAGTAGATTTACAAAGATCTTGGCACTATGAACCCAATTATCGGTATTACGTTGCACACACTCTGATATGGATGCATGTAGTGATTCACTTGAGAAGGTTTTCATAAATCCGTTAATACTTCCCCGAGACAAGTTGGCTGACAATTGTTGTAAGTGGACCTCGATATGAAGGATACTGGAACTTCAAAATGGTTCAAATGGCTCTGAGCACTATGGGACTTAACACCTGAGGTCATCAGTCTCCTAAAACTTAGAACTACTTAAACCTAACTAACCTAAGGACATCACATACAGCCATGCCCGAAGCTGGATTCGATCCTGCGACCGTATCAGTCGCGTGGTTCCGGATACTGGAACTGAGACAGAGTTAAAATTCGAGCTGGGTACACATATATTGTATCAGGGCAGATATGAGGAACCTCGATGGTCACGGGAATACCTCACCATCAAGCAGACAATTCATGGAAGCACGTTGAGAGAGGACGAATCACTTTTAGACAGTGTCGTTAACACTCTTTGTGAACAGACATGGCGACCATTAAAATTCCCCGTTTTTCACGTTCACTATCGAGAGAGCTGTCAGGCGGTGTCACCCTTCTTCCAGCATAGTTTTTTGGGAAGCCTCAGGCCCTCGAAACAGTTTCAGAAGGAACGTAACATTTATGGCGGCTCTGAAATGATCAGTGTTGGGACAAAAGAGCACTTCTCTTAGTTTAGCCGTAGCCCTTGGTCGGTCATGCTGTAATGTTCAGGGCTTGCAGATAATGATGTCAATGATAAATGTGTTGTTCGCTTTAGAGCTATACTGAAACTCAAAACACGACTCCTAAAATGGCCGTGGGGGCACAATGTCTTTGCGAGTCAATGATTGGCTGCTTCTCCTGAAAAGAGAAAATACAGGGCGAGTCAAAGGTCCTTGGACACCTTCATAAGTTGGAAGATTGAAGGGAAAATTGAAATGTGATGATGGGAACATAGGTTTGACGTGGGACCACAACTTTTGGAGTGAATGTTATTGTCCCTTTAATCTTCCAACTTATGTAGGTGTCGAAGGACTTTTGACTCACCCTGTATTGTTCACTCTGATTGGGATTGGCGTATGACTAGAGCAGACGAGTTAGAGAGGAGATAGGGAGCTCGTGAAGTTTTGTGATTGGTACTAAATCCTTGAGGGGGCGGTTGAAGGAGTGCTTTTGTGGAGTTTACAGAGGTTTGATAGAAATGAGGAGAAGCCTGGTCTTCCGACTGAGACTCCAGTCTGGTCTTCTGACTCAGACTCCGGTCTGGAGAGGATTCTGGTCTTTTATTACGAGTGGGTTGCTCTTGGGACACTTGTCCTGAGAGTTACTTCACACTAACATTGATTTTGACTGGGGAGCCTGCTGCGAGGACTTGTAACAGGTCTGCCGCCTTGACATTTGATCTACTTGTGTGCACTGCCATATAAATAGGTCCATGGTATGACTGGTGAGTGGGAGTGTCACACGCTGGAATCCGCCGAGATTTAAGGGCTCTGTTAGAGAGTAATTGCGACCCGTCTAATAGATGACTAGCCAAGAATCTGCTTATTTCGTCCCCACGATAACGAATTACAGGCACCGCACATCGCTGCACTGCAGACACTTGAACCGCAACCATCTCCTGAGACAGCTCTTCACATCGAGGAATGGGTACAGTATTGCTGCTCCAGCTTGTTATGCAAACAGAATCACAGTCTCGCCACTTGTTCTCAGCAGTACCAACATTGTATAACTTCTGTGTATAATAAAACCATCAAAGTCTATTCAATGTTAGATAATTTCAGACTGCGTTATCCTTAGTTTGAGTCAGAGTAAATAGTTCAACCAGACAAACCTTAGTCTTTGCCACCCTGTCACCACCCAGTGGAGTGTTAACTATTTTTCGCGTCTATTTGTGTCCCTGACATTTCATGTTCTATTTGTCCTATTTTTCCTATTATTTTCATCAATAAACTTGTGCCATAACTTTTATAACACATCACTGACGTGTTTATATATTAATCACCCATCTACAACTGACTAAAATAATGACAGGGCCATCACTTCATTGATATTATTCAGCACTTAAGGTCATGTAAAATTTGATAAATGTGACATCCTCAAATCCAGGTTAACAACACCAAACACAGTGAATTTATCATTTTCATTTGCCATGTAGTTAAGTGGAAGGCTCACTAGTTACAAGTGATTGCTGTCAGGGAATAAAGTCATAGTCACCTGTAGCCATTCAAAACACAGCGCAAATCCAGTGTAGTCTTGCAACGTACCAAGTGTGGACGAGAATCGTCCCCTCGAAAAATGGTACCATGGTACAGTTACATGAAAAGCAGCAAATCAGGAGACAGAATCTCCTTGACGTACCATTATAAATGTATATGAAGATGGTACCTATTCTTTCGGACAAGAACAGATACCATTGGTGACCATGCAGCTCGTTAGCATGAAATTACAATGAAATGAATACCCCTGGATGCATAAAGGCGTTGATACCAGCTAATGGGGACAGTTGAAAATGTGTGCCCCGACCGGGACTCGAACCCGGGATCTGCTTCTTACATGGCAGACACTCTATCCATCTGAGCCACCTAGGACACAGAGGACAGTGCAACTGCAGGGACTTATCTCTGGCACGCCTCCCGTGACACCCACATTCGCAACTTATTGTCCTGCACTATATTCATAGTACCCCTGCCCATTATACTCATTACTTCCGGCTTTACTGCCGATTCCCGTAAGAGTTTGGACACTGTTTGTGCATCTGCACAGCAGAAGATGGTCAAATGGCCGGTATATACATATGAAGATGGTATCTGTTCTTTCGGACAGGCACCATGGTACAGTTACACAGAAAGCAGCAAATCAGGAGGCAGAGCGTCCGTGACGTAGCATTCTGCCGTCAGAGTTCCCGTCACTACCAGTCGTGACTTGAAGTCATACCAGATTGCTCCCCAATCCATGTCGCAAAGAGTAGCTCTGCTCTACCTTTCCAGATCAATGGAAGAGTGGGGCCTGTCCCTATGTCGCCGTCACGCTCGCCGATGATAATCATCTATGGTACTGGAGAATTGCTGTTCATCGTTGCACGCGATGGGATGGCAGTCGTAAGCAATTCATTCTTTCTGGTTTTTACTCGAAACTCAATCGTTAGTACTGTGATGCTAACGGCAGCCTACTCGTGGGAATGTAATTCCCTAGTCCGTCTGCGACTAGGATAACAGAGAACGCTGCAATTACACTTCCTGTCGTGAGATGTCAAGCACAGGTGTGAAGGGGTTACGATGTGCTTGGCAAACCTCCCTTCTGGTGGTCAGATGTGACTGACCCCAGAAACTAGACGACGAGTATATTTCCCCATATGTTCCCATGCAGTCAAGTATCGCGACACTATTAGATCCGAATGTCTCACAAATATAGATGTTGCATGATTCGGGAAGCCCTCCGAAAGGAAACCCATAATGAGGCTCCTTTCAAATTCATTCAGGTGCTGATAATGGTTTCTCACACTTGACGTTACTAACGACATTTCTACACCTTAACAGGCCTGGTAACAACACTAAACCAATAACGCTAATGCACTCTGGTGGCCATTCCAACTGTTACACAGAATTGCAAGTGTAATAATTTACATTTCCGCAGATGTTGTGTGTGTCTACAAAGTTACATTTAATTTCTACCATGTCTTGTGGATACTTCACTTTTTTTGTCAGGCTGTGTATGTAACTTACGCATATCCCGCCCGGAGGTAAACCGCAAAACGCTCGGAACATGTTTATGGACATAAATATTTACCAAATCACTGCTCGCAGTTCTTTGTAATTATAATCAATTCCAGATTATTGTTGTTCTACCAGATACTATTTTTTCTGAATAGATGTACCTTCGGCCTTTATTTAATTTACATTAAAGTCTTAATTTAAATACATCGGCAGTGTCTTACTACGGACGAAATTAAGATTGATTTGAGAAGCTAAAAAGTCGAAAGGCCAGACAACTTAAGGTGATGCAGAAACTAATCTTAAAGTGCTCCACCCATTGCTAAAGAAAATCTAGCACGAAGAGGATTCCTCAGAGTAATGGAAAATTGGTAGATGGTTAAGTTCCCAAAGAGGTACATGTGTGCGACTGCAACAAATTGGCAAGGTATTAACTGATGTCAGTGCCTTGATGGTACAGCTTCCAAAAAAGGAAATGAGCTTGAATAGAATTAAAGATTTCCTTGAAAATCGACTACGAAATGAACAGACCAATTTCGGGGACAAATGCATTTCTGTCGACCTCATTGATAATCGTAGGATCATCATAGAGCAAAGTAAAGAATTCCAAGGAACCACATACCTGCCATTCATTCAGTCCAAAAAGCCCTTCGATCCTGTTGGACGTCAAGCATTTTGTCAGGCGTTGCCGAAGTATAGTATACCACAGAAAATCTTATACATCATAATCAGGATGACTACAAATGGCGTATGTTCCACAATGGACTTCTCACAGAGCCAAGAGTGGTAACAACCGAAGACCGGCACGGAAGTATGTTGTTACCAACACTTCCTCTGCTAGTCCTTGACTCAGTTATGAGAAGAGGAACCGGAGAATATGGACTTAGCATAAGACGTAGTTTTATCAGCTCAAAGACTCAAAGATATGAAGGATAAATGGAATTCTCTGCCGGCCGCGGTGGCCGTGCGGTTCTAGGCGCTGCAGTCCCGAATTGCGGGACTGCTACGGTCGCAGGTTCGAATCCTGCCTCGGGCATGGATGTGTGTGATGTCCTTAGGTTAGTTAGGTTTAAGTAGTTCTAAGTTCTTGGGGACTGATGACCTAAGATGTTAAGTCCCATAGTGCTCAGAGCCATTTTTTGAAATTCTCTAAGAAAAGGAAACGGGGGTTTATGACCTCAAATATAGGTCAAATAAAACAAATGACAGTAAATTCTGAGAACACAGAGGGGGACTTGTTTGTAGGTGAGTAGCAGGTGTAGACTGTTATTTAATTCTTATACATGGGTAGGATTTTGACAGAAGATGGTGGAGCTGGAAAAGATGTGAAGATCCACATGACGAACACGAATGTGGCCTTCATACAACTGTATCCTTGTGGCGGGAAAGAAACGTCATATGCAAAACAAAGTTTCATTTTTTTTCTTCAAATGACAATGGGATACTTCTTTACGCCAGAGGAAATTGGAAAGAAAATAATATTACGTCGCGGTTAAAGGACTTCATAAATAGGTGTATCCAGCACATCATGAATAACTGGTAGCCAGAAAAAAATAACTAAGTTATCGAGGCAAAGGAATCAGATACATAAAGAAAACCAGATACATGAGGCAAGATGGTGAAGGAAAGAGCACGCATTGATAAATCCAGACGGAGCAGTTGAGAAGAAGGCACTGGAATGCAATCTCCACAAAGCAGAAAGGCAGGCCCATAGTTACATGGAGGAGGAAGGTGGAAAGGTAAGCAAGAAGAGTTCATAAGATTTGGTCGGAACTGACGAAAACAGACAAAGGCAGACGTGGATCGTGAGTGTTCCTAGACGTCCTGTGCTCTCAAAGGGGCTAGAGGAGTTAAGTCAAGTATGACTCTTTCGTAATTATATTTACCACAACAGTATGTTCCCTGATAAATTTGTTTCTGCCAACACATAACCCTCCAACTCCAACTGAACCACAAATTCTCAGATGTTGAGTCTTTTTACATTAACGTTCATGTTACGCTGCCATAAGTCCATATCATCGTCATTTCTGACTCTGGAAGACAATGAAACGCGAACGATCGGAGACATGTAGTGTCAAATGAGGTTAGAAAAGGCAGGTTCGGAGTAGGGTACGAACTATTGCAGAACGGGAAAACTAAATGGCAAAATTTTCAGTGGTTCAGTGGTTCAGGATGGTTCTGAACACTCGTGGCTGGGATTTGTCAAGCTATTTGTGCTATTAAATGCAATTGTCTGGTCAAAGGAGGCAACGTTAAAAATGGCTACATTTTTAAATATTGACTGCTAATCTTCTATTAAGTCGTCGTTTCTTTTATTTCTTATGGAATCCAGAAAGAAAAATATTGTTTAACCTACTATTCATGCAGCTGCGTATGGCGTGGACAGTGTTTTACAAGCATATTGCACCATTTGGAGTGGTCGTCCGACGTGGAGCGGTGATTCGCCTTTTCAGTGCAAAGCTCGGAGAGGGACCTGTTCTAAAGGTCCCAGTAGTCAGCTGAATTCCTTGATTGTGCCAATGTCCAGTACTTTTAAATAAGACGTTCGTGCAGACCCATACATCTTGCACCCATAATCAAGTCGAGATAGCACGAGGGGTCTGTAAAACTGGAGCAGGATAAGTCCGGTCTGCTCTCCATGAATTGTGATTAAGGCATTTTAATGTTCTGAGAGCTATCAGAGACCTTCTCTTCATATACCTAAGGTGTGGCAGCCATGTAAGTTCCGAGTCCCTCACCACGTCTTCAAAATTAAGAGTAGTGCGCCCCACCCGCAATTCAGGTAAATTTAAAACAGAACTTCAACAGTTAAAAAGAACGCACATAGGCTCTTCAGTGGCGAAATTAAAACCCTTTTACCTGCCCACTCCTCCAATAATCGAACTGTCAGTTGCAACTGACGAATTGTATTTGCGAGGCTCGATGAGATATAAAAGTCAGACAAGTTGTCAACAAGCAAGGAACCTAGGACAACATAATTTAACTACTGACGTGATACTACTAATAACTATGACATAGACACTCACACTCGCAACATTACATAGAGGTATACCGTTCTCTTACTCAAAGCAACCAGAGAATGTAACCGATTCGATATATGAAATAGTTTGGTGAGACAAACGACCATATAAAGATCCTCTAAAATTCCATTCATGTAGATGCTCGAGGATAATACGCTACGATGTAGTATCGTAGGTCTTTTCGATGTCAAAAGGAACATACCGAGGAGGTGTTGCTGGCGCAGGAAAACCCGTTTTACAGACACTTGTGGGACGGCCAGGTTACCGACGGTGGAGCGACACCTCTTGAATCCACACTGAGCGCTACTAACAAGCTGCATGGACAAGGCGGTGGTTGACCATCCGCTCCAAGATCTTTTCCAGGAAGCTATTGAGGACAACACACTGTATAACTATTCTAGAATGTCAGGAGAGTGACATAACGTCCGTAACGCCTAAATGAAAATGTGACGAGGATTTATTAACGTCGCGCTGTGAAGTGGCATAACATACCATAATTAACCCTATCGTGACCAGGTGTCGTGCCACGATCTGCAGGTAACGCAGCATCCAGCTGCCACAGGGAGAAGAAGCAGTAGCTTTCTTGATCAGTGGTGGAACCCAAGATCCAACTGCCCCTCTCAGCAGCTACTCTGTTTCGTCATAAAGCTAAATACTGGCTGGTAGTTGCGGTACCCGTGGCAAAATAGGCCGCCATAGTCTGGACAATGTCTCGAAAGTTGGTCTGGAGACTTCCATTCCCCATCACAGCAGCCATGGGATACCTCCCTCCTTTTCCAGAAATCCTCCCGATGCTCTCTCATACGAATGAACTCTTAGGGGAACGGTTTAAGGTGATGAAGACAACTGACACGATGTTTTATTGCTCTCTATAAAAAATAGGTGACATTTCTCCCTCACTACCCGGTGGTCTACGAGTATCTCTCCAGTTGGCGCTGGAACCTACCCATAGCCGTTCTCCTGGTCTTAATTGCAGTGTCTTTATTACAGTGTGCCATTTGTCATGATACCAAGGAACAGGGTGCCTTTTCAGCCGGCCTGAAAAAAACTACAGAATTAATGCTTCAGCGGCCTGTACGATCATTTAGCTAACACGACCCATCCATTCCTGGACCCCGTCACAGCAAGATGACTGTAAACGTTCAATCTTCCCTATTGAGCACCCATCGCCCATCGCGGCGGTTTTCTTTCGGGCAGCACTCTCTCCAGCTGGTGAATCTGGATCGAGAAGTGATCAGTTGTGTGCAAGTCATCGAACATTTCCCACTGAGCCGTGTGTGCAAGAGCTGGAGAGCGTATTGAGAGATCGATAGCAACCTGGACCGAAGTCGACGTTTTGACTCACTCGAAAGGTATTCCACTGGGTAAAGATCGGTTTTCTGGAAAGGCCAGTCAATTTCAGGGATGTTATTTTCCGTAAAGCATTGACTCACAGATGCTACTTTTTGATAGGGTGCCTTGTCTCTCTGATACAAATAATAATGGACTCCGAACTGTTTTACTGTACGCAGTGCACAATATTGTAAATTGTGTTTACATACTTCCGCACTTAGCTTTCTTAAGCGCAATAAGGGGGTCAGACCCTAAACATGAAAAATACGAATCTAAAGTAACTACACCAACATCATTCTGGCACTACGCACTATGGCAGGTAACATTCTCCAAGCACTAGCCGAACGCAAACCCATATATCGGAGTGCCACAGGGTACAGTGTGATCCATCGCTCAAATCACTAGTTTCCAATCACCGAGATCCAGTGGTGTCGTCCTTTGCATCTCCTCAGGCGTTGCTTTGTTAAAGAGGAGCTGCTCGACCATCGTACCCTACTTTTGTAACCCGCTATGCATAATCATTGTGCTAGCTGGAATTCTGGTAGCACTTTGAAAATTAAGAGTGATTTGTTCCACTGATTTAATGTCAATTTTTACAACTTTGTTCCGCAAAGATCGACAGTCTCTATCTCACAGTCCATGATTGATACCACAGCACCGAGGTATTGCGAATAATAGAAAAAATCACTCAGCACTCAATAACCATTCAAATTGTCGTAAAAATAATGGTATTTAAAAAGTCAAGAATGAAGAGGTGTTTGCAAAATGTGCTTTATTCGCTGCTACCAATTTCATGCCTGGGTAGACGCATCTTCAGGTGTGTAATGGTCATATATTCATAATGCAGACCGACAGGCCGATGTGATGAAAGCAGTGCGTGTAGACTGCCAATATGCTCGTTATACGGTTTTGTGTACTTGTGGTTGTTCCTTCGCGGCTCCACTTCACAATGGCAGCGTCAACAGTCGGCATGGTGTGTTTTAGAAGGGTTGAAATGTCCTGATGGATTTGTTACTCAGGTGAAATCCCATGACTAGTCCACGTTCGAAGGCATTGAGTTCTGCTAGCATTCTCATTCTGTTGTTAGTACTTATCTAATGACAACGCAGTACTCAGCGCCAACTCTCAAACTGGCGGTTTCGCCTCTCGTGACGTCTAGTAATCAATTCCGCATTACAACTGTTTCCGTATACTTCCGATCTGCTACTGTATGTTTCCTAAAGAATTTCTTTGTACCTTGTTTCTTCTAGTAATTGTCAGCATTACTCTTTTCAACGCGTCCGCCTGCGTAGCATGGTAGTCAGCGTGTTGGATTCGGAGTGCTGGAAAATTGGAAATTTCTGGTAAGGTTCTATGGGACCAAACTGCTAAGGTCTTCAGTCCCTAGGCTTACACACCAATTAAACTAACTTACGCTACATCTATATCTACATCTACATGATTACTCTGCAATTCACATTTAAGTGCTTGGCAGAGGGTTCATCGAACCACAATCACACTGTCTCCCTACCATTCCACTCCCGAACAGCCCACGAGAAAAACGAACACGTAAACCTTTCTGTTCGAGCTCTGATTTCTCTTATTTTATTTCGATGATCATTCTTACCTATGTAGATTGGGCTCAACAAAATATTTTAGCATAGGGAAGAGAAAGTTGGGTGACTGAAATTTCGTAAATAGATCTCGTCGCGACGAAAAACGTCTTTGGTTTAATGACTTCCATCCCAACTCGCCTATCTCCCCTATTACGTGATAATACAAAACGAGCTGCCCTTTTTTGCACCCTTTTGATGTCCTCCGCCAATCCCATCTGGTAAGGATCCCACACTGCGCAGCAATATTCTAACAGAGGACTAACGAGTGTAGTGTAAGCTAAGGACGACCCATATACCCATACCCAAGGGAGGTCTCGAAACTCCGACGGGGGAGCCTCGTGAGCTGTGACAAGGCGCCCTAGACCGCATGGCTATCGGAATACTGTTAAGGGTGTTTTTCCTGTTGTGGAGGAGTGGCATGGGGTGCCAACTGAGGAGTTAATTCACCTAATAGTAGCTGCTCCACAATCTGGAGACCTGCAAAACGGCCGTGGGAGCGGTGCTTTGACGACATGCCCTCTATAACGAATGTGCTTAATGCTGCAAGGCACAGGATGACATGGCGGCCGGCTGACATCTCTTGGGTCTTCAAGTCCTGGGGGGTTAAGAGTTCTCCAATGTCCACTGAACATTCCAGTGGTTTTCCACAGCTAATCTCATGTCCTACTTCCGTGAGCCCGTATCTTTGCCAGTTCTGGAAAACGACGAAAGTTTGGCGTTACGAGCCGGACGCCACGTATTACGAAACGAAGTTAGAGCAGGTGGAGTCGCGAGTGAGATACGAACTATTGCAGGGCTGGAAGTGTAGACTGTAGCGTTTAATAACTTGGCTGCGAGCGCCTAAGTTGAGCTGCTCGCCCGAAGTTAAGGCTACAACGACGCCACTGCAGCGCAGTTAAGCGGCTGTCGGAATGGGGGAGGGACGGTTCGGCGGGATGGGCCATGCAAAGTGTCCGGGCGACGCCGCGACTCATCAGCGGCACGTCCGCCGGGCGGGAGCGCGATATGCAAATGAAGCGCTGCTGCTGCCACGCCGACAGCTCGCCACAGAAGCGCTGCCGCGGGCGGTGCCGGCTCGTCTCCGCGCTGGATACACTGTGCGTGCGTGCCGGGCGGCCACTCTCATTTCCGTGACGCCCCTCGAGCTCCAGGCACCCCTCCGACGCCCAGACAGAATCTGGCCCATTACAGTAAGAGTGGGTGAACTGGCAGACAGTGTTACGTCCCTTTTCAAAGGGTCAACGTATGTTCACGAATGCATCTACTGCGCACAAGCCGTTTATCACTGAGACGTTGTGGCTTCAGTGGATTCAGTTCCAAGAATCATTCCGTGAGAGAAAGCAAATATTAACTGAGGTAACCGGTAAGAGAGGTAAAATTGGTATTAGTCGCAACTCTCTTTCATTTATTAATGCTTCTTATATCAATAAACCTTATATCAATAAGTCAAAACAGGGGCCCCGGAGTAGACAACAATCCATTAGAACTACTGACAGCATTGTGAGAGCCAGTCCTGACAAAACTCTACCGTCTGGTGAGCAAGATGAGCCAGTCCTGACAAAACTCTACCGTCTGGTGAGCAAGATGTATGAGACAGGCGAAATACCCTCAGACTTCAAGAAGAATATAATAATTCCTATCCCAAAGAAAGAAGGTTTTGACAGATGTGAAAATTACCGAACTATCAGTTTAATAAATCACAGCTGCAAAAAACTAACGCGAATTCTTTACAGACGAATGGAAAAACTGGTAGAAGCCGACCTCGGGGAAGATCAGTTTGGACTCAGTAGAAATGTTGGAACACGTGAGGCAATACTGACCCTACAACTTATCTTAGAAGAAAGATTGAGCAAAGCCAAACCTACGTTTCTAGCATTTGCAGACTTAGAGAAAGCTTTTGACAATGTTAATTGCAACAGTCTCTTTCAAATTATGAAGGTGGCAGGGGTAAAATACAGGGAGCGAAAGGCTATTTGCAATTTGTATAGAAACCAGATGGCAGTTATAAAAGTCGAGGGGCATGAAAGGGAAGCAGTGGTTGGGAAGGGAGTGAGACAGGGTTGTAGCCTATCCCCGATGTTATTCAATCTGTATGTTCAGCAAGCAATAAAGGAAACAAAAGAAAAGTTCGGAGTAGGTTTTAAAATCCGTGGAGAAGAAATTAAAACTTTGAGGTTCTCCAATGACATTGTAACTCTGTCAGAGACAGCAAAGGACCTGGAAGAGCAGCTGAACGGGATGGATAGTGTCTTGAAAGGAGGATATAAGATGAACATCAACAAAAGCAAAACAAGGATAATGGAATGTAGTCGAATTAAATCGGGCGATGTTGCGGGAATTAGATTAGAAAATGAGACGTTTAAAGTAGTTAATGAGTTTTGCTATTTGGAGAGCAAAATAACTGATGATGGTCGAAGTAGAGAGGATATAAAATGTAGACTGGCAATGGCAAGGAAAGCGTTTCTGAAGAAGAGAAATTTGTTAACATCGAGTATTGATTTAAGTGTCAGGAAGTCGTTTCTGAAAGTATTTGTTTGGAGTGTAGCCTTGTATGGAAGTGAAACGTGGACGCTAAATAGTTTAGACAAGAAGAAAATAGAAGCTTTCGAAATGTGGTGCTACAGAAGAATGCTGAAGATTAGATGGGTAGATCACATAACTAATGAGGAGGTGTTGAATAGGATTGGGGAGAAGAGAAGTTTGTGGCACAACTTGACTAGAAGAAGGTATCAGTTGGTAGGACATGTTCTGAGGCATCAAGGGATCACCAATTTAGTATTGGAGGGCAGCGTAGAGGGTAAAAATCGTAGAGGGAGACCAAGAGATGAATACACTAAGCAGATTCAGAAGGATGTAGGTTGCAGTAAGTACTGGGAGATGAAGAAGCTTGCACAGGATAGAGTAGCATGGAGAACTGCATCAAACCAGTCTCTGGACTGAAGACCACAACAAGAAACTGAGGTATGCGGTAAGAGAGGTAAGAGTGGTATTAGTCGCGACTCTCTTTCATTTATTAATGCTTCTTATACCAACAATTCTGGTATTAACAAATGAAAAGCATTAGTTTGCTTTTGTTCTACAGTATTACTTTTATTGTGATAACCGTTTTTCAGCTTACAAGTCCATCTTCAGACATTTACTGAGTTTTGTCACCAAAGAAGTTACAATGTTTGTAAACAACACTGGAAGAGAAGTTACACGTCCAGGATGAAGCAGAAACACACAGTAACATCTTTGACAGTGTGGTTGTAATGCAATGAAAAAGTAAAAAATTGAACAGTAAATAAAAAAAAAAAACGGAGAAGACAGCAAAAGCTTCTACACTAATTAGGAACAGCTTGCCTACTGAAGTTTCTATTAATAGACAAAACTAATAAAGTAAAATAAAATTAGAGCCTTACAAGTTTACTTCAGGAGGTATAAAACATGGAGACTGATACACAGACCAATTAAAAGAAGAAACAGTTATCAATGTGACTACAGAATATACCAATATAAGGAACTTAAACAATATTAACAAGATAAAGAAAATGAAGGAGTGTGAGGGAACATACAGTAAATGCAATCTTTGATAGTGTGGTGGTACTGCGTTTTAAAAGGTAGAAAGACAATACACAAATTTTTCCTGTGTACTGCCTTTTTATTTATTTACTGTTCAATTATTTACTTTTTCATTGCATTATCACCACTCTGTCCTAGATGTTACTTATTGTATGTTTCTGCTTCAGTTTGGATGTGCAACTTCTTTTCCAATGTTGTTTACAAACGTTGTAACTTCTTTGGTGACAATACTTAGTAAATATCTGAAGATGGGCTTGTAAGCCGAAAACCGGTTAACACAATGCAAGTAATACTGTAGAACAAAAGCAAACTTGTGCTTTTCATTTATTATAATGTTTCTAGAATGAAATTTTCACTCTACAACGGAGTGTAGGCTAATACGAAACTTCCTGGGAGATTAAAACTGTGTACCGGACCGAGATTCGAACTCGGGGCCTTTGCCTTTCGCGGGAAAGTGCTCTACCAACTGGGCTACCCAAGCACGACTCACGCCCCGTCCTCACAGGAGAGTTTCTGTAAAGATTGGAAGGTAGGAGACGAGGTACTGACTGAAGTAAAGCTGTGAGGACGGGCCGTGAGTCGTGCTTGGGTAGCTCAGTTGGTAGAACACTTGCCCGCGAAAGGCAAACAACCCGAGTTCGAATATCGGTCCGGCACACAGATTTAATCTGCCAGGAAGTTTCTTATTATAATGTTGTTCTACCAAGAACCGACAAAAGATTCAGTTAACAATATTGGTCTTATTGACAGTCGTATTTATGGTTCTCTCAGTAGTAAGAAATCATACACAATATTTACATTTCTTTTCATTACCAGTTACCTTTTAATAACTCTAGTATTACGTAATGCGACATGAGCGAAAGAACAGACAGCACGTATGTAAACTGATGGTGTTCCCGGTGCTGCAGTACGTGCTGTATTCATCGCAAGATACTGACACATCGTAGGCATGTTCATTAATACGTTTGTGGAGTACACTGAGAAACAATAAAACTTCCACTTAATGCCATTAGATGAAAATATGACGCTGTGAGCGATCAGGATATGCTGTTCGTGCAGGAAAAGGGGAGTAACGATGAAACACATAACAACGGTGGTTGTGGCATGTTTATCAGAATATGGTCACAAATTACAATTTTAAAACATGCGTTCAATTTGGTTTCCCGACTCAACAACGTGCAGCATCTGTAATATAGCATGGTCGGCAGTTGCTGCAGTTTGATCAGAGAGATATTTCGTCATATGCTACCTTTCATATCAGGACGAGTCCGGATACATCCCTGACAGACACGATCTTTCAGACAGCCCCACAACCAGAAGTCGCACGAATTTAGGTCCGGGACTCTGGAGGACACATTACGAATCGTTAACGATGGCTTTTCGAAGCAAATCTTTCACGTGGCAAGCGACGAGTCCTATATGCCCACCTTCGATGAAACTAATAGTATGGGCACAGTCAGGTTCGTGCAAAGCTGCAAGGAAGTAATTATAACCTGCAGTTGTTGCTGTACACGTAACAGGCCCGCAATATGTCATATGCTCGAGGAAAAAAAGGGACCGAGCAAGAAGGAACTTCTGGAACCACACCATACAGTCCCTTAGGATGAGTACGGTAGATGTTCCTGCGCAACGAGTAGCAGACTAGAACAAAATGGTTCAAATGGCTCTCAGCACTATGGGACTTAACTTCTGAGGTCATCAGTCCCCTAGAACTTAGAACTACTTAAACCTAACTAACCTAAGGACACCACATACATCCATGCCCGAGGCAGGATTCGAACCTGCGACCGTAGCGGTCCTGCGGTTCCAGACTGTAGCGCCTAGAACCGCACGGCCATCCCGGCCGGCCAGATTAGAACCCCATATGCAACTGTTCCGTGCATTCACGGCATCGTCCAGAGTAAAACATGCTTCGTCCGTCCAAAGAATGTTCCCCGGCCACATGTCATCCCCTTCAATCCGTGCCAAAAAACCAAGGCAATGTCCCTCTATTGTAGCCTATTTTGGCTCTTCATTTCGTGCAAATTCGTATCTTATAGGGAGGCATACCAGAGTAAAAGGCGCCTCCTTTGAACTACTGACTCGGAAAGAGATAGTTCCCTGGCACAGCTCGTGCACTGACTGCAGAATTTGAAGCATGTGCTGCGCAGTCGGCTACAGCTACAGCAACTTTATGAACAACGGTCTTCGGATTGGGCCACCTCCATCTCCCTGCTGCACCATCTGATTCACCGATTTCGTCAAATTTATTCATCATATTCTTCACAAAAGAAATCAATACGCGTCACCAAGCGTGAAACACCGTAGTGACGCAAAAATAGGAAAAATTTCACAATATGACCGACTAAAGCGCTGTATTTTCACCTGGTGGTAGGAAATGGAACTATCATCTTTTTCAGCATATTCCATGAGCACATCGATTAACATTTCTGCTACGAACGGGTATAATGGAACTATCACAGTTACGATTTCTCGTGGGTACTTATACTTTCGGTCGTGTTTACAATTTGAAAATCTGCGTATTTGTTTATTACAGATCCATTAGTGTTATTCACTTAACATATCCCAAAATACGTACCCAAATTTTGAATTATTATTCATGATTCAAGGGAGTGTTTCTGTCAACCATTAATATGTTTGTTACGAAATTGGTAGGTAATAGAATTTTATTTGTAGCCTTGTCATATTGCTGTCATGCTGCACTTCAATTTTCGTTGTTGGGATAGGAGAACAACGTTAACAATTAATTGCACAGGTATTTCTTACTATTCTCATCGGCGGCACTCTAAGCTTTCATTTCTGAGCGTAAACGTGGACATGGGGTACCGTGTGCAGGAGTCTGAAAAAGTTATAAATACTGATAATCGAGAATATCTGTGTGATGAAGATCATGTTATGTAAAACTTGTGGAACAATGAAGATAAAAGGGATAATGTGAGATAATCGAAGGGGTTGACTGTGTCACAGAAATGAGTTAACTGCATTAAATGACAGAGCCACCAGGATCAGAAAATTTGTTAGTAGACGGCACCCAGGATGAGGGTCGAACTCTTTCTGGTACGTTCAACTCTAGCATCGATCCATCATGGCATTCTACACCTTCCCGTCAACAAAGAAGGAAATTTCTTCGACAAAGGCCTGGTGTTATAAAAAGCAATAAAACTGTAAATTCAGTTGTAATTGTGTTTGCTTTAATTCCTCCTGAAAACTTGCATGTTACTATGTGTGTACATACTAATGAAAAAGTTCAAGAAGTATTCCGAATAACAATGATTCTCACCTAGAACAATCTAACGAATGGCACAACATGACAAATCAGCAGTTGTTGGCATTTATTTCCATGCTACTGGCTGCAAGAAACACTCATGCAAATCGATCTAGTGGTTCTGAGTTGCATTCTAACGACCCCGCATTTCGAAATACATTTCTCACGGCTTTTATGTCAGGCACCAGATTTCAACCATTATTAGATGTTTTGATTTATTGACATAACCACTTGCAGCATCATAATTGCAGAAGAAGAAGTCAAGCTTCGGGAAATGAGAGAGGTTTGTGATATCTTTGTGAACGCACGCATGAATTATTACATCTGTAAATGCTGGTGAAAGACTGGCAAACTTCCGTGGCAACTTCCCATTTCGAGTATATATGACACCGAAAGCAGGAAAGTACGGAATAAAAATATGGGATGTGCAAATGCTAAAAAGAAAAATGCATGTAATATGCAAGTATGTAAAGGCATGAAGCACAACCAGATATAAGTAAATCAATGGCAACGTGTTGTGTTGGAAATACTTGGGCAAAATTTTCAGTTTGCAAGGGAAATTACTACAGATAATTGTTTTACTTCAATACTGCTAGCCGAAAATTGTTGTATCACAACTTTACATTGCTTGGAACTCTTAGAGCAAACAAAAGAGAAATACCATAATAATTCTTGCTTAATGCAACAAAAGAGGAAAAATTTTCAGTGTCTGGATTTACAAGAAAATGATCATTGTTTGATACGTTCCAAAGAAAAAGATTGTTATTCAGCTTTCAACCCAACACCATTAAAGCTCTGTTGAAGAAGAATGAAAAAAAAAAACAGGCCACCTAACATAACGGCTCACTCTCGTGAGAGTAAAGACGAAGTAGATATGGGTGAAACGATGACAAGACGATACAGCTATGTATGGACGATAAGTCTTTGGCCGTACCGAATGTGCGTGGAAATGGTGGACACTAAACGCAGATGCTCTGTGGTCACAGTAATATCCAGTCTGGCTGAATGGTTCCACAAGAAGAAGGAGGCCTTTCCTACAGGAACGTGTCCTAAAGTTATCAAAACGGCATGTGGGAGAACGAGCAGGAAATCCAACTGGACCACATACAGAAGTTGTAAGAGCCGTCGAAACTATTTGACCTGAAATAAAGAAGACACAGTTTACTGAGGGTAGCAAAGAAGAGATTTCAAAATTACCAAATTCATTGTGAGCGAGAAATAAAGACCGAAAAACTATATTTATGTGCACAAAGTGTAAGAAATAAGTACTGCAAATCCATAGAAGAGGTAAAATTGTGGAGAAATGTTCTCACTGTTAAGAAAAATTAACAAGAAACTAAAATTGTCTGGTATTTAAAATTTTGATTTTCTGTTGTGTCAGCAAAGTGAGTATACGCCTAATAGCCTACATTACGTAAATTTTGACAATATACCACCAATGAATGCTTCAAATCTTCAACAAAGCATCAGTTTAGAATAATAAGTGACATTCTGAATTATTTTATGACTTTATGAAATATAACAACAAAACTTTTCACAGTGTTGACCGGGGTGATTATATTATCCCCTTTCGTAACCGAAAGATGTAAAATAATCTTTGTAGCAGAAGAGTTAATGAGCCTACCTACGACGCTAACAGTGTTCCGAGTGCTGCAATGCGTGCTGTACTCACTGTAGGACACTCAAACGTCCTTCCATGCGTTAGTTTAATAATAACCATCCACTATATTGTGAAATTTCGAGCAATGAAAGGCGACATTCGCTTAGAATCGACTATCGCTGCTGGCTAGAGATGTGAATAATACTAAAATTCCTAGACGTGCGAGGATACTGAACCCTCCGATCTGCATGTAGCAATTTCCAGTAAGCGTACGCCTAATACAATTCAACAATTTACAGGAGCTGTGGACCCGTGCTGCAAGACACCTTTTGAAGGTTTGGTACTTAACGTGCTGAGAGCCCTTGAGGAGCCGTCTCCATGTTCCGATAGGATAGGGACGTATCAGTGAGCAGGTGGATCCGCCGTTGCTGCCAGCCCACAGAGGCCGCTCGCGAGCCTCAGGGCGGGCCACCCTTTGTGACACGCCGGAAGAGGGGCCCGTAAAGTGGTTCTGTTTGCGGCCGCTCCCCGCTCCTGGCAGCCCGTGCAACGTCGAGTGCCGCCTTCAGATAACGCGCAGCCCGATGATAAACCGGCACAATCCTTTTTAGCCCTCCTGCACGGCGCAGTACGGCGCTGTGGGCCCTGCCAAACGCCCAGATAAATATATCTTCGCTATCGACTACTGCGCGGTTGTGCCACTGCTTATTCCGGATGTGGAGGAACCAAGTTTCTCCTCTCTGGTTCATTTCAGAGAAAATATGAAGGAGATCCGTCAACGACGACATTCTACTCAAACTGTGTAAATGTGCCGTAACACACATAGTAGAAAGTACTTGTACTGACGCTACTTCTTCTGATTTACAGGAAGAGGATTCCGCACATTTACTGTCTACTACCAGAGCACCAGGGGATAAAACTCATATGAGAAACATCAGAGACATACTTACATTGCTAGAAAAGAGTACTGGTGAACAACCTGAGTTCTCAGGAATTTTCTCTGTATCTGATATTTCTGCTGCTCCAAGGACTGCAAAGCGGGAAAGGCGTCCGGAAGAGATGAAATCTATCCCGAATTTCTTCTGCATTGTGGGAACATGGAAAAAGGTGGCTGGTGTATTTCTTCCCTGGCATTATAAAATGGGCGATCAAAAATTTTCCGTCTAGGGGCATTGCTGCAGTCTCTATGCAACGTATCTCGACTCCGATGCGGGTACAGAAACTCTGACGTAGACACTTAGGCAAGGGATAGAATGGCTTTCGTGTGACATGTAGTAAAAATGTGGTGTCACCGCCAGACACCACACTTGCTGGGTGGTAGCCTTTAAATCGGCCGCGGTCCGTTAGTGTACGTCGGACCCGCATGTCGCCACTATCAGTGATTGCAGACCGAGCGCCGCCACACGGCAGGTCTAGAGAGACTTCCTAGCACTCGCCCCAGTTGTACAGCCAACTTTGCTAGCGATGGTTCACTGCCTACTTACGTTCTCATTTGCTGAGACGATAGTTTAGCATAGCCTTCAGCTACGTCATTTGCTACGACCTAGCAAGGCGCCATTATCAGATACCATTGATATTGTAAATCATGTACCGTCAAGACCGACGTTCATCATTAATGGGTTAAAGTTAAGTATCAAACTAATTACGTCCGCTTTCTGAATTCTAATTCCTTGTCATGTTCCAGACCTCACGTCAGTATAGTTCTTCCCTTCTCACGCCAGCCTGCGTGAGCTAAATGCTTGCCTTTCGGCCTCCTCTAGTAACACGGTGTTGGCTCTTCTGCCAATACTACAAAAACGTGAACTATGGGGAGGTTATTACCAAATGCTTTCAAACAGGACCAACGTGCTATTATTCTGTTATTGGCTGCCGAAGGATAAACACCGGTGGACATTCATCGAAGACCTAAGAATTTGTGTGGGCTGCATGTTTGTCGAAAATCACAGCTTTGGAACGGTGTGCCAAGTTCCGAACCGACTAATAATCGACAGAAGACACCAATCGATAGCGAAGGTTTGACGATTCCTGTCAGACGAGGATGTGCATCATGCAGTTACGAACATCTTCCAGCAGTAGGACATGACGTTTTACCATTCACATATCTCCAACCTGGGACGCCGGTGGGATGATCGCTTCAGTGCTCAAGGCGCTGTTGGTTGATCGGTACACCGATTCTGGGCTCTACGGCCTTCGAACGGAAACTTTTTAATCGTCTCTTACAATATCTGGTTCAATCTTACAGAAAATGAAGCAATCATAAGTCATAGCGATACTGAAGCATATCATCAGTCAACAGACCAGTCAAAGAACTATCGTCCAATACCACTGTTGAGCACTACTTGTGAATTCCTTAAGACAATTTTATACAGTCGGATTAATATAATGATATAGCAGAACCTTCCTATTGAACAAGGTGGATTACGCCACGATATTACTAATTGTTTGCTTTGTGTTGCATATCCTCACATCCTGGAAAACTTCCTCGAACCCACACTTTTGCTCGGATATCCACTAAAGATAGAGCATTCTGTATATTCTTCTTGCCAGCAACTTCGTTGCATGAGCTGTTAACCTGATTGTGCTATAATTCTCGCGCTTGTCAGTTCTTGCAGTCTTCGGAATTGTGTGCATGATTTTTTTTCCGAAAGTCAGATGGTTTGTCGCCAGACTCATACATTCTACACACCAATGTGAATAGGCATTTTGTTGCCACTTCCTCCAATGATTTTACAAATTCTGATGGAATGTTATCAATCCCTACTGCCTTATTTGATCTTAAGTCCTCGAGAGCTCTCTTAAATTCTGATTGTAATACTGCATTCTCTATCACTCCAGGCAAATCTTCCACTCATAGAGGCCTTAAATGTACTCTTTCCACCTATCCGCTATCTCCCGTGCATTTAACAGAGTAGTTTCAGTTGCACTCTTAATGTTACTACCCTCGCATTTGATTTCATCGAAGGTTATTTTGACCTTCTTATATGCTGAGCCAGTCCTTCCAACAGTCATTTATTTTTCGATTTCTTCACATTTTTCATGCATCCATTTCGTCTTAGCTTCCCTGCGCTTCCTATTTATTTCACTCCTCAGCGACTTGTATTTCTGTATTACTTAGTTTCCCGGAACATTTTTGTACTTCCTCCTCTGATCGATCAATTGAAGTATTTCTTTTGTTACCCTTGGTTTCTTCGCAGTTAGCTTCTTTGTACCTATGTTTTTCTTACCAACTTCTGTGACTGCCCTTTTTAGAGATGTCCATACCTCTTAAACTGTAATGTCTATTCCTTATTACTGTAACTACAGCCTTAGAGAACTTCAAGCGTATCTCGTCATTCTTGAGAACTTATGTATCCTACTTCTTTGAGTATGGATTCTTCCTGATTCATGTCTTCAACTTCAGCCTACTCTACATCACTACTTCATTGTGATCTGAGTCTATATCTGCTCCTGGGTACGCCTTACAATGCCGTATCGCCCGGCCTTTTCCAAGAATACCTCCTCGTCTTGTGATTCTTGAACAGAGTATTCGCTATTACTAGCTGAAACTTGTTACAGAACTCCATTAGTCTTTCTCCACTCTAATTCATTGTCCCAAGCCCATATTTCCCTTTAAGCTTTTCTTCTTCCCCCACAAGTGCATTTCAGTCCCCGGCGAAAAATAGATTGTCCTTACAGTATCCTCATACACTTTCCCTCTCTTTTCATCTTCATCCCGCGATGTCAACATGTATACCTGCACTATCGCTGTCTGTGTTCTGATACGAACAACCCTATCACTCACCTGTTCACAGTAACACACTTTCTGCCCTACCTTCCTATTTATAATGAATCTTACTCCCGTTATTCCCCTTTCTGCTGCTGTTGATATTACCCTATGCTCATCTGACTAGAAATCATTGTCTTTTTCAAATGGTTCAAATGGCTCTGAGCACTATGGGACTTAACATCTGTGGTCATCAGTCCCCTAGAACTTAGAACTACTTAAACCTAACTAACCTAAGGACATCACACACATCCATGCCCGAGGCAGGATTCGAACCTGCGACCGTAGCGGTCACGAGGTTCCAGACTGAAGCGCCTAGAACCGCACGGCCACACCGGCCGGCCCTTGTCTTTTTCTCATTTCACTTCACTGTTCCCTACTATGCCTTTGCATTTCACTTTTTAGATTTTCTAGCTTTCCTACCACGTTCAAGTTTATGAGATTCCACGCTACGACTCGTAGAACGTTACCCTTTCGTTGGTTATTTAATCTTTTTCTCATGGTCACCTCCCCTTTATCAGTCCACTCCCGGTGTTCCACGTTGGGGACTATTCAGGAATCATTTGCCAATGGAGAGGTCATCATGACACTTCTTCAATTACAGGCCACATGTCCTGTGGGTACACGTGCCGAATACAAGTGTATATCAGCTTCATTTTAAAATCTATTCTACAACAGGATGCTTCAAAGTCTTCGCTACAAACGTCTAGGGCTGACAGATTACGTAACAGAGAACAATTTTTTGATCGAGGCAAACTGCTCACCGAAGCTTTCCGGCGACGCTAGGCATCTTTTACGACTTGTTAAGCTCCTGAGAGGCAGCAAGGGAGTAGTAGGCACTCTTGCAGCGTTCGAACGCATTGTCTGTTGCCTATTGCCCAGTCTTCTTCTTTGCGTGAGATACTGTAGGCTGCACAAAACTGAAGTCCCTGATGCGCTTCTAAAATATCTTTCTCCGCTTAGAAGCGTCCATTCTTACGGTTTCACTGTTGAGAGTGATTATCATTTTACTGGGGTAGGTATTATGCTACACACCTAGTTATTATACACTTTTATTTCAGTGAAATCTAGTCGTCCCAAGGATCTACATGACTACTCTGCAATTCACATTTAAGTGCCTGACAGAGGGTTCATCGAACCACAATCATACTATCTCTCTACGATTCCACTCCCGAACAGCGCGAGGGAAAAACGAACACCAAAACCTTTCTGTTCGAGCTCTGATTTCCTTATTTTATTTTGATGATCATTCCAACCTATGTAGGTTGGGCTCCACAAAATATTTTCGCATTGGGAAGAGAAAGTTGGTGACTGAAATTTCATAAATAGACCTCGCCGCGACGAGAAACGTCTTTACTTTAATGACTTCCATCCCAATTCGCGTATGATATCTGCCACACTCTCTCCCTTATTACGTGATAATACAAAACGAGCTGCCCTTCTTTGCACCCTTTCGATGTCCTCCGTCAATCCCACCTGGTAAGGATCCCACACCGCGTAGCAATATTCTAACAGAGGACGAACGAGTGTAGTGTAAGCTGTCTCTTTAGTGGACTTGTTGCATCTTCTAAGTGTACTACCAATGAAACGCAACCTTTGGCTCGCGTTCCCCACAATATTATCTATGTGGTCTTCCCAACTGAAGTTGTTCGTAATTTTAATACCCAGGTACTTAGTTGAATTGACAGCCTTGAGAATTCTACTATTTATCGAGAAATCGAATTCCAACGGATGTCTTTTGGAACTCATGTGGATCACCCCACACTTTTCGTTTTTTAGCGTCAACTGCCACCTGCCACACCATACAGCAATCTTTTCTAAATCGCTTTGCAACTGATACTGGTCTTCGGATGACCTTACTAGACGGTAAATTACAGCATCATCTGCGAACAACCTAAGAGAACTGGATTGTCACCCAGGTCACTTGTATAGATCAGGAACAGCAGAGGTCCCAGAACGCTTCCCTGGGGAACACCTGATATCACTTCAGTTTTACTCGATGATTTGCCGTCTATTACTGCGAACTGCGACCTTCCTTACAGGAAATCACGAATCCAGTCGCACAACTGAGACGATACCCCTTAGGCCCGCAGCTTGATTAGAAGTCGCTTGTGAGGAACGGTGTCAAAAGGTTTCCAGAAATCCAGAAATACGGAATAAATATGAGATCCCCTGTCGATAGCGGCCATTACTTCGTACGAATAAAGCTAGCTGCGTTGCACAAGAACGATGTTTTCTGAAACCATGCTGATTACGTATCAATAGATCGTTTCCTTCGAGGCGATTCATAATGTTTGAGTACAGTATATGCTCCAAAACCCTACTGCAAACCGACGTCAATGATATAGGTCTGTAGATCGATGGATTACTCCTATTACCCTTCTTAAACACTGGTGGGACCTGCGCAATTTTCCAATCTGTAGGTACAGATCTATCGGTGAGCGAGCGGTTGTATATGATTGCTAACTAGGGAGCTATTGTATCAGCGTAATCAGAAAGGAACCTAATCGGTATACAATCTGGACCTGAAGACTTGCCCGTATCAAGCGATTTGAGTTGCTTCGCAACCCCTAAGGTATCTACTTCTAAGAAACTCATGCTACCAGCTGCTCGTGTTTCAAATTCTGGAATATTCCATTCGTCTTCCCTGGTGAAGGAATTTCGGAAAACTGCGTTCAATAACTCCGCTTTAGCGGCACAGTCGTCGGTAACACTACCATCGGCACTGCGCAGCGAAGGTATTGACTGCGTCTTGCTGCTTGTATACTTTACATACGACCAGAATTTCTTAGGATTTTCTACCAAATTTCGAGACAATGTTTCGTTGTGGAACCTATTAAAGGCATCTCGCATTGAAGTCCGTGCCAAATTTCGCGCGTCTGTAAATTTTATCCAATCTTCGGGATTTCGCGTTCTTCTGAACTTCCATGCTTTTTCCGTTGCCTCTGCAACAGCGTTCGGACCTGTTTTGTGTACCATGGGGGATCAGTTCCATCTCTTACCAATTTATGAGGTATGAACCTCTCAATTGCTGTTGCTACTATATCTTTGAATTTGAGCCACATCTCGTCTACATTTGCACAGTCAGTTCGGAAGGAATGGAGATTGTCTCTCAGGAAGGCTTCTAGCGACACTTTATCCGCTTTTTTGAATAAAATTATTTTGCGTTTGTTTCTGGTGGCTTTGGAAGAAACGGTATTGAGCCTAGCTACAACGACCTTGCGATCACTAATCCCTGTATCAGTCATGATGCTCTCTATTAGCTCTGTATTGTTTGTGGCTAAGAGGTCAAGTGTGTTTTTGCAACCATTTGCAATTCGCGTGTGTTCGTGGACTAACTGCTCGAAATAATTTTCGGAGAAAGCATTTAGGACAATCTCGGAAGATGTTTTCTGCCTACCACCGGTTTTGAACAAGTATTTTTGCAACATATCGAGGCAAGGTTGAAGTCCCCACCAACTATAACCGTATGAGTGGGGTATTTATTTGTTACGAGACTCAAATATTCTCTGAACTGTTCAGCAACTATATCATCGGAGTCTGGGGGTCGGTAGAAGGAGCCAATTATTAACTTAGTTCGGCTGTTAAGTATAACCTCCACCCATACCAATTCGCACGGAGTATCTACTTCGACTTCACTACAAGGTAAACCACTAGTGACAGACACAAACACTCCACCATCAATTCTGCCTAATCTATCTTTCCTGAACACCGTCTGAGACTTCGTAAAAATTTCTGCAGAACTTATTTCAGGCTTTAGCCACCTTTCTGTACCTATAACGATTTCAGCTTCTGTGCTTTGTATTAGCGCTTGTAGCTCAGGGACTTTCCCAGCATGCTACGGCCGCAGGTTCGAATCCTGCCTCGGGCATGGATGTGTGTGATGTCCTTAGGTTAGTTAGGTTTAAGTAGTTCGAAGTTCTAGGGGACTGATGTCCACAGATGTTAAGTCCCATAGTGCTCAGAGCCATTTGAACCATTTTGAACTTTCCCAGCACAACTACAACAATTTACGGCTACAATTCCGACTGTTCCTTGATCCAAGCAGGTCCTGTATTTGCCATGCACCCTTTGAGATTGCAGCCCACCCTGTACTTTCCCGAGGACTTCTAACCTAAAAAACCGTCCAGTCCACGCCACACAGCCTCCACTACCCGTGTAGCCGCCAGCTGAGTGTAGTGAACTCCTGACCTATTCAGCGGAACCCACCACCCTATGGCGTAAGTCAAAGAATCTGCAGCCAACACGGTCACAAAACCGTCGAGCCTCTGATTCAGAACCTCCACCCGGCTCTGCACCAAAGGTCGGCAGTCGGTTCTGTCAATAGTGAAGGTCAGTACTGAAGGTCAAGTAACTGCGAATCGTCAGCGAACATTTTGTCTCTAACAAATGTTGTCCCCATGACGTGATCGATCACAAATAGACGTTAAATTGCAGCCGAAATAAGGTACAACGTTAGTGCAGTCATATGAGTCGAAATCGAGGCAGGATGTTAGTAAGGACTTATTAAGTGATGGTAAAAGAAACTCTGACACGAACGTTCTGTGAATGACGTGGTCATTGGAATAAATGCCTCCATTAACTGTTGAACTAATAAGGCAGTTAAATAATTGTGAGGCGTGTTTCCGTAAAAGTACCTCTGAATATCTGATATTTCCTTTTAACTGAGACAGCCTGGGTAATCGCCTCACCAGGGTAGTAGTGTCTCTCGATGAGAAACGGGGCTACTGAATATATGGATCTGCATGTTCCTCCAGCTTGTTCTTTACTCAATTTGTCTTTGCGTCTTCAGCTATTTAGATTTTAGCGTGTCTTAGCAAATACGTGAGAGAAATATGGGGACGGTAGTAAATTGACAAGTGACTGATGAAATGTTTTTCTGTTCGGTGAGCTTCCTGTACGTCATCAGTAGTCAGTTCCTAAGTAAGTATCATTGAGGATTGTATTCCTGCATGGTGCTGTAACTTAGTGAAACAGTAATTTTTACTATATCTAGCACTTAATATTTTTTTATTTAGTATCGAGGTCAGTGTATTCGCATATAAAATTTTTTAATATCCTCAGTGTTTGATGTGTAATAAAGAGCCGCCAGGTTTCAAATCAGCATGACATGGGCAAAAACATGAAGTTCTTTTAGTGTTTCGAATTTCTTAGCCATTGTTTGCCTTGTAATCTCCTTTTCCTTCTAGTTACAGTTACATCTATAATGCGCGCATTCATTGGAAATAAATTGTAATAAGAAGAAAGATTACAATGAATTATTCACTTTATAGACGAGCCATTGGCAGGCGACAGTGCAGAACTAAATTCAAAATATGCTTCATATTTTTCGGTAGATAGTAGCAATAATGCCGTCATCAACTGAGGTAGATATAATTTGCAAGATTTTTAAGCAAACCAGTGGTAAATAATTCCAAAAGGAAAGTAAAAGTTTGTATGCAAGGAGCTTGTGATTTATCCATCTCCTTCATAAAATTTAGAATGTAAATTCCTTACGTTTTCCTTCTATCAATATGATATTACCGAACATTAAAAGAACTGAAACCGATTGCTCCTCATAACTCTAATTCATTGTTTTCGTTGTGATCCTCTCGTAGCAGTAAACGCGGTGAGAATAACACAAATTTATTGCAGCCTTTATTTACTCGCGCTTGTTTATTCTGGTTGTATATCCTACGCACAATTGTTTACTGATAGTCTCGTTAGCAAAATATATATTTTAAACGTTGTCTCTTATGTGGTATTTTATTACTGTGCGCTAATTATCTGTTAACGGTCAATTACCTCATAATTTGAAATGAAAGTAACAATGTTAACACACGTTGCACACAAAATGATAGAGTATTAGCACACTTGAAGAAGTGCATGAAACTCGATAATAATTGCTGATGTGATCATAACTGATTCGCTTCCAATAGATTCACCTGTTCGCACTAACATAAATTGATAGCACAGGAGAAAATTGCACAAGGAACGTTTAACGCGCATAGTAGGCAGGAATAAAGGTTAAAAATTTAAATTGTAACACACAGATGTGTGACGATACTAAAAATATTTGCTTATTCTTGGGAGATGTTCATCTAATGTCACTAAATGAAATGCTATCTGTATTGTGTCATACGCATTTCACTTCTTTATATTTGTATAACTTCTTCAGTGGCCGGTAACAAATGGTTCAAATGGCTCTGAGCACTATGGGACTTAACATCTGAGGTCATCAGTCACGTAGAACTTAGAACTACTTAAACCTAACTAACCTAAGGACATCACACACATCCATTCCCGAGGCAGGATACGAACCTGCGACCGTAGCGATCGCGCGGTTCCAAACTGTAGCGCCTAGAACCGCTCGGCCACTCTGGTCGGGAGCCGGTAACACATGTTTGTTTTTGGAACTAGTAACTCCATTATATAATAATACAAATTTCTTATTACATTACTGTTTTTTATTATTTTCTAGGCGTTAGGTGAGATACAACTTTTTGTAGCACAAGCTTAGTGAGATTAAATTACTTTTTGTTTCCACGTATGATTAGTTGTGTAATTAATGGATATGGGACGTTCTGGAGCTGTACTTAGATGGTCTGTGTAACCAGGACCGATTTGCGACGCTCCATGAACACATTTCGCCTTAACGCCTCACTTTTACTGTTCATTGTATTTTAGTTTACACTACATAGTGTGTGCAGCTGTCGCTATGTGATTTTCTTTCGTATTTTGCTTGTGTTACAATGTCTGTATGTAGTTTAACATTGTCTGTATGTCTGTCTGCCTGTGTGTGTGTGTGTGTGTGTGTGTGTGTGTGTGTGTGTGTGTGTGTGTGTGTGTGTCCTTTTGGTTGGGAGGGAGAGGTTGGTATTGAGTTATTATTTACTGTGGTTACGTTCTACATTTGTTTGTGATCATTTTATTGGCTAACATAATCAGTTAGTTATTAGTTATATCCGTTTGTTTATTTATTTTTTGTTGTTCATTGCAATAACTCTTTCTATGTGAAAGTCTTCATGTAACGTCAGGAATTTTTTGTTGTGATTGTTCCTTCTAATAATCTTAACATCCTGTTCTATGTCATATGCTTCATGTCCATGGTCAATTAGGTCATTGGCAATGGTAGAATGGTATTTTCATATTCCCAGCTTCTTATGTACTCCATATACCCCGTTTAGAAATTTCTACCTGTCATTCCCACATACACCGTTTTGAATCATGGTATTTTAAGTGATACTTACCAGCTGCTTCGTATTTGTCTCTTTCTTCTAATGGTGTTTGTAAATGTGACTGGAGTGAGTTTGTTGTTCCGTATGCTATGTGTGGTCCTTATTTGCTAATCTGTGAGTTGATTAGTGTTATTGTGTATCATTTCATTTTGTTAGTTATGTGGTGTTGGTGTGAACTGTAGTGTTTGTGGAGTTTAGTCGTACTTGTGTCCTCTGCTTATTCTTATTTTTCTTTAATTTTATTTTGATTTTTGGGTTGAGTTTTTGTATCATGTGGTTGGGTTTGCCTATATGCTGTAACATTTCTAATTATTTTTCATAGTGTTCTCTGCTGAGCGAATTTAGTTTGTGCATCATGCGTTGGAAAGCTGCTAGTTTGTGACTTTGTGGGTGGTTCAGCGTCTCACGTATGAGTGTGTCCGTCGCTGTTGTCTTTCTATAAATGTCAGACTTGTGCTTGTTCTCTTCTCACTTAATTGTTATACCCAATAGGTGTTATACTTTTTGGTTTCTTCCTCTGTGGTGAATCAGATATATTTATTCTCATATACTACTCGTAAATGAGTCTGCATGAAGTTAATGTATTTCCTGCACTGGTTCATACACCATATGAATTACATCACCCACAAATCTGTACCAGTAAACATTTTGTATTCTTCCTTTGTGATGACTGTATCAAAGACTGCATCTTTTATGTCCTTGATGAATATGTTTGACAATGTTCGTGATATTGAGGACCCCACTGGAAGATCATCTCAGTTTTCCTTTCAGCGACATTTGTGACAGCTTATTTCGTACGTTAAATAAAGTATTTGTTGCTGCATTACTTACTGATCTTCCGCATTGTGTAGGGAACAAAGCTGGACTCTATCGTATAGGTAAACAGTTTCCTGCTAAAGGTCATGCCATTTTTCCATTTACTAGTGACGTTGTAGCAAAAAAAAGGAATGTTAAAAATCACAAAATGCCTGCATTTAAAAGAGGATCATATGTAATCGTAAACAGAATTGTAATACAATGTTTCATACCTCTCGGTGTCCTTACGGAAACTAAAGAAAGACAAACGTGGAGTCTTATTTTAACTATTGCTGCAATTTATTGCATTATATATGTATGTCTCCCTTTGGGAAATTAGTATGATGCGTCAATATAGGCGACACTATTCTCGTTCATAAGATATCGACTCAGCAGTGCAGCTTATTGCCCATTTGGCTCGTTGTTGTCCCAACGCCTTACGACAATCAGTAGCAGCATCGCATCTGTAGATCGTAGGATTACAAACATCGTGCTGGACGTCCGATTAACTTTCATTGTGTTGAAGTAATAATCAGCATTACGATCAATGCAACTCTAAACTCCAGTTGGGACCATCTACCAACCGACACAATAATTGGCACTTCGTTATTACGAATGATCTGAATTTTTGCTTCAACGATCTGCCAACATATGTCGGCAAATCTTTTCCGTTCACTTATTCTCTGCCCGATAAACGTGTTTCAGAATCTCTTCCACTCGTCTACTTTCGCACCTTCTTTTTAAAAATGGTTCTGACCACAATGGGACTTAACTTCTAAGGTCACCAGTCCCCTAGAGCTTAGAACTACTTAAAACTATCTAACGTAAGGACATCACACACATCCATGTCCGAGGCAGGTTTCGAACCTGCGAACGTAGCGGTCGCGCGGATCCAGACTGTAGCGCCTAGAACCATTCGTCCACCACGGACGGCCCTTCCTTTTAACTGATATCAATTATTCCCACAGCAGCAACTATAATAATTTGTGTGTTTCACTTTTATTGTATGTTTTGTTGTTCGCCTGCTTGTCTGGGTGGTAATGTGCTCGCATCCCATGCAGCGGGCCCGAGTTCGATTCCAGGCCGGTTTGGAGATTTTCTACATTGTGGACCGGGTGTAGTCGTCATCATCATTTCATCCTCATCACCGGCACGCAAGTCACCCAATGTGGCGTCGATTGAAATAAGACTTGCATTCGGCGGCCCAGCAGCGCGGGGTAGCCGCGTGGTCTAGGCATCTAATCACGGTCCGCGCGGCTCCCCCCCGTTGGAGGTTCGCGTCCTCCCTCGGGTATGAGTGTGTGCGTTGTCCTTAGCGTGTTAGATTATGTAGTGCGTAAGCTTAGGGACTGATAACCTCAGTAGTTTGATCCCATAAGACCTTACCACAAATTTCCAAATTTTCGGCGGCCGAACTTCCCCGGATGGGTCCTCCCGGCTAACAACGCCATACGCTCATTTCATTTCCAAGTATGTTTTGTTGTATTAATTTTTCAGGAAGTGTTGATGTGTGTTTTTGTGTATTTGTGTGGCACGTGTATCATCAATCAGGTATAAGGAAATGAGGTAGCTGCCAAATATTTGAATAAATACATTTGCTAAGGGTGGAAGCTTTCTGTATTAAGTACAATTTGACAGACGAGACTTCTCATGCGAATTCAGCAAGGTGTTACCTATGACAGCACAGTATAATCCTGCTATCAGAGTTTATGTTACACAGCGTGAGGAGAGAACATCAGTTTAGGTCGAAGTTGTTAATTTCCGTCGGAGATACTGTAGAGCACGTGAGTGCTTAGAAGCTACACAATTATACATGACACTGACGTAACCAATCAATATTGGATCAGTACCAGATAAAAGAGACAGAGAAGATCGAAAGAAGAGCAACAAGTTTAGTCACCGTTTCGTTGTATAAGCGCGGGAGTGTCACAGACGTCCTCAAATAACTTCAAGTCTTAGACACCCCAACAGAAGCGTTATGCATCACGAAACCATATTCCCATAGCAACAGTTCTATAAAAAAATTGGGCACCAAAGAACTTCTTTGAACATATATCTCACGAAATGATCACGATGAGAAAATAAGAGAGTTCTGATGCATTTCCACGGAATGGATATTTGGATTTGGTCCGCAGTTGTATAAGCGGTTTTGTGGGGGAAGTAGATCTACAGAATAGTTATGTAGACAGGGTACTGTGTATCTGCTGTTTAATACGTTCATCATTTGGGAAAATGTTAATCGGAACTAAGGCTTTCTACATTCTGTCGGAGTTAAGGTATACGTATGTCATATACCATGATTGTGCTTACCAACGTTATCACAAAATCGTAGTACGACGTCCACAGGCATTTGCTCTAATGACGTGCCGTAAGTTATAATGCGTATTAAGGCACCAACTGTACCCTATGTCGCTGTTAATGTATTAAAGGCACTCTTTTCAAAAATTTGAATAACCAAACAACAAATTTTTCTTTAACTCTACAGCAATGGTAGCGAAAATGTTTCCGAAAAACGGACTTAAGACTGTGCAAGCGCGGGCAGGCAGGCACTATATCGTACGCGCGCTGTTGTCCTACTGACAGCGCGCGTAGCCTGCTGCGCCGAGCGAAGTCGAGCGGGTTGCGTCACCAACTCGTTAGGCGCTCAGTGGGCAATGCGGCACTATGATTTCGAATTTTTTCAAACTGTTGCATCGTTGAGCCCCCGGTTCGCGATGTACATCCAGCGGCTACAGAGGTCAAGGATCACACTTTATTAATAATTGTTTACAGAGTAATATCTCCAGTTACAGTTACATTATCAGCAAGTACACCAAGTCCTTTCATCAATACATGTATTTTTTCATCATTACTAACTTTTCTACAGGAACGGGTATACAATGTAAAAGGCATACTACTATACACATAGCTACGTCTACTTTGAGTCTTCGGACCGATTCCACAATGCCACGTCTTGTAGGCGATAACATCTCGATCGGCGAAGGATTCCAGTCCAGGAAGGGAGAGGTTTTCACAACGAACAATAGCTAGGGTAAACCAACCACTGCCAGAATTTCCGGTAGCAACATCCAGAGTAATAATGTAACTGTAACTGGAGATATTACTTTGTACTATAATTATTAATAAAGTGTGATCCTTGACCTCTGTAACCGCTAGATGTACATCGCGTACCAAGGGCTCAGGATGCAGCAGTTTGAAAAAAATCAAAAACATAGTGCCGCATTGCCCGCTAAGTGCCTAGCGAGTCGGTGACCGAATGCGGAAAAAATCCAAATACGAGGTGTAGCTTGTAAACCGCATATCGCCGTGTGTGTCGATAGACCTGCATTCACTCTTTGTTTTCTGCGACGCATAATGCTGTTGCTGTGGCAAAAGAGAGTCTTGGGATTCCCCGAGATTGAGGCATCTCACGCTCGTCACAGCGCGGAGTACGACCAAATATAGAAAAGAGTAATTGAGTGGTACAAAGGATATTACATGGTAAACGAATGTGGCTCGCAGTAGTAGAAGCAATATATTCAGGCTGCATCATAATTCGTGCGTGTTATGAACTTACGTGCTTATATACCTGCCGCGCCTTCTAGACTGGAACAGGGAGATCGTGGTAATGCTCTCGACCTGTTTAGTATGGTTGTAAAAATGCTTCGTATTTATGTATTAGAATTGCGTATGCAAGGTGTAGCTCTGAACAACTTTTCAGAATAGAGCTGATGTTACCAAAACTGTGTTACTTACGTGGTATAATGGGACACATTCCCTCCGTGTCGAACTTTTACACCGCGCTGAAGCATTTCAGCGAACGGAAATGCCAGGAAGGAAGGAGCAGCCGGCGTTGAAGTTTCAAGTACGTCACGGTCGTAAAACAAACTTTACTATTGAAGGCTACGCACCAAAAATTGGAAACTGTCTGCGACAAAACCTTTTACGACAAAACGTTTCTTATAATCGTTACTGTTCGCTTTATACACTTTTGCAGTAGTATGAACTTTTGTTTTAATGCTTCTACGAGAATACAGTCTCTAAATGTACTATGAGTAATGTGAAACCAATTGCTCTAAATTCCGATTACAGTGTCGCCCATGTACAGTGATCTACAACAGCCTTTCCTGACATTAACTGTTGAATTTAATTTAATTTCAATGTCTGTGGAGCTAGTTATTCTAAAATGAATCTGACTACCTGTAAATGAAACTGAATGCCAAGAATGGCTACTAACAGTAAACAGAATGGCTTCCTCATCAGACAATCATAACACGTTGGGTAATTGACGCTTACAGAAACTGTGCCCTGTTAGGAAATGTACCTACTGAATTAGGTGAAAAATTTGCAAATGAGTATACTTACGTAACTCCATCTCAAAAAACTCGTTTAATTCCTACAATTGTTTCTTATTTGCAACTGATAATTCAGCTCTTCTCTTTCTGCTTATCCGCATAATACGATATGTTGAAATGCATTTACTTGAAATAAATCCCTAAGCGGCTAATTGCCTTGGTATTTATTTGAAGCTGTTTTATGAAATGAGAACTTGTATCTTCCTAAAAACGCACAATAGTGCAGGACGTGACATTGACAATGACAGTTAAGATTTACATTCAAACTGAGAAGATAAACATAGTGAAATGTTTCAGATGAATGAAAAGGCTGTTTTAAACAATAAGAAGATTGTTTTAAAAATTGAAGTGGTATTATTTGACACGGAAGTGAATAGAACTAACATGAAACTAAGATCTTCCTTTACATTATCATAAACAATGAACACTGATTCAGACAAATAGCCTTAAGTAAAGAAATTTAATCTTTGCTTTTCTTATACTTTTGACCGGAAAAAGGGTGAGTGAAGAATAATCATAATTCTGAACTGATGACCGATAACTCGCCTTGGATACCAAAACGTAGATACTGTTGAACAGAAAAAGGAACTTTACACTGCAATTATCACAAGGTTAGCGTATGCAACAATTAAGAACTTTTGTCATGTTTTACCATCTCTCTATGAAGTCGCCTCAAAATCACCCACAACATCATTCGCACCCCAAACTTCGCAGTTAAAATTCATTTTGTATTCAGCATTCATTTTCTGTTCAGCACGTCCGTCATCAAAGTTCCTCACTCACTGGGCGCACAGCAATCTCTCTCTCAGCAGATTCCCTCATTCTGTCGTCTTCTACCAGTCCAACAACCTCTCGTAACCAAAGAGCAGCATATCACCTAGATGTTAATGGAATCTGAAGACGCTCGTAATGGCCAACATTCCAAATTGAAGTGCCACCTCTTATGGTATATAAAACTTTCACTACCACCTATCGAAATGCAGTGTAAGGGCATCATTATTATTATATAAGCCGGAACGCTTAACAACTGTTCACGTGGATCTTCTTCAATTACGAAATCAGAGACGTTAGAGTTCATTCGAAAGCCTACTGACAATTTCTTCTCGTACATCGTCAGTGCAACAGGCCAAAAAGTATCTAATTTATCCCTGCGCGTACCTCAGGAAGCTTCCCAATTGTAGATAGTAACTAGCGGCCTCCCCGCCTTCGCAACGGTATCACTATTTACGCTAATGAGCTACAACTTATGACCGCCTATTAGCCCGTATGTCGATCTTTGGCGCAGGTAACACCGGAGACACGTCGTGGCATGGTAGGAACGAGACCTTAGTAGGTCGCTGGAGGCAGTTGGTGCCACATATGCATACACGTCACGTAAGTCGCGTACATTCCGGGGAGGGAGGCGATGAAGTTGGATGCCGAGTTCAATCAAATCCCAGATGTGTTCGATCTGGTTCAGATCTGGCGAGTTGGGGGGGGCCAGCACATCAATTGGAACCTGCCGCAGTGTTCTTCGAACCACTCCATCAGACTCCTGGCATTGTGACACGGGGCATTATCCTGTCTGAAAATGCCACTGCTGTCGACAAACACGATCGTCATGAAGAGGTGTACGTGATCTGCAAGCAGTATACGATACTCTATGGTCGTCATGGTGCCTAGCACGAGCTCCACTGGACCCATGGATGCCCACGTGAATGTTGCACAGAGCATAAGGAGCTGCCGTCAGCTTGTCTCCGTCCTGCAGTACTGATATCAAGGATCTGTTCCCCTGGAAGACGACGGATTCGCGCCCTCCCGTCGGCATGGTGGAGAAAGTATCGGGATTCATCAAACCATGCAAAGCTCTACCTGTGCACCAACGTCCAGTGCCGATGGTCAAATGCATTTCAATCGTAATTTGCCGATATCGCGATGTTAACTTTGGCACATGCATGGATCGTCGGCTGCGGGGGCCCATCGTTCGTGTTCGGTGCACTGTGTGTTCAGACATAGTTGTACTCTGCCCAGCGCTGAAGCCTGATGTTACGTCCGCCACAGTTTGCCGCCTGTGCTGCTTAACCAATCTGCCCATCCTACAACATCCGACATTCTACAAGTGAACAGCACTCCCACAGATACTATATGCACCGTGCGTGTGAGTGTGTGAATAGCAGTCATTCCTCGCCAGGTGATGCTGCTATCGCCTCGAAGGGTTTATATCGATAGTATGTCGGTGGTCATAATGTTCTCGCTGATCAGGGTATCTTTAGCACGGCAACTTTGGCGTAGCGTTAATATATACAAAAACCTACCTCTTGAAAATAGTGTGAGAACCCTACAGTAATTTCTGAGGTTGTCCTTGACAGACAGTGAGGGAGTTTAGTCCATAATGCGCTGTGGTAGAAGATATGTATAGATGTATAAATTCTGACCAATCTTCGCTGCTCTCTGGAGTTACGGCAGTTGTCTGTTGTTTTTCCTGTCATATACTGTCTCCTCTGTAGCTGACCAGCTTCTGTTTCCCACCGTGTCACAAGACGTCGCTCCAAACGCCAATTAAATATGGCGCAAGTAACACTACATACTGGGTGAAGAAAAAATGCCGCACTTGAGCATGCGATTCCTCACCCAGATTCAAGGCAAAAGTTTATCTAGCAAACTCCGATCAGAAGCATTTTGAAAACAGATGTACTAAAACAAGGAGCTTTCAACACTGTCACATCGTGATCGTATCCGTGATACCGTGATATTGCAAGGCAGTTCCAGAGATCTCAAAGACTGATTGATGAAATGTTGCTCGACGAAGAACGGCTTTCGCATCATTACGCGTCAACTCAACACCAGCGACCAGAAGATCGCATTAGACGAATTCAGTTTTATGAATGGCTTTTGCACAAAGTGGGAGATTGCAAAAATTTTATTAATAACGCGACACAGACTGAGGAATCTAGTTTCACTCGTAAAAGTACTTTCAACTTTGGCAACAGTCATAATAGCTGGGAACACAGCCCACAAATGAACGTGGCTTTCATGCACGATTTGGCACAAACCTTTGGTGTGGAATTGTGAGAGGACAGCCTTTGGGCCCTTAGCTATTGCCGGAGAAGTTGAATGTGCCCCTGTATCCTATGATTCTGTGCAATACTTTTCCTGACGCATTATAAAACGCTGCACTTGGTACTACGGTTTCAGAATGATGATGTACCGCCACACTTAAGAATGAATGTGCGTAACTAAAAAAATGTTTCAGATGGCTCTGAGCACTATTAGACTTAACATCTGAGGTTCATCAGTCCCGTAGAACTTAGAAGTACTTAAACCTAACTAACCTAAGGACATCACACACATCAATGCCCGAGGCAGGATTCGAACCTGCGACCGTACAGTTGGGCGGTTCCAGACTGAAGCGCCTAGAACTGCTCGGTCACAGCGGCTGGCCTGTGCGTAACTATTCAAATTAAGCGTTTCCAAGGAAATCGATAGGTCATGGAGGTTCAATACTGTGACCTCCACGTTTCCCAGGCCTTAACCCACTAGACTTTTTATATATGGGAATGTACACGACCTAATGATCACGCGGATACATTATCGGCAATGGTGGATGCAGGCGTGCTACTCAGGGTCCAGCGAAGTATGACCCGGCGAATGGCAAATTTTTTTGCAGATGGAGGGTGGTCGCTATGAAGATAATCTATAAAGTGAACAGTGCTCGCACGTGTACTTGATGGCCTTATGAAGATTAGCCTCGCCGTCAAACTTGCGGAATGGAGTTGTTGTGTGTATCATAATCTGTTTTTTGTACCTCACTGGACACAAACGCAACAAAGTAATCTACATCGATAAGACGTTCGTATAATGTCTTAATACATAAATAAAGGTAACAGCAACAGAAATAAATGCACAAGATGCCACATTGCGGTGGTGTAAACTGGGTACAATTTGATTCTTTAATTGAAAGAAATCATATGTAATTTGGCGCGAACGCGATCGAACGTCGGCGCATCTGTATTTCGGTTCCCCACAGCATTGCCTCGTCTCACTGAGTTAGTGGGACAGCTTATCACAGTACAGGGTTCAAGTCACGTGTTCTTGGCTGCGCTGCAGGCAGTTATAAAGTTGCCTGAGCCTCGTTTTTAAAATCGGATTTCTGTTAAAACCACTGGCGGGAACAGATTTCTCTAGACACATCTTTGTCTTGAACTGAGGTGAGGAATTGCATGTCGCACGTCAAATGAGGAATTTTTTTTCTTCGTTCTGTACAGCCCACACTCTTCTTTACAATAATTATAAATTATCTACTGAAACCCTTCTCTTGAATCAGTCTAAAGCCGTATCAAAATCACTACAGTAGTTTTTGAAATTGGCCTCCATTTACAGACAGAAAAACGCTGTGGGAGACTTTAAATTATGTAATTTATTGAAACATCGAAGCGTACAACAATAAATTCTTTTCGACGCTACGTGCAGCTTGTTCTGTAGTAACGGCATAATGGACGCCATGCTGTTTTTCTTGCTCACTTTATGAATACATGAAACAAAAGATGACGTAGATAAAAGCTGCATTACCCCACCACAAGCAGCAACTGCATCATGAACCGCTTGGAAAAACGTGGAAGTAGATAATGCGTTTCGTGACGACAACGCAAAAGGAAGTTTCGCGTCGTTACAGGGAAAACGCTCCGTCTCGAGACGGAGTTTTCTCTGCTGGGGCACTTCCTGGCTCCGCAGAAAGAAAGAGGGCGTGCTACGAGTAGCGGGCGCGGGTGGCGCAAAGCACACTGACTCGTATACCGTACTGTATGTATATTGTATACGAGCAGCGAGTCGCGCCGACAGCAGCCTCATACCCTTCGCGACAGTTTATTGTGTTTGACTTCCTGCAACGGCGCGCGCGGCCCGCCCGTACGTTTCACCTGTCCTAGGGGGGCGCGGCGCAGCTGCCCCGCGGCGGCAACGCGCGCTCTGACGTTGTTTACGGCAACGCGACTACACAACAGCGCTGCGCCAGCGGCTCTACTTGTTCGCCCGGACCATTACAGCGTGTAACGGCAGCGTCGGCTGCACGGGATTACCGATTGTAATTTAACGAAAAAAATGTGAAAATGCAAATTTTAACATCGGCAAACTTTTTAATTATTCAAAAATAACTTCTAGGTCACGTTATTCACACATTATTATACATCCGATATTCAGTCAAAACCACTAAAATTGTAAGCTGTTATGTAAAAGCGACAACAAATACTGCTAGAATTTATTGCCCTCTGTCGAGCTGTAACTGATTTACTTCAGTGTTCGGCGCCGTTGTGGCCTGAACTGTAGGCTATTATATGACAATATGTGATTTATTGCCTTAATATCGTTTAGTAATTTTTATGATTACACGCAAATTAGCAATTGATTTAGATCCTACTGCCACGCTGCCATACTGCTCTTACCGTCTCAGCGACTAAAATGCTTTGATTTTGTAATAAATTAAAATCGTGACAACTTTTACGATGTGTAAATTACGGCACTAGAGGTTTAGTTTTGTTTTGTATGCTAAGAAATTGGCCAAAACACTGAACGCAAGATGTGGAGTAAACGAGCCTTCCAGAACGATTATATATGTGAATGACCTCCCACTTGACGCTGAACCAGCAAAATTGGTACTTCTTACAGACAATATTAGAGCTACAATAATAAATCCTATTAAAGAGAAAGCAATAGAAGAGCTCTTAAATAATATGTTACAAAGAATAAGTAAGTGGTTCTCTGAATATGGACTCTCCCTAAATTCTGAAAAAAAACTACATTCAGTCCTGTACAACAGTCATACCAACAGCGGATGTACCCACGAGCAGGAGTCAGTAGATAGGGTAGAATGGTCCAGATTTTTGGGTGTACATACCGATGAAAACCTGAAATGGAAGAAGCGTATTAATGGGCTTCTCAACCAATGAAGTGCAGCTACTTATGCTCTTCGTATAACTGTTAATCTTGAGAATAAATGTATCACCCTATTGACATATTTTGCGTATTGTCACTCAATAATATTTTACGGAATAATTTTCCATCATTTAGAAGAAAAAGTATTGATTGCACAGAAGCGAGGAGTAAGAGTAATATGTGGTGCTCACTTAAGGAAATTATGTAAATAAGCTTACCTCTTCAAGGAGCTAGGCATTTTATCTGCGAAGTCACAATACATATACGGCTAGTGAAATTCGTCATTAATAATTGATTACAATTTGGGAGGAACTGTGATATCAACACCTACAACACCGTAGGAGAAGAAAAGTAACCTTTATTAGCCATTTTTAAAGCTATCAGTGGCTCATAAAAGGTGATCAATACACAGCGACAGAAGTATTTGACCATTTTCCCAAAAACATGAAATGTCTGACAGATCGCGAACGAAGTTTTAAAATTAATTTAAAATCATTTCTCCTGGGCAACTCCTTTTATTCAATTGAAGAACTTCTACATAAAAACTGGTATCCAGAAAAAGAGTATAGTTGAATGTGCAGGACTAAAAATAATTACGCGTTCATTAATGTTAACACTAATCATGTGTACATATCCTGTAAACTGACTCTTCCACACAATATCGATACAAGAATCGTCCAAACAATGTATGCAACATATAAGTAACCAACATGAAGAAACTTAATTACGAACCTACATCTACAGCTATATTCATACTCCGCAAGCGAACATATAATGCATGGCCCGGGGTACCTTGTACTGCTGCCAGTCATTCGGTTTTCTGCTCCACTCGCAAAGTGAGGGGGAGGGGTCGGGGGAACGACTGTCTCTAAGCCAACATAGGAGCCGAGATTTCTCTTAGCTCGTCTTCGTGGCTCTCAGCTACTGTCTGGCAGTATAATCGTTCTGCAGTTTTTCGCAAATACCGGTTGCGTAAGCATTCTCAATAGTGAATCTAATACCAAAATCACTTTTGGTATAAGGCCAAGTCATTATGAGGCACTAGAGACAACTTAAATACTGACGTTTTGACTATCTTCCCTTCAGTTTTGCCTTTAATTTTTCATAACGACATGTCCTAATAGCCAAAACGATTTTCTCCAATTGGCACTAACCGAGGAGGCCTACGAACCTGTTTCATGAAAGAAATTATATACTGTTTCACGAAAGAAATTATTTTTTCTCCCAGGAATTTACATTTGAATTCACGCAGAATTTCAATAATATATGCATGTTGACAGAATTTGTCGGTAATGACTCTAGCAATGTACCTCAGAATTGCTTTAATGCCTTCCTTTAATCTGACGTGGTAGGGATCCCAAACACTCGCGTAGTGGGCAAAAGTAGGCAGTAAAATATTCTGCATGTGGTTTCCTTTATAGAACAAATACATTTGCCCAGAAATCTCTAAATAAACCGGTCGTCAATCGACTTCCCTGCAATTGACAATACATTTTTGTTCCGTCATCTTATATTGCTTCACATTTAGAGAAAACTGACATTCATGAAGCCAAGCAAAAATTCTGTCAGGGTCACCTGTATTCATCCTGCTGCAGTCAGTCAACAAAGACATATTTCCGTGCACAACAGCATCCATCAGCAGTCTCAGTTAGTTGCTCTTAAAAGCGGTTTGAAATTTACAAATTTGTTGTGTCGTTTTGTGGTTTCTCAACTCCTGAAGATAAACGTTGACTGTGGATATTTTATCGCAGACACAGTCCCTTTGAATGTTCAGATAGGTCACTAAAGTCACCCAAAGAAGTAAACAACCATGCATGAGCCGCGCCTATTAGACGGAGGGGGTCCGACAGCCGATCAGTTCCAGTCTCTCCACAGGAAGGAGGTACACGGCTCGTGTTGTCTGTAGTTCAGCCATGCCTAGACGGTCAATACCGCGGTTCGGTCGCGTTACTTTGTGCCAAGATGGTCTCTCAACAAGGGAAGTCTCGAAGTGAACCAAAGCAATGTTGTCCAGTCATGGAGAAAATACAGAGAGACAGGAACTGTCGATGACGTGCCTCGCTCAGGCCGCCCAAGGGCTACTACTGCATTGGATGACCGCTACCTACAGGCTATGGCTCGGAGGAACCCTGACAGCAACACCACCGTGTTGAATAATGCTTTTCGTGCGTCCACAGGACGTCGTGTTACGAAACAAACTGTGCGAAATAGGCTCCATGATGCGCAACTTCACTTCCGGCGTCGATGGTGAGGTCCATCTTTGGTACCAGGACACCTTGCAACGTTGTACAGATGGGCCCAACAACATGCCGAATGGAACGCTCAAGATTGGCATTACCTTCTCTTTACCAATGAGTGTTGCATTTGCCTTCAACCAGACAATAGTCGGAGACGTGTTTGGAGGCAACCCGGTCAGGCTGAACGCCTTAAACACACTGTCCAGTGAATGTAGCAAGGTGGAGGTTCCCTGATTTTTGGGGTGACGTTTCGTGGGGCGACGTACGCTGCTAGTGGTCATGGAAGGCGCCTTAAAGGCTGTACGATACGTGAATGCCATCCTCCGACCGATAGTGCAACCATATCGACAGCATATTTGTGAGGCATTCGTCTTCATGGACGACAATTAGCGCCCCCATCGTGCGCATCTTGTGAATGAGTTCTTTCAGGATAATGACATGGCTTTACTAGAGTGACCAGCATGTTCTCCATACATTAACCCTATCGAACATACCTGGGATAGATTGAAAAGTGCTGTTCATGGACGACGTGACCCATCAACCATTCTGAGGGATCTACGCCGAATCGCCGTTGAGGAGTGGTACAATCTAGACCAACAGTACCTTGATGAACTTGTAGATAGTATGCCACCACGAATATAGGCATGCATCAATTCAAGAACACGTGCTACTAGGTATTGTTGGTACTATTGTGTACAGCATCGGAACCACCACCTCTGATGGTCTCGCTGTTTGGTGGTACAACATGCAATGTGTGTTTTTCATGAGCAATAAAAAGGGCGGAAATGATGTTTATGTTGATCTCTATTACAATTTTCTGTACACGTTCCAGAACTCTCGTAACCTATGTGATGCAAGACTTTTTTTGATGTGTGTAGAATAAAACTGAGGCGGCGACGCGGATCTGCTTCCATCGCCAACGGAGCTACAACGCTGCGCCGGGTATCGAAATAGAAAAGCTTGCAACTACAGACATCATCGACAGGACAAGGTCCAAAAGGAACCTAAGCACTCAGTCGTTTGTTCCCAAGCATTAATATTGCTGTTACTCAAAAAATAAAAAGCGTATTTCGCAATTTGTCGCAAATCCAATTTTTATTTTTATTGCAGATCTAGAATTCACCTTCTGAATATCTATCTTCGGGCGGATTTAAATTAAGTCATATAGACTCGACAAGCTTTTGACCTCGCATTTTATTATACGACTTTAGGGCATAGATTGCCAAATTCTGAGTTATAATCTGGCAATGTACGTCCTTGAAGTCGTATAATAACACGTGTGGTCAAAAGCTTGACGAGTCTGTATGACTCGATTTAAATGCCCTGAAGACATCAATTTAGTAGCTAGAATCTATATCTGTAATGAAGATACCGATTATATTTGTGATTGATAGCTGAATTCCGTTTCCTTTTCTTATATTAGCTATAGTAGCTGTGCAGAACAGTTCCAGTGGAATCAAACTTGCTAAATCTGCTGTTGCTGGATTGTAGAAACAACGTGTCACTACACGTACTGTGGGAACGGGAAGATACACTCAGAGGAAAAAGTTTTTGGATGAATGTGACGTAGCATGCGACTCGAGAGATGAGGATGAAGTTCTTGATTGTGTAACTTCGGTATGTGCCAATTACCGTTTCGAGAAAAACTGAGGACATTTCGCAGAAAAAAGATAAAAGTATAGGTTTCTCAGATGTGGCTAAACCTACGTCCAACGCACCAAAATAGCTCTAAGACACGGCCTATTCTTTGATAGAGACCTTTACTATGTTTTTGTATAAAGATTTCATTGGTATTATTGATGATGCTTCAGCTTTACCTACAGTAGTAAATACTACCACAAGGCTGCAGAATAAGGCTTTTTCTTTAGGAATACAAACTCTCATTAAGGACATAATTCCAATTAAACTTTCACATTTACTGAAAGCAAGTCTATAGCAACCATCAGTTCTGTGACACCTACTCCGATGTGGAATGTTTCCAGCGACAGGCAATAGATGCAATCGTGACGTACCTGCACTGCCACAACTTGAGACTGTACCATCTACTGCGAGTGACGCCCCTAAATAGTAGTGGATTCAAGCAATTTCCCAGTGAGAGAGCCTACGAACAACGTACTGCACCATAGGCGATGTCCCTCCTGGTGAAATAATGGCTCCAAAACTCTAACTGCAAATAAATTACCTGTCATAAGTACGGAAATCGAGATCTCATGTTATTGCGGACTGAAGTGTAGCACACGCCAGCCGACAAGAAGATAGATCCACTGAATAAGATGGTCATCGAACAAGCCCGTCTAGTGTGCACATCACCTGAGCCTCAATAAGTTCCACATCTATGTAATAAGTCAAGCATTGTGTTTCGGAAGAAGTGCTTTCCCGTAATCTCATAATGCCCGTGGAATGGTTAGTCCTTTCAAAGACAACCAACACACACTACAACAGATGATTGAGAACAGTACATCAAATACACCCAATTTTAATTTAGCGAAGATGCAGAAACTCGTTTTTGGAGTAGTAAGGTGCTGAATTAACAAACTTATATGCACCTAAACATTAGTTTATTAACAAAAAACAATTGATCACTTTACGATTGGTATAACATTCAGTATAATAGTGGGAGCAGTTATGAAAAACAAGAAAAGGAGATCGCCTCAATGTGACGGACCCAAAATAAAGTCTCCTTTCTTTCCTTATCATAATTACTTGAAATATTAAGCAGTTTCAGGTAGAATTGTTAATTGCCATACGACGTTGATCGTTTAACAGTTACAGCTATAAACTTCATTTTCTGAAAAAAGTAACTGAACTTCGAAACTGCAGAAACGGCTTGAAGCCCAAGTAATAAATGCCTACAACGGCGAAATCCTTCAAGAAATTAAATTTTACCTACAAATTTCGTCAAGGAACAAGATGCCTCGTTTGAAGACCAGATTACAGTAAAACTGACCAATCTTTAGTGAAGTATTACTTTTTTTCAAAAGTAAATAGTCTCCTTACGTTTCCCTCCATCTGTCTCATTTTCATTTGACTGCCCATCGAATGAATTTTGGTGTCACACTAGAATTAAGATACTAGATTCTGTTGTCACATGCAGCTGCAAGATGGTACTAAAACACACTTTTGCCCTGTAAATCCAAATTAGTTTTAGTTTACCTTTCTAGCTTCTATTAAAAATTTTATCTACTGCATTTCAAACTACTGCCTAGGTTATTATTCCTCAATTACTTACTTAAATCATTAGCAATATAAATGTTTTTTTCTGGTAATAAAATCACCTGCACAATATTGAGTTTCCTTTGTTGAATTTGAGTGTGCATTGAGTATGATTAAATAAATATACAAGCGGGGGTAGATGTAATTTATTTTATTTATTCCCTCCTCATACTTCTCTGAATGTCACATTGTATCACTATTTTGTAAGTTACAGCACATACTTAATTTCATACTAGAGAACAGAGCGTGTGGTCAGACGCAATTAGACTCTTTGAGTGGGACTGCTGATATGCTGTGATTATTATTACTAAACTTTATGTTATACTCACTTAACTTCTCTGTGTCACTTGGAAGACATAACCCGTGCACTGCAATTTCCCATCTTACCTTAGTTTGCCTGAAGAAAAGATTAATAATAGATTTGGCAGACATACATACATTAATCCTTGTTCCATTTCTCATGAATACGACATTTCGTAATGATATGGAGTGTGTTTTCTTTACATAAAATAAATAATTTTTTTACAGTTACTACTTCATATCTAAGAATTCGTGTACCGAGATGGAGTTGTCACTCAAAAAGTCTTTTAATTTACTTTTAGATGCTGGTTTGGTATCTGTCATACTTTTAATACTTTGGAAAATGACAAAAGATTTTTGTGGCAGCACAATTCACCCCTTTCTGTGCCAAAGTGAGATTTAATCCAGAATAGTGAACATCATTCTTTCTTCTAGTGTTCTAGCTATCCACTTCTCTGTTTAAAGGTTTTTTTAAATTACTGCTACCAGTTTTCCTCGAAACCTGTCGGTAAATAAATAAGTAATACAATAGTCAACATAGTCCGTTACATATTTCTTGAGACAGTCACGGTCAACAATCAGCCAAAATGGCTTCAAACACTTCGCTGTAATTTTTGAATTGGAATGGGCTATTAATGTCAAGTTTCAGAAGTGAATATATGTATTGCAAAGTTACTGTGAATATCCTGAGTTCAAAAAAAAAATGGTTCAAATGGCTCTGAGCACTATGGGACTCAACTGCTGAGGTCATTAGTCCCCTAGAACTTAGAACTAGTTAAACCTAACTAACCTAAGGACATCACAAACATCCATGCCCGAGGCAGGATTCGAACCTGCGACCGCAGCGGTCTTGCGGTTCCAGAATGCAGCGCCTTTAACCGTACGGCCACTTCGGCCGGCTATCCTGAGTTCCTTGAATAAATGTCTGCAAGGTTATCTTGTGTGGGCTCCCACTACTATTCTGATTATATGCCATTGTGCAATGAATATTTTCTCTCTTAATGACGAATTTCCCCAAAATATGATGCCATATGAAAGCTGTGAATGGAAGTAGGTATAGTAGGCTAATTTTCTGATATGTTTATCACCAAAATTTGCAATAACCCTAACAGCATAAGTATCTGAACCCATCCATTTCAGCAGATCATAGATGCGTTTTTTCCAACTCAATGTCTCATCATTACACATACCCAGAAATTTGGAGCATTGTGCCTTAGCAACAGACCTCTGTTCATAGTCAATATTTATCACAGTGTTATGCCATTTACTGAACAGAATTGTATAAACTGTATTTACTCAAACTTTAGTGAGAGCCCATTTGCAGAGAACCACTTCATAATTTTCTGAAAGACATTATTTGCAATTTCCTGAGCTGATTCTTGCTTGTTGGGTGTGATTAATATACTTGTATCATCAGCAATAAGAACTAGCTTTGTATCTTCATGAATATAGAGTGGAAAGTTGTTAATATATATTAAGAACAATAAGGCACCCAAGACTGAACCCTGTGGGACACTGTTCTTGATACCTCCCCAGTTAGAGGACTGGTGGTTTTTGCAGACTATCTGCTGCGTAAATTTCAACCGTCTGCATTCTTCCAGTTAAGTACGAATTAAACCATTTGTGCACTCTCCCACTCATACCACAATACTTAAGCTTATCTAGAAGAATGTCATGATTCACCCAATCAAAAGCCTTTGAGAGATCACAGAATACCCCAATGAGTGATATTCAGTTATTCAATGCACCAGTGAAAGCATATATGCCATTTTCTGTTGAAAAGTTTTTCTGAAAACCGAACTGACATTTTATTTGTACTTCATTTTTACAGATATGTGCTGTTGCTCTTGAATATATTACTTGTTCAAGAATTTTGTATAAAACTGTCAGAAGGGAGATTGGGTGTTAGCTGTTAGCATCAGATCTATCCCCTTTTTATATAATGGTTTAAAAATAGTGTATTTCAGTCTGTCTGGAAAAATGCTCTGTTTCAGTGAGCTACTTCGTATGTGGCTGAGAATCCTACTTACTTGTTGGGAACAAGCTTTTAGCACTGTGTTTGAAATGCCATAAATTCCATGTGAGCTTTTACTTTTGAGTAAATTTATTATTTTTTTGATTTGAGTAGGAGAGGTGGGTTAAACTTCAATTTTACCAAATTGCATCGGTACTGATCCTTCCATATACTGCCTTGCATTTTCTAACGAATAGCTGGATCCTATTTTCTCCACAACACTTACAAATGATTATTAAAAACGTTTTATCCTTTTGACTTCTTGTTAATCAACTTTTCATTGTGTTGGAAAGACATACAGTCTTCCTGTGTTCTCAGTTGCCCTCTTACCCTTTTAACAATATTCCAAATTGTTTTAATTTTATTATCAGATGTGCTAATCTCAGACATAATGAACATACTTCTCAACTTTTTAATAACTTTTCTTAATACAGTGCAGTAGTTTTTATGATGTTTCACTGTTTTGGAATCATTACTCCTCCTACCTATAAGATACATTTCCCATTTCTGTTTACCGGATAGTTTTATCTCTTTAGCAAGTCATGGCCTTTTACATGGTTTCTTACAATTGTATTTCACTGTTTTTTAGGAAAACTGTTTTCAAATATACTCACAAAGATATAATGAAATACGTTAAATGTTAAATTGGCATCATGTTCCCTGTACACCTCATCCCAGTCTAACAGTTGCAAGCTTTCCCTAAAATACTGAATTGTTAAATAGTTAATTGAACGCACTATTTTGGAGAATTGTTTCATGTTACTGGAAGGAGCTGCATCATATACTGAACTAATTGTGCATCGTATTCAGACAGACCACTCTTAATAGGAAAAGTTTTTATTTGATTACGTTTATCTTGGTCTATGAAAACATTATCTATCAGTGTGCTGCTTTCCTCTACCACCCGAGAAGGAAAATCAATAACTGATGTCAAATTGAAAGAACTAAATCATACTTCAAGGTCAGGCTTTCTATCGGACTCTTTCAGGAAATCTACACTGAAATCCCCACAAACAATAATTTGCTTTCCCCTGTCTGACAGATAGCACAACAAAGAATCCAAGTTTTTCAAAAATAGTTGAAAAATCCCCAATGGCTACCAAGACATGGCTACAATTATAAAAGTGCCATTATTTAGTTTAAGCCCACATGCACATGCTTCTGTATGTTACTCTACTCGAAATTTCTTAGTTTCAAAATTTTTCACACAATGACAGATTTTAACATATATGGCAATACCTCCTCTCTCCCTAGTGTCTCTGCTTACATGTGTAGAAAGCTTTTCCGTTTCCATACCTGTGACTGTATGGTGTTCAGACAGACATAGTACTTCTATTCCACCCTCAGTTTATAAATCTTCTAAACAAAATGGTTCAAATGGCTCTGAGCACTATGGGACTCAACTGCTGAGGTCATTAGTCCCCTAGAACTTAGAACTAGTTAAACCTAACTAACCTAAGGACATCACAAACATCCATGCCCGAGGCAGGATTCGAACCTGCGACCGTAGCGGTCTTGCGGTTCCAGACTGCAGCGCCTTTAACCGCACGGCCACTTTGGCCGGCAATCTTCTAAACAAACAAGAGGCTCATATACTTTGTTTTTTAATCCCCTGATATTCTGATACAATTTAGTAACATTACTTTTCACTGTGCTTTTATGTGAATCTTGTGACATACTAACATTATTTTTCATTGTACTGTTATGAGAATCTTGTGATATTTTTACATGGCTAGTATCTGCCTGTCTGAACTTCTCAATAAGCTTAATTTCAATCAATTTCTGTCAAAGTACTCCCATGAGTTTCAGTGCGCCCCCCCCCCCCCTCCCCCACCTTAAAGATTTTGCTATCATACCAGCCAGTTTACCCTTCCCTTTCCTATTGAGATGCAGGCCATGTCTCGTGAAGTCCCACCTACCAATATCATCAACAGGAACCAAACCAATGCCTGACAAAGTAGCCGCCCGAAGCAGCTGATATAGCTCCATATTGATCTTCCTGACACAGCTGTTCAATTGGGACCGATCATACCGCATGAAACCAGGAACCAAGCCAACATTTGTATGGTTTGTTGCAGATGCTATTTTTGCCAGGTCACATTCAATATTGTAGCCCTGATCCCTGTCAATACTGTTTCCAGCTCCATCCACTACCACAACATGATCCTGCTATGTAAAACCCTTGCACAGTTATCCTACATCCTCTATCACTTGGCTAAGACACGCACTGGCCTTGAAATACTTGTCACCTGGTACCTGTCATCTAATTTTATTATCCAGGAAATCTGTATTTAAATTCGATACTGCACAATTGAGTGACAATATTGCACTTAATGTTATTCAGACCTGTCGGTCTTACAGATTACTCGAGACCGCAAATAAATATTATTCGCTTTACCGATTTACGTTACCGCTGAAACTCATGACTGTCTTAACGAAGCCCTGACAGATTGCTAGTGTATTTATCACAAGTTGAGCAGGTTTCGTTCGAAGCCCAGTTCAAATGTAATCGGTGTGGATTATCTTTGAAACTTCACAATCTGTGAAGCGATAGTAATAATATCCTCATTAGAAACCACAGAACTCAAAAGTTTATCATGTGTTCATAGAGGATTTTAGTCGCGTGCAAAATTCACATCTCAGTACCAGACGAGAGTAGGTAACGTAAATTTATATTATTTAGTCAAATACTTCCATTTTACCAGGTCATAACACATAATAAGATCGTTTGGTGAGCTACTGTTAGCGGTAATTTTTCTCCAGGGGACCGTCAGAGACGAAGTAGAATGTTGACATGATTTCGCTCTCGAAAGTCTGAAGCCATACATAATTGACGCAAATGTCGTATAATTCTCATAAATACAAAAGCCAGTATTCTGTAATCATAATGGCCACTTACAGTAATTTTGCATTTGAGTGGCAACAAGTGAGTGAAATGGCCCATTTTCAGCCACATTTGTCAGGATTGTGGATTATATCTCCGTCCAGCCTACCAGACTCAGTTTATCTTGGTTTCTTTAACTTAAGAAGTAGCATTTACCGTATATGCAACCTACACCTGTTTGCATCTGCCTGCTGTGTTCAAGTCTTGCTCTCCCTCTCTCATTTTTAACATCCCATCATCCGTATATTGATAAATTGACAATTCCTTGTTTCCCAGAATGTGTCCTATCAACCGATCGCTCCATTTAGTCAAGTTACGCCATACATTTCTCTTTTCTCCAGTTCTGTTCAACAACTCCTTATTATTCGTTCTGCTCATCTAATTTTTAACCCATTCCTGTAGCAACCCATTTCAAAAGTTTGTATTCTATCTATGGCTGAACGGCATATCTTCCATGTTTTACCTCCTTTCTTCCCTCATGTACCGTCAGAAAAGACTTTATAACACTTAAATTTATTTTCGACGTTAGCAAATTTCTGTTTTTCAAACACGCTTTTCTTCATATTATTGGTCTTCATTTTGCATCCTCGCTACTTACCCCATCGTCAATAATTTTTCTGTCAAATAACAAAAATTATTTACTGCATTTAGCGTCCCATTTCCTTACCTAATTTCCTCAGTATCTCCTGATTTAATTCGACTACATTCCATTTGCCCTGTTTCCTTTTGCTGATATTCATCATGTGATATCCTCTCTAGAAACCATCCATCTCACTTTCTTCTATGTAGGCAACACAGCCGCATCAGATTTGAAGGAGGACATTATTCAGACAAGCTGTACTGCGTATGATTTACAGATGCATTGCCAATACTGGAATTAGGCAAAGTACTGATACATCAGTGCACCAAGACTATAATGATTCTCTTGAGACTGGGCGTGCCTGAAACCGGTACCGCACAATAAAGTAATTTTGAATACAGCCTGATGGAAAAAGTCCTTCTTTTTTACCCGTTTCATTCAACAGTTCTTTCAAGACCTTAGCCATCTCTTATAGAATTACAATGTCATCGGGAAACTGCAAATTTTTAATTTTTCTCCCTGAAGTCTAATTCTCTTTCCAAATTTTTCTTTCATTTCCATTACTGCTTGTTCAACGTATACACTGAAAAACAACGAGTAGAGGCTACGACCTGGTCTCGCTGCCTTGTCATCTGCTAGGAGGGGCATACAGTAAGCGAGGGGCAACACTCCACATTTTTTTTTTTTTTTTTTTTAAGCAAGTTGATTTTACTCAGGATTCCAATGTTATTTTCCACTCTTTTGGCTAGATAACTATATTTTTTCAACATAATCTCAGTCCAATGAGACGATCTTGTATCACCTTACTGGGATTGCCTGTATGCCTGCATGGTACCACTTGCTGGTCGACGTCCGAACCAACGTCCAGAGTTCGAATCAAGAACAGCTGCCAACATAGAAGTAAATATCCTAGGAGTAGTGAAGCAACTTAAATCACTTAACAAAAGCAAGTCTTCTGGCCAGACTGTATACCAATTAGGTTCCTTTCAGAGTATGCTGATGCATTAGCTCCATAATTAACAATCATATACAACAGTTCTCTCGATGAAACGTCCGCACGCAAAGATTGGAAAGTTGCACAGGTCACACCAATATTCAAGAAAGGTAGTAGGAGTAATCCACTTAATTTCGGGCCCATATCATTAACGTCGATGTGCAGCAAGATTCTGGAAAATAAATTGTGTTCAAACGTTATGAAATACCTCGAAAAGAACGGTCTATTGACACACAGTCAATATGAGTTTAGGAAACATCGTTCTTGTGAAAAGCAACTAGCTCTTTATTTTCATGAGATGCTGAGTGCTATTGACAAGGGATTTCAGATCGATTGTGTATTCCTGGATTTCCGGAAGTCCTTTGACACTGTACCACTCAAGCGGCTCGTAGTAAAACTGCGTGCTTATGGAGTATCGTCTCAGTTATGTGACTGGATTTGTGACTTCCTGTCAGAGAGGTCACAGTTCGTAGCAATTTACGGAAAGCTATGGAGTAAAACAGAAGTGATTTCTTGCGTTCCCCAAGGTAGTGCTATAGGCCCTTTGCTGTTCATTATGTGTATAAAGGCTTTGGGAGGCTATCTGAGCTGCCGTCCTAGTTTGTTTGCAGATGACGCTGTCGTTTATCGACTAATAAAGTTATCAGAAGATCGAAACAAATTGCAAAACGATTTAGAAAAAATATCTGAATGGTGCGAAAATTGGTAGTTGATTCTAAATAACGAAAATATGAGGTCATCCTCATGAGTACTAAAAGGAATTCCTTAAATCTCGGTTACACGATAAATTAGTCGAATCTAAAGGTCGTAAATTCAACTAAATACCTAGGAATTACAGTTACGAACAACTTAAATTGGAAGGAGCACAAAGAAAATGTTGTATGGAAGGCTAACCGAAGACTGCGTTTTATTGGCAGGACACTTACAAAATGTAACAGAGCTACTAAGGAGACTGCCTACAGTACGCTTGTCCGTCCTCTCTTAGAATACTGCTGCGTGGTGTGGGGTCCGTACAGCACGTTTTGTACTATCGTGAAATATGGGAGAGAGTGTCACAGAAATGATACAGGATTTGGGATGGACATCATTCAAACAAAGGTGTTTTTCGTTGCGACGGGATCTTCTCACGAAATTCTAATCACCATCCTTCTCCTCCGAATGCGGAAATATTTTGTTGACACCGATCTAAATAGGGAGAAATGATCACCACAATAAAATAAGGGAAATCAGAGCTCGTACGGAAAGATATAGGTGTTCCTTCTTTCCGCGCTCTGTACGAGATTAGAATAATAGAGAATTGTGAAGGTGGTTTGATGAACCCTTTGCCTGGCAGTTAAATGTGATTTGCAGAGCATCCATGTAGTGTAGATGTAGGTGTCTTGCTGCATCAATAACCTGCCCATCATCCATGTACTGCTTTCCGAGGAGTGCAACAGGTATAAGTCGAAACGTGCGAGATCCGGACTGTGGGGTGAATGACGAAAAACAGACCAATGAAGTTTTGTGAAAGTCTCTCAGGTGCGTACACTTGTGTGAGGTCTCGGTTGTCATGGGGGGAGGAGAAATTCGTTTGCATTTTTGTGGCGACAAACATGCTGGAGTCGTCTCTTCAGTTGCCTGGGGGTTTCACAGTACACTTCACTCCATGAGGAGGACATCAAACAGAATAACCCCGTCAGAGTGTTAGGAGACCGTCGCCATGATACTGTCAGCTGACGGTGCGGCTTTGAACTCTTACGTCAGAGGAAAGGTGGTGTGGTGCCACTCCACGGACTGCCGTTTAGTTTCCGATTCGAAGCCATGAACCCATATTACATCTCCTATGACGATGTTCGACAAAAATTGCGCGAGCAGCCTCGAAACACGCAAACACTTTCGCACAGATGTTCCTTCGTTGGTCTTGGTGGTCCACCCTAACTAGTGGACGATTGTGTCAGCACTACCAACTGAGACGTTCAGCTGAGCAGCGAAGCGTTTGATTGTGATCCGTCTATCACCTCGAATTAGAGCGTCCGCACGCTCCAACGGTGCACGAGTGTTCGGCCGGCCGGCACGAGGGAGATCGGACTGTTTTGGATCTTGTTACGATGAAGACAGACGCCTCGCCCAAAGACTCACCGTGATTTTATTCATGCCAGGTCTCCGTAGACATTCTTCCAATGTCAATGAATATCAGCGATGCTCTGTTTTTCCAGCAAAAGAACCTCATTTTTTCAATCAAAATCGAACAAGAACAAAATGTGTTGCATTACTTGTTAAAAATTTCTCGCACTTCCATTATTTTCATGCGCTTTCACTCTTATAACCTCAGCCTGGTTCCTGTACAAGCCGTGGACAGGCATTTCCCTTTATTTTATCCCTGCTACCTTAAGAGTGTCAAGGAGTGTGATCTCAAGTCAATGTTTTCAAAGTTTTCTCTAAATCTGTAAATGCTTTCTTTAGTTTATTTCTTAAGAAACTTCGTTGGGCCAGTGTGGCCTTTGACTGTTCATAAATTTGTCTGGGACTCACACAGATCTTACAAAACGGAGGTTCTAGAATGTTTCTCCGTTGTTCTTTAAATAAATCGTGTCAGTATCTGACATTCATGACTTATTAAACTGATGTATCCGTGATATTCACATCCGTCATCACTTGCTTTCATGGGATAAGAGTTAATACGTTCGTCTCAAAGGCTGAGATATCACACCAAGTGGAATAGTTTTTCTGTTGCTGGCGTTCCCTATGATCTCAGTGGGTCACTAAACGTAAAATTTTCTTTACAGTGTAATAATCAACGTATTACCTTACCTTCTTGATACAACAGGGCAATTCGCAAAATTCATTTTCATACAGCGTGTGGAACTACTACATACGACATATAATGCAAGCCAGTCCTTATCTTCGGTTCATGTGCATTGTATCCTTAAAGAGTAGGTCGCTACGATATTACAAAAGGGTACGATCAAGAATTGGAATGCATATCACAATTACAGATGCTGAGTACTGCGAAATAAAGATTTCGATTCATATTTTGTGAGCGAGAAAGAGAAGCCTGCTTACATTTGCAGGCATGGAGTTTTTTTTATGCGTGACACTACTATGAGACAATGGTGTCGCATGTTTCGGGACAGAGGTGATGTACACGACGAGGAAAGGAACTGACACACAAGTCAGATATAGACTTGAGGATGACATGACTGAAATACTTAGAGCGAGAATCGAAGATCCGCAACTGTGGGATTATCAGATTACTTGTATTACGTCTTTCGAGGAGGTTTCTTATAGTAGGTTTCTTAAAGCATGCTAACAGATTGGGCCTCTACAAGTTTTGTACCCGGTATATACCCAATTTTCTATCTTGTTGCTCACAGGACGGGTGCAAATGTTACGTTCTTCTCCGATGGCGATGGTTTTGTTCTTTATGTTGTCGCAGCTGACGGGCATGGATTCCGTGTGTGATCAACGAATGAAAGCTACTGATGGAACAAGTTAACACCTCAAAAACATGCTGTTGGATGTTATCTTCGAAGAAGGTTATGGATATTTACACAACGAAACTGCCATCCTTCAACTGAAGATGACGACAATCTCTTCCTCAAGAAGAATCATGTATCTTTCTTTTGAGGGTTCAGTAAACGATTAATTCTACAACAACGGTAAACATGACCTCACGCACGATTACGTTAAGTGCCTTAATGTGGCAGAAAATTGTCGTGGGAAGTTAATGTTGTAGGCTTAATGTGACTATAATAAATAATCGTTAAAAAGTGTTAACGTTTCCGTAGTAATGGAGTGAATGTTGCCTTCAAAATTAGCCTGGTGATATGACAGTACTGAATTACAGCGTCAGATTAACGAAGCTTTGAGTTTGCCTCGGCCCTTTTTTTCAGCTGCATATCAAGTATACCTTGTGGAGGGAAAGCAAATTTGCCATTTCCCACATCCCTTGTTAAACGTCCATTGAAATGTTCGCAAAATTTACATAAGCTATTCTCCCTCTCAATAAAGGGCAATTACTGAAATGATCGCAGATTATCTTTCGTAATATCTTCCGCTAATCTGTAAATGTGGATATCGTTATTAGCACAGTATTATCGCTCTGCAGCGCCATTTATGTCTGCTGACACCCTACAGCCTCAAAGCATCCTCGCGCACTCATGTGGAATTTCAAACAATATTGAAGACTGAGTGATGCTGTTGGGCATTTACGACAGCAAGTAAAAGGTGAGAGATTGCACGCCAGTGCACCAATACATACGAAGCAGACGCAGAGCATGTGAGTAAGTAATAACCAGTGAGAGCAGCGTGTTTCGGCAGGATATACCTGTTTGCAGCGAGCATTTAGACTGAAAAAACGGAACACCTACTATCCGACGACCATGCTTGTCTTCTTTTTTTTTTTCTTTTTGAAGTCCCTAATAGACTTTGCAATTCAAAATAGGGCCAATGAATAGAGGACCCCAATAAACACGTTTTCATCCCCTATAATTCTGTGAAACAATAGGCCTTAATTGAACTCCGGTGCACACCGCATTGTGCTAACAAATTGATGGCGGTCCGTACCTGGTCTTTTACGGTGGCATGGATTGTTCCGAGCTATCTGATGCGCGGTACCGCGAATAAAAGCCTTTTCTCATTTAATAAAAGAAGGCGATTTTGAGCAAATTACAAGTGAAAACGTTTTGAGCATTGATTTCCTTTGCTATGCAGTCTCAGTGTTGCCGTCATATGATCGAGCTCTACGAAGAAGGAAAGAAGGGCTGTAAATACGTTTATCCCGGGTAAAAATAACACTTACCAGTCACGACGTTGAAATTCCGTTTGTATCGTATTCGCATTTAGTGCTGTGCACTGTTCTTCAGCAAGAATTTCGCTCACCGTGTTGCTCGGACTTATTTCCATATTACTGAGAAAGTGCATCAGTGAACACAAAGCTTTTAACTACTTAGTTAATTTCAATAAATATTCATATAAACTATGCAATGGCTGTATCGGTTTCACGGTTTAGTCGTTTCAGTAACTCATAAATATTTCTTGGCCATGGGCTGCAGATAATTACTAACCAACCGAAGCAGTGTAACGAATAAGCACTTTATGACATTACTGAAATAAACGTTACAATTATTTTAATTTGAATGTTCGTGGTCTTTCGAATATTGGCAATGGCTATCATTATTCTTATTAGTGAAGCAGACAACATTTACATTTATTCCGCAGTGTAGATCACATCTGTCCGGGATATTTTCACATTGGCGGTACAACACTTTAAGAGAGATAGAGGAGACCAAATGTTTCAGTTTGCGACTCGAAGCCCTTAAGAATCAGACTGCTAATAACAATATTAAAATCGACTGTATACTCTATTCTATTTCGTATGACCGCAAATAATATCGTGTTAAAACTATTATCCTTATTGGAATCAAAACTAGACAAAGCAGAGGATGACAAAACTTTTTTTTCTGGTGGCGGATATTCTGCCTGTGTCATGCGGTGAACCACGTTTTTTGCTCTACTATTCTAGTCTCCTCAACACAGAGCAGCCCTTATACCCAGATTCTTAAGGCATTTGTCATACGTATTCTAAAGTTTGTCTTATCATACAATTTTTGTCTTCTACGGCTCTCTCTACCGCCAAGTGCCCCAACACACTGCCACGCTTTCTAGTTGTTGTTTTTCACAAATTTAGTTCCTCACCAATTCCTTGTACTATCAGTCCTTTGAGAAAATTTCTATCACACCACATTTCAAACATTTCGATTCTCGTCAATTGAGGTTTGCACACGGTCCATTATTCACTTCCATACAACAGAGTATTGTACATGGCTATTATCAACAATTTCTTACTGGAGCTGATGCCTATGCTTGACACTAGTAAACATCTTTCGGTGAAGACTGGCCCATTTGCATAGGCCGCTCTAAATAAATAGGTAGATGCTATAGAGAAAAACAGGGATTATACAATAATTACCAAAATCTAGAGGTGTTATGATAATGGAAGTTAGAAAGATTACGGTGGAAATCAAGGGTTCGTCCATCCTCCAATACTGTGGAACTTGTATTTCCAAGAAGCAGTGAAGGAATTAAATTTCAGTTGTGGGATTAAAATTCGGGCAAAGGAGATCTGTGATAAGATTCGATGATAACGTTGCCATCCTCTTTGAAAATGAGGAAGAAGCACAGAAACTATTGAGCTGAATTATCAGTCTACGGAACACAGTAAATTGAGACTGAACTGGAGAGAGACTGAAGTATCGAAGAGCATCAAAAAATGAGATTAGTAATAAAATTATGGTAGAACAGTCTGAAATAACTTGATATCGCAGTTTTGAGAAGCCTTTGATGTGCTGATGAAGATTCTACACCCAAGAATATCGACAGTGGCAACAAGGTGAGTTTTATTTAGACGGGTACTACAAATGCAGCAGCTCAGCGATCGCAGCCAGTATGAATCCCGTAATGGAACGGCATGCAGCAACCTGCGTCGTATGAAATCCTCTCTCCACTTCCAGAGGGTGCCTAGTACGCCATGTGGTTCATGACTGTCTAAGCACAGTTTAATTCGATCACCGTTTTAAGCATCATTAAAAAGCATCAGCTCATAAGGCATGAACGATTTTTACTAGTCCCCTGCATTAAACACCAACATCAACATGTCTACCTGAAATTAAGATGTAAGTGCTGAGCAGAGGGTCCATCGAACAAGCTTGAGACTATCTATCCACCATTCCACTCTCAAACAGCGCACGGGACAAACGAACACTTAAACCTTTCCGTACAAACTCTGATTTCTCGTATTTTATAATTGTGAACGTGCCTCCCTATGTAAGTTGGGATCAACAAAATATTTTCGCATTCGGAGGAGAAAGTTGGTGGCTGTAATTTCATAAGAAGATCACCTATCATATTCGTGAAACTCTCTCTCCTACCTCGTCACAATAAAAATCAGCTGACCTTCTTTGAACTTTTTCGATATCCTCCGCCAATCCCGCCTGGGAAGAATCCCGTAGTACTACGGAAGACAGAGAACAAGCATAGTATATCTGTTGCATCTTTTACCTTTCCTGCCAACACAGAATGGACTTTGGTTCGTTTTCCCAACGATATTATGTATGTGATCGTTCTAGTTTAAGCTGTTCGTAAATGGAATTTCTAGGTATTTAGTGGAACTGACAGCCTCTGGATTTTTGTGAGTTATCATGTACTCAAATCTCAATCTCAATAGAACGCTTGATTGTCTTGTCATTGTTAATCGCATACAGGGAGTATAAAAACGGAAGTAATACAAGGTTTCCAGGTTAGCACGAATATGACAAAGACAAAATGCACATACAAAAGGAAAACTCTCTTTCTTTGGGACATCCGTCCTCTGTTTGGTTTCAAGTTAACATCCACGAATTTATCTCCTGTGTCCGGCGTTGCTCGGGTATGTATTTAATCTAGTCTTCTATTAGTGCACCTCGCCTTTCCCCTTCTCCATCTCCTGCTTCAGCTCTCTCTGACCATCTCCTATACCCTTTCTCTCTGTCCAACTCCTTCATCTCCCAATCTGTTCCTACTTCCTCCATGCCTCTCACTCTCTATCCACTTCCTCTTCTCCCCCACTCTCTGTCAATATGCATGTCCCCCTCTACCCAACTCCTCCTCCTCCCTCTAATTTCATCTCCTCCTTCCATCGCCACCTCCCCTTATGTGCATCTCCTCCTTTTCCATTTCTTTGAACATTTCCTCCTCCTCTGTGCTTTCGTCTCCCCCCCCCCCCACCCCCTGGCCCCGTCTCTCTGCTTATCTCGTCCTTCCCTTGTCGCTGTCCATCTCCTCCTGTTTTCTTACTCTGTCCATCTCCTCCTCTCCCACGTCTCCGTCCATTTCTCCCTCCTCCTCTCTTCCATCTGCTCCTCCCGCATATTAGTGCCCATCTCCTCCTTTCTGTCGTTGTCTGTCCATCTCCTCACCTTCTTTCTATCTCCACGTTATCACGCCCACGTTGATGGTTCTTACCTCCATGATATTTCTTTCCACATAATACTAATATGTGTGCCAAACTTCGTTGAAATCGTTCCAGTGTTTTTAAGAACAGCTTTTTTACCGTGGCTTTTCCAGCGTACGCAAATGCCAAATGTATTCCACATGCATTTAACATATTTAACATGTATTTAAACCCATAATTGACCGGTATCTCTAGCGAATTTCACACTGAAGTTTCGTTTTCACGCAGCTCAATACTTATGGCGTTGTATGGCCTGAATGATGTGCTGTACAATGATATCATTTTGCACGGTCATCCAGTGCTGTATGCGGTTACTGATTACGTAATGCGTTATGAACATTACATTACTGGTAAAGATGTAATAAATTAAAGCGTAATGAATGATGCTGCAGTTGTTCAAGCGTATCAATGCTTATGGTCTTCTATCTCGGGAAATAGGTGATGTACAATGATATATTTTTCTAGGTACATTCAGTGGAATATATGGATGCTGTCTATGAAACGTGTTGCGAATAGAGTCAGTAGCACAGAAGTAATAAATTAAAACGTCATGCATGATGCGGCAGTTTTTCACTCATCTCTGTATTTAACGTCATATCTCCTGAGTTATGTGTCAAACAATGTGGGTGTTATAAGTAAATTCACGGGCGTATGTGGAAACGTTCTGCGAAAATTACTGCCAATAGACTGAGTGGAAATGAAGTAGTAAACTTAAACGTCTTGCATCACGCAGCAATTTTTCACGCATCTCGTTGTTTATGAGGTCATTTCTCATGAGCTACGCGTCATACACTGATATGATGTTTCTAGCACATTTTATGGTGTTTACTCTCTGCAAAATTTGTCGCTATTACATTTATTATCAAAGGAATCATAAGTTCAAACGTGATGCCTTATACGGCAGTTTTGCTTCAGGAATTGTGAAAATGTAGTAAGCGATAAATTTTTTTCCTTTCATCATTTTTTGTGGATTGTCAGCGAGAAAAAGTTTCATAGCGGTTTGAAGTTATGTGTAAAATACTCTATGACTAAAACTTGGGTATTCGCACGTTGTGTACTACACTGCTTTCCCACCCCCTTCCCTTGGATAGGTAAGTGATTCTTACACCCACAGCGATGGTTTCTATACATTAAGTGATAATGTGGATCGAGTTTGGCTGAAGTCGGTCCAGTAGTTTAGAAAGATAGTGAACGTATCTCCACTCATTTAAACACACGTGCATATGCACATTCACTTTTGTAATATGTATGGATGTTCTTCACGTGTTCCTCTCCTTCCCAATCCTGCAGAGAATCTCCACATTTCTTATCACTCCACCTAATTATCAACTCCCGGCATTGAAATATCCTATGTGGAGATATTCGAATATAATTGTTACCTCTCATTCATGGACCTGAAGTAGAAGTTGTGTATTATATTGCTTAAGACACTTGTGGCTCTGTGGAGCTCACGTTGCTTACGATAGGAACATTCTAATGTGTTGAGCGCCGGTCATGGTTCCCGCATGCTACGCGTTCCGTGGGGTGACCTTCATGGCTGGGAGGGGGGTGCACGTCGCAAATACTGCCCATGTTTACAATTACGATCAAGCGATAGCGAAGGTCTAAAAGTGAAACTTCAGCGAATCTTTTGTTGCTACTGTTATAGTCTCTAGTCCAAAGACAGATCACATTGGCCCATCCTCTAAATGTTCCTCATCTCTGTACAAATATTATAGCCTTTGTTCATCACAACCTACTTACTGTATTCAACCTTTGGTCTCCATCTAAAACTTTTACTCCATATAGTTGCTTACAACGCCAGGAAATATACAGCCCTTCAACAGAAGATCATGATTTTGCGTCTTAATGTCAGTATATTTTAATTCAGTTCACATTAGTCTAAACAATATCAAATCATATACTGTTCACATGCATACGCAGTCAATTCAACAAAGGTAATTATATGTTATGTTCTGATGAGCCACAACATGACGACCACGACTCAAAGCGTGAATGAGAGCCGACATGGGACGTTGCAGGAAATTAGGTTGTACTTACAATGAAAAATCGGATTAATCCATTTCATTGGCTGTTACTGGCTAACACCACACACGAACAGTTTCTGTGTACTGCATGCCTGGGAGTTAATTAGGGCTCAGAAATTACAGAAACTGCCAAGAAGCCTCACATTCCTCAGAAGCCGCTATTGGCTAAGGAAGGTGCTGGGAAGCACCTTGTCATATTCTGCAGGGGCTGACATTTATTGCCGTGGAGGAGAACAGATCTTGGCGGCGGCAGCGGTTTATGGTGCTAGAGGCCGTAGATGGTCCGTAGCGTGGACTGATCAGGTGGGAGGTGCTCTCTGGTAAGACTAAATAAAATTCACAATAGGCTTCGCGGGAGAAGAATGCGGAAATACATCCTTTTAGTGTGAAGGAATGTGCAGTGTCACAAATGATGCTCGTGAGCTGACCTATGTGAAATCTTCTTACTGGCAGTGACAGAGCACACCTCTAATTCAGAAAAAGAGTATGAGCTTCAGGTGATTGGCTGACAGATTCAGAACCCATGTAGTGGGAGGTAATTTTTTCTAAAAGTCACTGGTTTTCATCACCTGAAGCGCAAAAGTACAAGCCGCACGTCCAGTTGGAAGCGGCGTACGGTGGGAGAAAAGAGACTTCCCTTCCGGCAGCAATCGAGAGCATTTGGCCTGTAACAAGGGACATCGCTGGCAACAGTCATAACGGAAAAGCTGGCGGTTAATTTTTAAGAGTTGCTTTCTACTTAGGGACTGTGTAAGTCGTTTCTGTGCAACGGAGTTGTTATTCTGTTTACTCGACTGAGCACTATTAAGCACTTTGTGAATTCTGACACACATTGAAATGATTCTTTACGGGAGAATAATTGACCAAACTTCTATTCCTGGCTAGTCTTATATTGAGGTCTAGTAGTTTGTGGATGGCATATTATGTCTACTGAGGAGGCAGAGAATTGCATGTACGATCATTCAAATGAAGATACAAGTCGCAAATGGCGGAATACACCAACATAAGCGACTCTCTGAAGGGACAGATCATTATTATCCGGCGCCCATGTATGTGCATCTCGGAAATAGCTACTACCCCGAGCATCTGTGGAAACTGGTTGAAGGATGAATAGTCCGCAGCTCGTGGTCGTGCGGAAGCGTTCTCAATTCCCGCGCCCGGGTTCCCGGGTTCGATTCCCGGTGAGGTCAGGGATTTTCTCTGCCTCGTGATGACTGGGTGTTGTGTGCTGTCCTTAGGTTAGTTAGGTTCAAGTAGTTCTAAGTTCTAGGGGACTGATGACCTCCAATGTTAAGTCCCATAGTGCTCAGAGCCAGTTGAACCAGTTTACCGTAGTGCTGAATACAAAATAGGCGAAACCACAGCAAGACGTACAGGTGGACAACGGGTATGAAGTTTTATAAAAGTAAAAAAGAATGCAAGTGCAGCAAAACGCTGAAAAGGGGTGCCTACCGCTATGGGCTATAAATTTTTTTTGGAATACAATCTGTTACCAATAAGAAACGTGTTTACTTAAGATAATTTAAAACCACTGATTATACTTCGTAAATAGAAGCGAATCACATCGGATGTAACATTCTCTTCAATTACAGTACACTTTTGACAGAGAAATGAAGTAAAATTTGACATCAGTTCCCCATCTGTTTTATCGTTTCATCAATAATGCTTGCGGTCGTACGACAGGCTTACCAACCGCGTATTATTTTGCTCTTACTATAATTGATCTCGAGATCTACAGACTTTTCCTTTATCCTTTGATGATGTTCTGTGCTTGTATTACGAAGGTGAACACAGAGAAAAGTTAGTTTAGTAACATCAACAGTCAAATAACAACACACATCATTTGGCACAAAATCAAACTTTGTCGCCGGCCGGAGTGGCCGTGCGATTCCAGGCGCTTCAGTCTGGAGCCGCGTGACCGCTACGGTCGCAGGTTTGAATCCTGCCTCGGGCATGGTTATGCGTGATGTCCATAGGTTAGTTAGGTTTAAGTAGTTCTAAGTTCTAGAGGACTGATGACCACAGATGTTAAGTCCCACAGTGCTCAGAGCCGTTTGAACCATTTGAGTCAAACTTTATCGCTCTCCACTGCTGTGACTGCAGTATGCAAAAGGGGAACAGTATGTAGAAATACAACTCTACAAAGACAAACGTCAAATGACCAGTCAGAATCTTGAATTTCTGGCTACAGTTACATCACAACTTGTCCGTAGGTCACGCAAGTCACCACACTGTCTGAAAACTGTCAGTGGCTCGGTAGACCACGTCGACCCGTACCCTGGAAGCGGAAATATTATGTTGGTACAATAAGTTCGTGGCGTTTATCTGCTAGTTAAATAAACGTAACATATGCTCGTAACAGAGTCCTTAGCCGTCAGCAGTGCATTCTTCTTCACTACTTACAACAGTCTAACAACACAGGGGTAGCTTTTCTATTACGTGACTGTAGAAATCTTGTGTTTTTGAGGCGAAGAACTCGCCGAGCCATGTTCGGAGTGTATTTTCATTCGGAACGGAAGTTCCTTGAAGGTTGTTTGATAGAGAGCGTAAAAGGTGAAAATCTAAGGGCGTAAGATCAGGTGACTAAGGTTAGTGCGGAATGTTTTCTCACCACAACTCCTGTATAGCGGTTTTTGTGAGCCTAGCAGAATACAGGCGGGTGTTGTCGTGGAGCGGCATCACTTCACGGAGTCTTCCTGGTCGTTGTTCTCGGATTGCGCCTGCAAGACGCCTCAGTTGTGGACAATAAATGTCACTAGTGATGGAAGCAATTTGTAGTACACCACAGTGTCGCTGTTGCACCAGATGCATAACATTATCTTTTTTGGATGCACGGAGGTCTTTGTACGGGGAGTTCCTGTTTTGTGTGGGCTTAACAGCCCTTTCTTTTCCTTACGCTAGCATAAAGACACCATTTCTATTCATCAGTAACGATACAGGATGGGAATGGACGCAATGTTCACGAGCAAACTGATGACGAGCAAGCAGAGCTGTACGTATGACCACCGCTAATTTCGTAAGTAGGCTGTTTAGGTTTTTCTGTTGGTAACGTCACGTAGCGCTCTGTATGAAAATCACTGGCTGTGCGGTGTGCAGTCTGTGGCTGGTTGGCATTGTTGGAATATTCGCTATTGTAGTGTTGGGCAGTTGGATGTGAACAGCGCGTAGCGTTGCGCAGTTGGAGTTGAGCCTCCAGCAGCCGTGGATGTGGGGAGAGAGATGGCAGAATTTTGAGAGGGGTCGATATGGACGTGTGTCCATCAGAAAGAGTAAATTTGTAATACTGGATATCATGAACTGATACATACATTATGACTTTTGAACACTATTAACGTAAATACATTGTTTGTTCTCTATTAAAATCTTTCGTTTGCTAACTATGTCTATCAGTAGTTGGTGCCTTCAGTAGTTAGAATCCTTTATTTAGCTGGCAGTATTGGCGCTCGCTGTATTGCAGTAGTTCGAGTAACGAAGGTTTATGTGAGGTAAGTGATTCGTGAAAGGTATAGGTTATTGTTAGTCATGGCCATTCTTTTGTAGGGATTATTGAAAGTCAGGTTGCGTTGCGCTAAAAATATTGTGTGTCAGTTTAGTGTTGATCAGATTAAGTAAAGAGGGAAATATCTGAGTACGTTCAGTTCTACTCAGCTGTTTGAAAATCAAATAACGTAAGAGGTTTTCTAGCACTGTCATTTTTTTAATTTTTCTAAATGGACGTTTCAATTTTTGTGATTTTGGATTGTAACATTCGCTACCCATCCACCCGAGTTTTGAATCTTCCTCACTGCGTGCAAATGTCGCACGATGGTGGAATGATCACAGTTTACCACATTGGCCAATTCTCGAATAGACTGACGTGAAACATTGTGGATTAATGCGTTTAAACGGTCTTCATCAAACACTGAAGGTCTTTCTGAACGTGGAGAGTCACTAATGTCAAAACGATCCTCCTTGAAACGAGAAATCGAGAGTCTATAGCTCCACTCACAATCTGCAGATGACAAAATAACAGAATGTAAACTCATATATCAACAGCGAACTACAAAGATAAAATGGCAATCGATAAATAAACCCATAGCAGCCGGAATTCCAACACGCAAAACAAATACTACGTGAACTCAAGCATTAACCAAATTGAACCCTCACTGGAAAGGCATCCCAAGTCGGAACTCACACAGACCTGTCTCTCATGGCACTTGGAGCCGTATTTTGTGACAGATGCGCTGCAGTGGCGCCTGGGAACTCTGGGAAGAGTAGCTTTCGTCTGGTCCGGATTGGTGCCGTCACTGATGCTGCTTAGACGTGCAACATCTTTGCGCTGGTCGACCTCGGTGCGGCATTATTCACTTTCGACGACACTGTACTAAGAACTTTCACAACCACTGTATCATCTGTTGATAAGTCGCTAGGCCACTTGAAACTGGTAACGGGTAAATAAGAATTTTACCATCACGAAAAGGAGCAGGTCGTAGTCATTTCTAAAAGCCTTAAAAAAAAAAAAAAAGAAAAAAAATGCACCTGCAACTCGAAATGTTCCAGCGCGGATGAATTTCAGTCCCGATCAGTACAAGTGGATCCAGAGTTCACGACGGAGCTCCGCCTCTCGGCCAGCCGTAAAGAAGCGAGTTTAAGAAGGCGGAGCGGTCAGCGGCGCACATTTCGGCCTTTTTTTCTCGCCGCCGCTGCCGTCGGCAAACCCAGACCCAGCAGGTGGTGAAGTGGTGGTGGGCGGGTAGCGGGCGGCTGGCTCGCAGGCGCTGCGCGAGTAACGGCGCCGAGTCCCAACTCGCAGAAACGCAGTCCGTGTTCGGCGGCGCAATCCGGGCCAGGGCCGCGAAGGAAGGGAGGAGGGAGGGCGGGGTCGCGGATGAGGGGGACGGAGGGGAGAGAAAGGGGGCGGGCATAACGCGGCGCGGCTATCAGGCCGAGTGAGGCGCGCCGGACCGGCCAGGCCGCAAATAAAAGCCCCCGCGCGGTTTTACTGTTATTCGCCGGCTGGAGCGGCCCGACCTCCTCCGCAAGGTCTGATCCCCGACTTTCTCATCGCCTCCGCCAGGCGCAGTCTGGAGTGACGGAAACAGTTAGAAGTGGCCGTTAAGACTGGTCGACATGTCTTGTCGCAAGACGCCTGTCTACTGTGACTGCATTTTCGCAAAAATTACACTCATGAGCTAAAGTATTACGGCCATCTGCTACACAACCTCTTGGTTCATCTTTGTAGCACAATAAAGCAGCGAATCTACGTGCGACAAATTCGACGAGTTGGCACGAATTCGACTAGTCCTTAGCATATCCAGACACTCTGGGATGATGATGGCATTGAAACAGAGGATGACACGCGTAAAGCTGAAATACTAAACACCTTTTTCCAAAGCTGTTTCACAGAGGAAGACCGCACTGTAGTTCCTTCTCTAAATCCTCGCACAAACGAAAAAATGGCTGACATCGAAATAAGTGTCCATGGAATAGAAAAGCAACTGAAATCACTCAACAGAGGAAAGTCCACTATACCTGACGGGATACCAGTTCGATTCTAAACAGAGAACGCGAAAGAACTTGCCCCCTTTCTAACAGCCGTGTACCGCAAGTTTCTAGAGGAATGGAAGATTCCAAATGATTGGAAAAGAGCACAGGTAGTCCAAGTTTTCAAGAAAGGTCGTCGAGCAGATGCGCAAAACTATAGGCCTTTATCTCTGACATCGATCTGTTGTAGAATTTTAGAACATGTTTTTTGCTTGCGTATCATGTCATTCCTGGAAACCCAGAATCTACTCTGTAGGAATCAATATGGATTCCGGAAACAGCGATCGTGTGAGACCCAACTCGATTTATTTGTTCATAAGACTCAGAAAATATTAGATGCAGGCTCCCAGGTAGATGCTATTTTCCTTCACTTCCGGAAGCCGTTCGATAGAGTATCGCACTGTCGCTTGATAAACAAAGTAAGGGCCTACGGAACATCATAAGAGCTGCGTGGCTGGATTGAAGAGTGTTTAGCAAACAGAACACAATATGTTGTTCTCAATGGAGAGACGTCTACAGACGTTAAAGTAACCTCTGGCGTGCCACAGGGGAGTGTTATGGGACCATTGCTTTTCAAAATATATACAGGGTGAGTCACCTAACATTACCGCTGGATACATTTCGTAAACCACATCAAATACTGACGAATCGATTCCACAGACCGAAAGCGAGGAGAGGGGCTAGTGTAATTGGTTAATACAAAACCATAAAAAAACGCACGGAAGTACGCTTTTTAACACAAACCCACGTTTTTTTAATGGAACTCCGTTAGTTTTGTTAGCGCATCTGAACATATAAACAAATACGTAATCAGTGCCGTTTGTCGCATTGTAAAATGTTAATTACATCCGGAGATATTGTAACCTAAAGTTGACGCTTGAGTACCACTCCTCCGCTGTTCGATCGCGTGTATCGGAGAGCACCGAATTACGTAGGGATCCAAAGGGAACGGTGATGGACCTTAGGTACAGAAGAGACTGGAACAGCACATTACGTCCACATGCTAACACCTTTTTATTGGTCTTTTTCACTGACGCACATGTAGATTACTATGAGGGGTGAGGTACACGTTCGACGGGCGTTTCATAGGATGTGGAGGACGCATAAATTGGCAAGCCCGTTCTCCTGATCTTACGGCTCTGGACTTCTTTCTGTGGGGTACGTTAGAGGAGAATGTGTACCGTGATGTGCCTACAACCCCAGAGGATATGAAACAACGTGTTGTGTCACCCTGCGGCGACATTACACCAGATGTACTGCGGCGTGTACGACATTCATTACGCCAGAGATTGCAGTTGTGTGCAGCAAACGATGGCCACCACATTGAACATCTATTGGCCTGACATGTCGGGACACACTCTATTCCACTCCGTAATTGAAAATGGAAACCACGTGTGTACGTGTACCTCACCCCTCATGGTAATGTACATGTGCGTCAGTGAAAAAGACCAATTAAAAGGTGTTAGTATGTGGACGTAATGTGCTGTTCCAGTCTCTTCTGTACCTAAGGTCCATCACCGTTCCCTTTGGATCCCTACGTAATTCGGTGCTCTCCGATACACACGGTCAAGCAGCAGAGGAGTGGTACTCAAGCGTCAACTTTAGGTTACAATATCTCCGGATGTAATTAACATTTTACAATGCAACAAACGGCACTGATTACGTATTTGTTTATATGTTCAGATGTGCTAACAAAACTAACGTGGTTCCATTTAAAAAAAAACGTAGGTTTGTGTTAAAAAATATACTTCCGTGCATTCTTTTATGGTTTGTATTAACCAATTACACTAGCCCCCCTCCTCACATTCGATCTGTGGAATCGATTCGTCAGTATTTGATGTGGTTTACGAAATATATCCAGCGGTAACGTTAGGTGACTCACCCTGTATAAATGAGCTAGTAGATAGCGTCGGAAGTTCCATGTGGCTTTTCGCGGATGATGCTGTAGTATACAGAGAAGTTGCAGTGTTAGAAAATTGCAGCGAAATGCAGGAAGATCTGCACCGGATAGGCACTTGGTGCAGTGAGTGGCAACTGACCCTTAACATAGACAAACGTAATGTATTGCGAATACATAGAAAGAAGGAACTTTTATTGTGTTAATATATGATAGCGGAACAAACACGGGTAACAGTTAATTCTCTAAAATATCTGGGAGTATGCGTACCGAACGATTTGAAGTGGAATGATCATATAAAATTAATTGTTGGTAAGACGGGTTCCAGGTTGAGATTGATTGGGAGAGTCCTTAGAAAATGTAGTCCATCAACAAAGGAGGTGGCTTACAAAACACTCGTTCGACTTATACTTGAGTATTACTCATCAGTGTGGGATCCGTACCAGGTCCGGTTGTCGGAGGAGATAGAGAAGATCCAAAGAAGAGCGGCGCGTTTCGCCACAGGGTTATTTGGTAAGCATGATAGCGTTACGGAGATTTTTAGCAAACTCAGGTGGCAGACTCTGCAAGAGAGGCGCTCTGCATCGCGGTATAGGTTGCTGTCCAGGTTTCGAGATGGTGCGTTTCTGGATGAGGTATCGAATATATTGCTTCCCCCTACTTATACCTCCAGAGGAGATCACGAATGTAAAATTAGAGAGATTCGAGCGCGCATGGAAGCTTTCCGGCAGTCGTTCTTCCCGCGAACCATACGCGACTGGGACAGGAAAGGGAGGTATTGACAGTGGCACGTAAAGTGCCCTCCGCCACACACCGTTGGGTGGCTTGCGGAGTATAAATGTAGATGTAGATGTCGGTTTCTGGAAGTATGTGGCACGAGATGTTTACGCATAGCTCGCGAAATTCCCGTAAATTACTGACCGGTGTTCTTTAGGCGCGAAGTTGGCACCCAATTACGTTGCAGAAGTATTCTATCAGGTTCAGATCAGCTGACTTTCGTAAGCCGAGATATCAACTTGAGTTTCCTGACGGGCTCCTAAGATCACTGTAACACGATTCTGGTCTTGTGAGACGGACATTTACACCGCGGAGAGAAAGCATTGTCGTCGGCGAAGACGTCACGCACGCCTAATATTCCACCCGCGGGGCTGCATCCGTGATGCGGTGCATATTTCGAGCATCCGTTCTCTTGTATGGAGGTCTATCCGCAGACGACCATTGGTCTGGTGTGATAAGAAAATTGATTAATCCGTCCAGACGACATGTTTCGGTGGTTCAGTTTCTATTACCTGTTGCGCGCTGCACTTATAATGGACGTCGTTGAGTCAACATGTGAACATGTAACGTTCGTCTGATACTGAACCTACTGTCAACATTGTGCACTGAACTGGGTACTTCCAAACACATGTATCTACGCCAGCACTGTACACTGTAGTCAAATATACCACATAAATCAATATCCATCCTGCTTCCCGGAGCGGGCAATCCTCCGACCACTACAAGGTGTGATGAATTTTGGCCATGAAATAGCTTGTCGCGTATTCGTGGTTTCAGCGTCTTTGAATTACTTTGCGTAGAAGCTGATGACAGTAGCACACGGAAAATCGAACAGCTTCGCAGTTTCCCAGACTCTCGTTTCCAGCCACCAGGCTGTATCTCCGTCCCTTTCGCCAAAGTCACTGACGTTAGTCTGTTTCCCCAGTTCCGGGCCGAGAAAGTGTTCCCGTCTCGTTTCTACTCCGGTTACACACTTCCCTCATCGTGACACGCACCAGCAACGCTACCAGGAGACACACAAACTAGCGTTAGACACTGATCACAAAGTTTTAGCTCGTCGGTATATACAGGGTGTCCCACTTATCTTGACCATCCTTAATAACTGTTTGTCCAGATGCAAATTACAAAATGTTTCAAGCAAATGTTCTGTAGCCGTCATGGGAAAATCAATCAGCATGATTTTTTTTTTATTTTTACAAAGATATGAACAGCTGTACGACTTTTTTTAAGTGGCACCCTGTATTTTTTATTCTGTAATTCATTTCCTCTCCTAAATAGCTATTCAAAAATGCATCACAGTGTACCATTCACTGAAAAACAATGTTATTAATTACATAACACAACACTGACTTCGAGCCCGGGATCACAAACTCGTCCACTTGCTACAGTTGTCAGAAAACAAATGAAAACAAAGTAAAAACATAACACAAAATTGACTTTGACTCTCCTGTACCATTGCCCAGGAATAGAACATTCAAAGGTGCTGAAAGTGGTGACCCTGGACACAGATACACTGGTGCACTCGTTGAATGAAAGAATTACTTACTGCTTCCAGTGTTGCCTGCTGAAGAATTACAAGCAAGCACGATACCTTCCTACATGTCCTCTGGAGTTGTTGGAATATCACGATAGACAATGTTTGTAATGCATCCACAAAGAAAAAAGTCCAGAGGATTTAAATCAGGAGACCTAGCAGGCCAAGTAACTGTTCCTCCTCGACCAATGCACCTGGCAGGATACCTTCGGCTCAGAACACGACGTGCACACAAGGCATTATGTGCTGGATATCCATCCTGTTGATACCACATAAGCAATCTACTTCTTAGCGGCACTTCTTTCAGGAGAGGAGGAAGAATTCCTCTGAGGAAGTTGGCATAGGCTGTGCCGTTTAGCCAAGCATCCCACACCAGACATTAACTCTCCATGGGAGCTGATGTTCCACCTGTCTAGGATATCATTGGTTGTCGCTGGACCAATAATGCATGTTCCTTGTGTTTCCCTGTGCTTTGTTTGTGAACGAACATTCATCGGTAAATAGAACACTGGAGAAGAAGTTCGGGTTGACGAGGATTTACTGCTGTGCCCACTGACAGAACTGTACACGTTTCTGGAATCATTCCCATGCAATTGTTGGTGTATGTGTACGTTGTAAGGATGGAACCGGTGACGTGTAAGAATACGATGTACACTGGTTTTAGGAATGCCAGTCTCGTGTTCAACCTGTTGTGTGCTCACATGTGGATTCATAACAACGGAAGCGAGAACTTGGGCAGCTTCGTCTGTGCGAGTGCTACGACTATTGCGTTGTCGTGGGTTGAAACGTCCCGTTTCCTGAAGCGTCGCAACAAGACGGGAAAACATTCATCGCGAAGGCGAGTTCTAGTCACGATATAACTCTCTGTACAGTTCCGCTGCCTGCGTAACATTTCGACTACCAACAACAACAATTAAAGAAACATTATTTTGATGCAGTTTGTAGGAAGGACAACTTATACTGCATGCGTACTGTACACAACAGTAATTAAAAGGACTAAACTACTGTACTAAATATATCCGTACAAAACAGTATTGCAATTACTGTTCTGCTAACTTACATTCCCTATAGATGCGTAGCATTTCTCCCTTCTATTCGTTGGCGTGCATTTTACTCACACAAATCGTCAACTGACGATGGTTGACGGAATGATGGGTGTGCATTCTGCTTATGTTTACATTTGTCCTCTGTCGACGTCAGCACGTGGATGTGTTCCATTACCCCGAGTACCTGCACTAAGCGCTGGAAGCGTCAACGTCAATGTTGTGTTGTGTAATTAATGACGTTTTGTTTCAGTGAATGGTACACGGTGATACATTTTTTAATAGATATTTAGGAGAGGAAATGAATTACCGAATAAAAAATACAGTGTGCCATTTAAAAAGTCATACTGCTGTACATATCTTTGTAAAAAACAAACGAAGGCAGTCATACTGATTGATGTCCCCCTGACGGCTAAAGAAGATTTGCTTCAAACATTTTGTAATTTGCATGTGAACAGAGCTTACGTATTCACTCGAAAACTTCAATTTTATGTCGTACTGTTATCAATTTTGCAACAGATAAATATGGCCAAGTTATTTATTTAATATTTATTCGACTATCGTAAATGTGCAGATCCGGCAACTCAGCTCACTTAAACATCGAGGGTTTTCATTCATGTATATCCAATCCCGTCTTCCCATCTCCCATGATAATAGATACCTCATTTTTATGGACACCTTCGTCATGAGGACCGATCCCCAACCAAATCTTTCACCGACAGATACCCTTCATGTAGACTAACAATTACGCATCATGTAGACTAATAATTATTGCTGTTATTAATGTTACTTTTTGGGTTGGTTTGTAGCTCAAAGTACAGGGTGGCAATTATTGAAGTACATGGCAAAAAAGCCAAAATTAGTTACGAACTACGTTGTGTACACACTTAATTCTACACGTGAACGTCACCACGGATATTCGGATGTAGGTTATTCGATACGCCTGCCATCATTAATGGTGATGTGGCGCAGAGGAATAGCGAAATTCTGAATGATCCGCGGAAATGTCCTCCTGAATTGCTGTTTTCAGCTTGGCAATGGTTTTAGGATTATTGCTGTACACTTTGTCCTTCATTTAGTCTCACGAAAAGGAGTTTCGTGTGTTCAGATCCGGATAATATGGCGTCCAATCGAGGTCAATGCCAGTGAACACTGGGTATACACAGCCAGAATGCGTCCCCAAAGTGCTCCTCTAGGACATCAGACACTCTTCTGCGTCGATGGGATCGAGCTCCGTCTTGCATGAACCACATCTTGTCGAAATCTGGATCATTTTTGGTAAGGGGTATGAAATCCTTTTCCAAAATCTTCACGTTCCGTTTGGTAGTCACTGTGCCATCAAGGAACATCGCACCGATTATTCCGTGACTGGGCATTGCACACCGCACAGTCACCTGTTGACGGGAAATGCGGATTCCGAGTCGCCCCAAATGCGCTAATTTTGTTTATTGACGAACACATCCCGTTGAAAGTGGGCTTCATTGCTAAACCAAATCATGCATGCGCATTCTAATTTCCATCGTGCCCCGCGGCAAAACCGAGCAGTTTGAACGTGCTAACGCAACCCGCTCAGAAATTATGACGATTTTATTTGATATAGTTCAATAATTGTCACGCTGTACATGTGGTAAGAGCAAGCTACACTTTCGTTCAGAAAAAAAAAAAAAAACAGAACACCTTGAACGAATAGAGTCAGGGCACTCATATTCACAGGACTGTACATTAGTATGTTCTGCAGACATGATTAGTATTTCAATCATGCCGTCCTGCGGATTCATCAACATTGATACCGCGGCGGATCACCACTTACTTGTAAAATGTGCCTGCGACTCTCGTTGTCGCTATAAACCAAAGGTAATGAATCACTGGGAGCAGACGTGCAGGAAGCCACGCCGACGTGTGCGCGTACAGTACCGTCAGATCAGTGAGTTTGGAAAAGGGCATTACCGGCATGAGAGAATGTGGTGCATCCATCTGGGAAGTAGCTGCTCGTGTAGACCGATGTTGTGTCCGTAGTGCAACTGGTGTGTGGCGATTGGTTCACGGAAGACCGTAGAACGCGACGAGATGGGTCAGGTCGCACTACACAGACAACCCCCCGAGAGATCGACAACTCATCCAAATGGAATTGCAGAATAGATCCGCGTCCTGCTCGCTTCTAGCGCAATAGTGGAACAGTATAACACATCGTACATTTTCAGGGGTGACAGTCCGTCACCATTTATTACGGCATAGGTTACTTTCGTGTCGTCCACTTCGCCTCCTACCTTTTAAGAAAGTGCAGAAACATGGTAGACCTGAATGCTGTATAGAACGGCATCATTGGGGACACGAATGGTATTAGATGGGTGTTTTCAGACGAATTCATGTTCTGTTTGTTCGAAACTGATGGCCGCATTTTGGTTCACCGGATTCAGTGGGGAGCGGCATCACAGTGACTGCATTTTCCCAAAACATACAGCGCCAGTTCAAGGCCTTATGGTGTAGGATGCCATTGGGTACAACCACAAATCACAGCTGGTGCGTGTCCGGGGCATTGTGAAAGACATCCTGCGACCAATAGCCATACCCTTTCTGCACAACACACCAGATGCCGTTTTTCAGCAAGACAATACACGATTACATATTGATGCAAGTACATATGCCTTCGTGGTATCATAGGATGTCAGCCTTTTGCCCTGGCCCGTCAGATCACCAGACTTGATGGTAGTTGATACTGTGTGGGATATGGTAAAATGACGGGTGCAGCTCTGTGACCCAATGCCAACTACCACAGATGAACTTTGGAACCAGATGAATGCAGCATGACTGGCTATACCACAGGACGCTATTAGCGTCTTACACGCGTCGTTGCCAACACGCACTGAACAAGTTATTAGGGACCATGGCGGGCCCTGTGGCTACTACTACAAAGGACAAATGCTGAACTGAGATGACTGAAATGCTAATCATTTCTGCAGAACATAGTACTCTACATGTTCTGTGAGTACCAACGTCCTGTCAGTAGTCGCTAAAGGTGTTCAGTTTTCTCTGAACATGATTGTATTAATGCTCATTTTTCTCTATCCAGCAGGTCAGCTCTTGAAGTATGGACACTTGACGCAAAACGGATAGTCTGTACTGACAGGCGTAGTCTACTTTGTGGTGCAGTTACGACCGTGTAGAAAACTGCAGGTAGTAAATTATGGGACGTGTTTGCGGAAAGACTGTTAGATACAGAGAGTAAACAACCAACACACTGATGTGTGAGCACTTTAAGGTACCACATATAAAAATATGTTCTCTGATACCTGTTACACCATGTTTATCAGGCGAAAGCTTTCGACGATGTTGACTGGAATTCTGAAGGATGCAGGGTAAAATGCAGGGAGCGAAAACTAATCTACAACTCGAACAGAAACCAGACCTCAATAATGAGAGTCGAAGGATATGCAAGGGAAACAGTAACTGAGAATGGAGAGAGCCAGGATTATTGTCTATCCGCGATGTTATTCAGTCCATACAACGAGATAACAATAAGGAAAATCAAATAGAAATGTGGAAACGGAAAATAATAATCTGAAGCTTTGCCGATGGTCTCGTGTGAAAATGAAAGCAAGACGATAGAATGTTAAAGTCAGAAGTCAAAAGAAGCTTTTGTAATGTGATGCTACATAAGAATGTTGAAGATTAGATGAGTAGATGGGAATATTGATGAACAGGTAGTGAACTGAAGGCGGCTGAAAGAAATTCATGGCACAATTAGAGTAAAAGAAGAAATCCGATAATACGATACTTTCTGAGTTATGGTGATTCATTTCAGAGGTGTGTTTGCGTGGAGGAAGAGAGGGTGAAAGTGAGTAAATATTGTAGAAGGAGACAAAGGTGCTATGTTGCAGCAGTTGTACAGATAAGATGAGACCTGTGCAGGATAATCTAGCGTGGAGCATTGCACTGAAACACACTCCGGACTAAAGACCACGATAGCATGTCAATAGCTTGCCAGTTCAGTTTCTCGAAACGTTGTGATGATATAGTGTTTGGAGGGCTGAAGAATCGATTTGTTCCCGCCACATGGAATGTAAGTAGCTGTAGGTTTCCAGAATGAGATTTTCACTCTGCAGCGGAGTGTGCGCTGATATGAAACTTCCTGGCAGATTAAAACTGTGTGCCGGACCGAGGCTCGAACTCGGGACCTCTACCTTTCGCGTGCAAGTGCTCTACCAACTGAGTTACCCAAGCACGACTCAGGCCCCGTCCTTACAGCTTTACTTCTGCCAGTACCTCGTCTCTTACTTTCCAGACTTAACAGAAGCTCTCCTGCGAACCTTGCAGAACCAGCACTCCCGAAAGAAATAGTTTCATATCAGCGCACACTCCGCTGCAAAGTGAAAATCTCATTCTGGAAACATCCCGCAGGCTGTGGCTAAGCCATGTCTCCGCAATATCCTTTCTTTCGGGAGTGCTGGTTCTGCAAGGTTCGCAGGAGAGCTTCTGTAAAGTTTGGAAGGTAGGAGACGAGGTACTGGCAGAAGTAAAGCTGTGAGGACGGAGTGTGAGTCGTGCTTGGGTACCTCAGTTGATAGAGCACTTGCCCGCGAAAGGCAAATGTTCCGAGTTCGAATCTCTGTCCGGCACACAGTTTTAATCTGCCAGGAAGTTTCAGCTGTAGGTTTGTTATAACGTTTAGATATGGTAAAATGAATTTTATATTTCGTTGTTACAACTGAAAGATTGGATGAAATGTTTGTGTTTATTTCTGTTTCATGATACGAGCGGTGGTGTGGCAGTGGCGGAAGAAAAGGTCTTCCCGCCGTCACATAGTCAGAGTTACCGGCCATCAGAAACGTAACAACGACGGTTGAGTTCGAGAGAAGACGCCCCGAAGCGACTCGCCCAACCTTGAAGTAATTATGGAAAACAGAAGCCTGTTACAACCTGAAAAAGATTTTGTATGCAATTGATACTGTAAAGATCGAGAGAGTTCATGTTCAGCTTTAGTCACGAATGGGTTCAAACTTGCTCATCCGAGTTGTGAATGTTTGATGCGTGGCTATTTATAACTGTATGATTTCACTGTAATAAAGTGGATAAAAAGTGAAGTTATTAATTTTGAAGTGTTGAGTCGAAAAGCTTGTATGTACATAACTGTCACGAATTGAGTCTGAGTGGAATATATTGTGGATTAAGTGAAGTTGATTTTTTAAAGCTGAAGTGAGCTTAATGAAACGGGAGATGAAATTATGTGTGATAAAGCTACCTTTGGAACATTGAATGAACGGACATGATATTTTATGGACTATATCTCATGGCGATTAGGGTGCTGAGATTTTCTTTAGAAGGTGCACAAAAGATAAATCTAAATTCATAACATTGCAGAAACTAAGGTTTATCAAATTACGGGCGAAATAAGATTTCAAGTGACAGTTATAAATCAACAGACAAAATTCATCTTTGTACTTGAAGCGCAGCTGCGGCGGACCACTATACTAAAGTCGCTGGAAATTGTGTTACGTTAATTGCGATTTTAAAGTGAAAACTCATACTAATTATGGAAAAGTGTTAGGCGTAACTAGTCCAAAAGGCAACTGCATTAAATGTTATTAGGACCAAAGATCAATTGCTGTAGAAACTTGACAGAAAGTGAATATCTTTGGGTGGCTATGTCGACAAAATAATAAACAAGACCGTGATAAGGAAATTTTTATAATCATGATTTCTACTAAAGCTACTATTACCAATGCACGTACGTACTCGACGACCGACCGTTAAAACTGAAGCTGCATATTGATTATACACTCCTGGAAATGGAAAAAAGAACACATTGACACCGGTGTGTCAGACCCACCATACTTGCTCCGGACACTGCGAGAGGGCTGTACAAGCAATGATCACACGCACGGCACAGCGGACACACCAGGAACCTGGTGTTGGCCGTCGAATGGCGCTAGCTGCGCAGCATTTGTGCACCGCCGCCGTCAGTGTCAGCCAGTTTGAAGTGGCATACGGAGCTCCATCGCAGTCTTTAACACTGGTAGCATGCCGCGACAGCGTGGACGTGAACCGTATGTGCAGTTGACGGACTTTGAGCGAGGGCGTATAGTGGGCATGCGGGAGGCCGGGTGGACGTACCGCCGAATTGCTCAACACGTGGGGCGTGAGGTCTCCACAGTACATCGATGTTGTCGCCAGTGGTCGGCGGAAGGTGCACGTGCCCGTCGACCTGGGACCGGACCGCAGCGACGCACGGATGCACGCCAAGACCGTAGGATCCTACGCAGTGCCGTAGGGGACCGCACCGCCACTTCCCAGCAAATTAGGGACACTGTTGCTCCTGGGCTATCGGCGAGGACCATTCGCAACCGTCTCCATGAAGCTGGGCTACGGTCCCGCACACCGTTAGGCCGTCTTCCGCTCACGCCCCAACATCGTGCAGCCCGCCTCCAGTGGTGTCGCGACAGGCGTGAATGGAGGGACGAATGGAGACGTGTCGTCTTCAGCGATGAGAGTCGCTTCTGCCTTGGTGCCAATGATGGTCGTATGCGTGTTTGGCGCCGTGCAGGTGAGCGCCACAATCAGGACTGCATACGACCGAGGCACACAGGGCCAACACCCGGCATCATGGTGTGGGGAGCGATCTCCTACACTGGCCGTACACCACTGGTGATCGTCGAGGGGACACTGAATAGTGCACGGTACATCCAAACCGTCATCGAACCCATCGTTCTACCATTCCTAGACCGGCAAGGGAACTTGCTGTTCCAACAGGACAATGCACGTCCGCATGTATCCCGTGCCACCCAACGTGCTCTAGAAGGTGTAAGTCAACTTCCCTGGCCAGCAAGATCTCCGGATCTGTCCCCCATTGAGCATGTTTGGGACTGGATGAAGCGTCGTCTCACGCGGTCTGCACGTCCAGCACGAACGGTGGTCCAACTGAGGCGCCAGGTGGAAATGGCATGGCAAGCCGTTCCACAGGACTACATCCAGCATCTCTACGATCGTCTCCATGGGAGAATAGCAGCCTGCATTGCTGCGAAAGGTGGATATACACTGTACTAGTGCCGACATTGTGCATGCTCTGTTGCCTGTGTCTATGTGCCTGTGGTTCTGTCAGTGTGATCATGTGATGTATCTGACCCCAGGAATGCGTCAATAAAGTTTCCCCTTCCTGGGACAATGAATTCACGGTGTTCTTATTTCAATTTCCAGGAGTGTATCTTCGGTTTTATACAGTGTACGGCAGCTACAGTATGTGGTTTGCTTTACTGCAGTAGCATATCGTAACTGTCAGGTAGCACCTTTTCGTCACCAAGAAAGAAAACTTGCCGTGGCACTGTAAAGTCCAGTGCGCCAAAAATGTGAAAAATTATGTGCGACTTTCTTCCTGTTTCATGGAGTACAGAAAAACTATTTTACAGAAAATTTCGGATCATTCGCAACTCTTTCACTGAAATTAAAACTTACGTGTTTCCGAACGTTACGTTCTCATTTTCAGATTGCTCTTTCTTCCCTTCTCTTTTTTCCTGGCCGTACTCCGTGCCTTCATAGGGTCGACATGTTAATACGGATTAGAAGGTGTTAGTGGTAGACGGTGGCTGGATGGCTTTCCTAACGATAAAGACAGACTTTTCCTGTGATGGTACCTGTAGAGAAGAGAACTTTTTCTGAAGTGCGTGGGTTTTCACTTGAGCATAAATTAATGTGGTTAACATTAGAAGTGTCTCTGAAGCGATAAATCTCCGAGTGTATCTTGACCACCAGAAAGTCGCTGCCATATATCAATGTGCAAAATTAATAAAATAAAATTAGAGCTAGTTAACACGTTCATCGATCTCTAGCAGGCAGGTGTATTTCCCCACCACGCAGTGCGCGATAGCTGAGTGCTCTTTCAATGTACGTAATCGCCAACCGCATCCGTGTCACGATTCTGATGGAAAATGTTTGCAATTAAGTAACTATGTAGCGTGAATTTTCGGTAATGCAAGCTACTGTCACATTTCATGATACTTACACAGGCAGTGACATGGCAACAAATTGGATGTTATTAGGGAACTGCATATCACGTAAATGGTTTTTACTTAGTGACTCGCTACCTTACCAACGGCGCTGGCTGGAAATTTTAATCGTACAAATGAGAGTTCCACTAAGAGGTTAAGTGACAAGCTTCATGGAAAACGCATACAACAGACCGTCGGACTTATTCATAACATTTATGATGGCCAGACAGGCAAAATTTTCTAAGGGTGAAATTATGCAACAGTACATAAATTAACTAAACTTCAGCACTTGAAGGCGGCATGGAGTGATTTAGGTAGATCATGGGAACTGTGGGCAAGACTCTAAAAAAATGTAAATTTTTGTTTTTGCTATATAATTCAATGATTGAAAGTGATCTATAATTCAACAATTGAAACTGATCAGAAGTTGGTGAAAAATTGTGAAAAGTCAACAAGTGAGAACAGGGCTGTTACCAGGCAGAAGGCTGTCATAAAACTGCAACAGGAAATGAAAAATCAAGAAAGCGCACAGTATGCACTGTACCATCAGCCGTCATAGATTTGTAAAATTTAATGACACGGTACGTTTATCAAAATAAAGCGTTCTGCGCATTTAAAATTCAATTCAAAACGAGTAATTTTTGTCGAGAGTGGTTTTGTTGAATGATGGTAAAAAAAACAGAAAAGATAAAATAAAGAATTTATCAGCAATGTACACGGTGGTTCTACGAATAATTAAACGTTCACTGCTTGAGAGTACCCCTATGGGAAACGAACAATCGTAGGACAATGAAACTTTGCGAAAACATTTATAAGGACGTGCAGAAGAGAAATAACGAATAAACTGTTGAAAGAAACATAGTTTAAATTTTACGTTAGAGAGTAATATTGGTTAACTGGCTACCTTGTTTACATTCCAGGTAATAAACGTTGTTCATTGGGACGACCATCTGTACCGAAGACAGCCTGGAAGCGCACTGAAGATATTGTATCACAATTGTTCGCAGCGGTTTTCGAACGGTGGACCAGGGAATGTTCAGCTTCCGTGACAAAGTTCGTTCACTGGTTGAAGATCGCACATTGCTTCCATCATTCTCAGCCGTGGCTACAGTAACTTCTTGTGACGCAATTGGCAGTCGGTCTTTCCCAAAAGTATTTCCAAACTCATCAGATAATTAGAACTTCCGACTCACGTTCTTCAACACCGGTGTGGAAGTAGGACCTCTCCGTGTTCCTCTAATGTGTCGGCACTCATGAAGCGCAGCAGCACTATGGCTGTTGTTTTCAGTCAACCCCTGCCAGCCTTGTCTCGATCCATGTTGACTATCTGAAACTTTTGTTCAAACTGATTCTTGTGTCTCAACCCTACGTCGCCAAGTCAGCACTGCTAACAACGCAAATCCTGCAGCGCACAGTCTCAATATGTACACATACGGTAAATAGTTTTACGTCTACACTGGCTCAAGTTTCGGAAGTTTAATGATAACCAATCCGTATATCATGGCCGGCCGATGTGGCCGAGCGGTTCTAGGCGCTTCAGCCAGGAACCGCGCGACCGCTACGGTCGCAGATTCGAATCCTGCCTACGGCATGGATGTGTGTGATGTCCTTAGGTTAGTTAGGTTTAAGTAGTTCTGAGTTCTAGGGGATGCTAGATCTCATAGTGTTCAGAGCCATTTTCTCGTATATCAGGCCGAATGAGATGCCGGTCATACCAGAAACTGAACGGCTGCAGGAGTAATGTGTGAAATCCGATGGCTACACAACAAGAAATCTCTTATCAGCTAACGTATTTTTCCGGATACCACTTTCTGATGTCCTAAGGAATTTGGGATAAATCGTGACTTAGGTAAAACAGGTTCTTAGGACATAAGAAAGAAGTTGAGCTTATCCGTACGGATAAAACAACATAATCTTGCTGACATCTGCCTAAATAACGGGGGAATATTATCCGCAGGGCTGAGGTTTATTTATCCACTGGTAAAATTTGTTGTCAACAATCCCTTTAAAGATTGAAATAAAAAATTCACAACATTATAAATAAAAGGAAAATGATATATAGTTGTTTACACATGAAGATTGAATGTGGTCTAGGAGAAATTGTACGTAAGAGTGACAACTCATGACTGTAGTTAAGTGATTTATTGAAGAAGACAAGCGCAAACAAATATCAGAAGTCAGTCCAAAGTCTTTTACAACGGGAAAATTTTTTCTCGCAGATAATTTGTCCTCAGTCTCAAAGTGTAAACGACCATTTTTCCTATAACCGTTTTAATTGTGTCATGCGATTTCCAGTTATGGTCTTCTTTTGTTTCCATCGTTAGAGCCTGTCGCACATTGGAACTACAGTACTGCTGAATACCAGTTACCGTTTTTGCGTTCTCTCACCATTATCAGAAACCATTCTCAAGTCAACAGATTAGCTGCAAACTGTTCAGGCATACCCTGACAGCAGGCATGTTCGGCATCTCACACAAGTAGTTTCTATCGCGAAATGTTTTCATCAGTACTGGTTAAGCAAACTGTTTTTTGCATTCCTGTGAGATATGATTAACAGACTGGAACCACTATGTATAGTTCATAATATTTAAAGATACGGATCATACAGTATTCTGTTCTTGTTAGTCATAGGAAACCGATCGAGCCCAGGTAGGAGGAATGTTGACATAACCCAAAATTCGGCCTGAGTTTGACATCGTAATTCAGATAAATCAGCAGGACTAACTTAAATACCGTACGACACACAAACATCAATGGAAGTTGCAGAAATCTAGAGACTTTGTGGCCTGGCATGGAAAATCTGTGACTTACATGTGACATCAAAGTATTCGCCTCAAGTACATGGTCGAAACTACAGCAACTCTTATCCATTCTAAATGTATCTGCAGTCTGCTCATATCTGTTTTCAGAACTTCCAGATTCTTAAGATTCAGAATTCTACCATTGCTTGCCCCGATTAGTGAAACGTTAGCCTTCTTTGTTTTGTACAGTTTTTATAAAGTTCTCCTGAACAGTTCGTACGAGAGGATCCGAAGGGATTTTGTTTTCCCGCTGATTTTTTTTTTACGAATAATAAGAGTATTTCTGAGAACTGCATGTCCTCTACCTACGTTTTATGTGACTTTAATGCAGTGGTTCCCATCTAATTCTGCATGCCGCTGATCTCCGCGAAAGCTGCAGCTCATAGATATAGTTTCCGTTGTAGTAGCCGCCGGGTACCCAGAAACTATATTACTTCTTTCGATGATGATTAATATTACGAGAGTGGCATCGTATACCTGCAGTCGTGACTGTCATGGTATTTATTTACGGTGAAATGGTAGCTGTGGTCTAACCTGGAATGTTTGAATTAGTAGTCAGACAATAACCTCTAGGCCACTGACTACCAGCCTGGGATAATTATTCCCTGAACGGGTAAAACGTAATTTCCTCAACGGTTAGAACAAGTGGTTGAACTATATTTCGGCCACAAGTCTAAATTATTTTTAAAAGATCGTTACTAATGTCACAAGACGTTAATATCCATTACATAACTAAGCAGTAATCATGTGGTTTTCTTTCAAACACTGGCATTAACGCGAGACTCAGTGGAATGAAATGAATATACGAATAACGTCTTCCTCACATAGTCCATCAACTTTACTCATGTGTTGTACTTCGTACCATGCATCTACACTCCTGGAAATTGAAATAAGAACACCATGAATTCATTGTCCCAGGAAGGGGAAACTTTATTGACACATTCCTGGGGTCAGATACATCACATGATCACACTGACAGAACCACAGGCACATAGACACAGGCAACAGAGCATGCACAATGTCGGCACTAGTACAGTGTATATCCACCTTTCGCAGCAATGCAGGCTGCTATTCTCCCATGGAGATGATCGTAGAGATGCTGGATGTAGTCCTGTGGAACGGCTTGCCATGTCATTTCCACCGGCGCCTCAGTTGGACCAGAGTTCGTGCTGGACGTGCAGACCGCGTGAGACGACGCTTCATCCAGTCCCAAACATGCTCAATGGGGGACAGATCCGGAGATCTTGCTGGCTAGGGTAGGTGACTTACACCTTCTAGAGCACGTTGGGTGGCACGGGATACATGCGGACGTGCATTGTCCTGTTGGAACAGCAAGTTCTCTTGCCGGTCTAGGAATGGTAGAACGATGGGTTCGATGACGGTTTGGATGTACCGTGCACTATTCAGTGTCCCCTCGACGATCACCAGTGGTGTACGGCCAGTGTAGGAGATCGCTCCCCACACCATGATGCCGGGTGTTGGCCCTGTGTGCCTCGGTCGTATGCAGTCCTGATTGTGGCGCTCACCTGCACGGCGCCAAACACGCATACGACCATCATTGGCACCAAGGCAGAAGCGACTCTCATCGCTGAAGACGACACGTCTCCATTCGTCCCTCCATTCACGCCTGTCGCGACACCACTGGAGGCGGGCTGCACGATGTTGGGGCGTGAGCGGAAGACGGCCTAACGGTGTGCGGGACCGTAGCCCAGCTTCATGGAGACGGTTGCGAATGGTCCTCGCCGATACCCCAGGAGCAACAGTGTCCCTAATTTGCTGGGAAGTGGCGGTGCGGTCCCCTACGGCACTGCGTAGGATCCTACGGTCTTGGCGTGCATCCGTGCGTCGCTGCGGTCCGGTCCCAGGTCGACGGGCACGTGCACCTTCCGCCGACCACTGGCGACAACATCGATGTACTGTGGAGACCTCACGCCCCACGTGTTGAGCAACTCGGCGGTACGTCCACCCGGCCTCCCGCATGCCCACTATACGCCCTCGCTCAAAGTCCGTCAACTGCACATACGGTTCACGTCCACGCTGTCGCGGCATGCTACCAGTGTTAAAGACTGCGATGGAGCTCCGTATGCCACGGCAAACTGGGTGACACTGACGGCGGCGGTGCACAAATGCTGCGCAGCTAGCGCCATTCGACGGCCAACACCGCGGTTCCTGGTGTGTCCGCTGTGCCGTGCGTGTGATCATTGCTTGTACAGCCCTCTCACAGTGTCCGGAGCTAGTATGGTGGGTCTGACACACCGGTGTCAATGTGTTCTTTTTTCCATTTCCAGGAGTGTATTACAGTAAAACTGAGACATATACAGGACATATGATTAAACATCGCATGGAAGTGTCTTCTTCGAGCTATAAGTAGTTCCCGCAACAGACAGAAATTGCTCTATTATTCTTCTGTTTTCCTATTTAGAATATTATTCTACTGTACGATACGATTAATTTCTTGTAGCAGCGCACTTTGGTAAGGACGGATAATCTAGAGTCGTTGCTCACAGCGGGTTGAATTTCGTTCGTCACCAGTCCCAATTCACTGTTTAGACCGTTGCACCATAGCTGTTAACGGATTTTTACTGGCCAAATGTAATTAGATTTCCACATAAAAATAAAATTAGCGTCTTTGAGGCAATTTCATTTTGCTGTGGAAATCTAACAATTCTTCGCCAACATAAATCCGTTCATAACGTTTATGCGAAGATTAAAGCACTGGACTCTCATTTGTGAATAACGAAGTCCTCGTCCATCTGTACAGATCAGGATTTCCTGTTGTTACCAATGTTTTGTTAAATGTGCGTTTCATTCACTTAATTGTTTCCTGGCCTGAGCTCATCTAAATGAGATGATGCTTCGTCGGTAATGACCATGTTGTAGACCTGTTGTCCTTTTTAGATGCTTTATTGTCATAGCATAACGACTATCAATTCCGATTGAACATTTATGTCGCAATAATTGTCATGTGTGTAATACCTTTCCGGTGTTGTCTGGCAAATTTTCACTTTCAACTGTTTCTCTGCAGCGCGTCGGACGAACATCAAAGTCTTTTGAAGTCCACTTTCAGTCTTCACGTGAATGGAACCTAGTGTTCAGCATTTCCACGTCGGTTATTCGAAAAGGAGCAATTTGTGGACCTCCGATACGCTTTAAACATGGCAGCGCGGCTGCACGCGAACCGTTCACAAGCCCCAGTATTTCAAGAACACTGCTGGCTCGATGCAGAAGCTGATAACCATTCGTTTTTTGGAGTCGAATCAATCACTTTATATAGCTATGAGAGCAGGTGTTGATCTGTGTGTGCAGGCAGCCTGTTGGCGGCCTAGCACACACAAAACTTGAGGGTAAATATAGAAAACACTTCGTTGGCCTCTAGTATGTGCAGTTGTTGGTTGTCATAATGGGCCTCCACAGTGTCTACAACACAAGAAATGTATACCGTAAAAAAAATTTTTTGGGTAGCAAGTTGTCTTAATCTTAAACAAGTACTCAAAGGTCTATAGCCCCCTGGTGGTTGCATTTAATAGGGCACAGCTGCTTGGCGAACCTACATCAACTAATCACTTAAAGTGACTTTGTAAATGTCGCTATGGCAACGCCTTAGTGATGCCAGAAATCTACAGAGATCTATCGTTTTCACCTGCAGCCGTTTTGGCTTTGCCGTTGAAAGCTGGCTGGTATCAGTGAGTATCTTACTCGATTATAATAATTTTCCTGTTTCAGGTATTACGACAACGTAAGGTATAGTTTTCTTCATGCAACGTACGTTGGCCATCAGGTTACTTCTAATTTTAATCACTACACAATTTCACTGTGCAGGTCCGCATCCTAATTTATTTTACAATCTAAGAAATCTGAAAAATAGCATTCCCTCCTATGCAGAAAAAGTAGGTCTAATGCAGCCTGTAACGAGTGAGACTAATCGGCTCAAAAGCAACTTTTTTTACAAACATTTCAGTGGGTCACGTGTATTTCACATATGGTAATTGTAGAAATTCATACAACAGCGTAGGTAGCACAATAAAGGCACCTGGCATGTGGCAGCTAGATGAAATTATTTAAGAGGAACAAAAACAAATTCAGTACCTATAGGGCCCAGTCACATTACATGCGACCACCGTACCGGCAGGGATGCGGAGCCACGTCGACTCCACAGCCGTGGCCAGCTGCGCGAAGTTTGTCAGTTGAGGATTCATGGCGTGAGCACCCCGATCAAGGTCACATAGATTCCCAATTGGCTGTAAATCCAGGGGATCTGGTGGCCAAGTGAGCACCGTAAACTTATCGTGGTGCTCTTCGAACCACGCACATACACTGTGAGCTATGCGCCACGATGCATTGTCCTGCTGGTGGATGCCACAGTACGGAGGAAAAACAAACTGGATGTAGTGGTCCCCAAGGATAGATGCATACTTGTGTTGATCCATTGACCCTTTCAGAACGACGAGATCACATGAAAACATTCCACAGACCATAACGCTCCCTCCTGGTTGCACGGTGTTAGCTTTCAGGGCTTTCACGCCATACACGCCAACGGCATAAAACATGATTCATCTTTAAGAGCCAGCAGTCATCACTCAGTGAACCTCCAGTCGTAGTACTGCCACGCAAATTCCAACCTTCGCCGCTGATGAGCAGCAGGCACCATAGGTGCACGAACCAGCCTCCTGCGGAAGCCCATACACAACAGTGTTCACTAAACGATCGCTGAAGAGACACAGACTGTTGGCCACCTCTTGGCTCGTCCGGGCAGTCTGCTGTTCAACAGCTGCTCGTCTGTTCGCCAGTAGACATCTACACACCCGTCGTTCACCCCTGTCATGTATGATTCGCGGCGCACCACAGTAGCTTCGACGCTGGTTTTGAATAGTGCTAGCTTGCCATGTATGATACGCTTTAACGACGGTAGCACACGAACAGTTTACAAACTTAGCCGATTCAGAAATGCTTGCCCGAAAGCCAATAATCACGCCCTTTTGGACGCCACAGAAATCACTCTGTTTGTAAATTACGACGACGACTGCACTGCTTTGCGCGACCACATGACCATCTTTATATATCCTCTACAACTAGTGCTGCCAGCGGCAGTCTGTGGTTGGTTACTACACGTTGATGTCGAACATTAACGTGACAGGACCCTGTATGTATGTACTGGGTGACACACGGGAGACGGACGGTATTTAATGAAATAATACTCAGCAAACTTTAAAATTAATGCATGTTTATTTACACAAAATCAAAGCTCATTATTTTCCATTTTAGTTAACAAAGCTATTTGTGAAAAATAATATCGGCAAAGTGATGTCCATCATTTCGAATGCAAGACTCAATTCTCTTCTCAAAATCCTCCATCACACGGACTAAAATCTCTTCTGGGATGGCAGCAATTTTTTGAATGATTGGATTCTTCAACTCGTCCAAATTTCGTGGTTTGTGGTTATAGATACAGTTTTTAAGGTACCCCCACAGAAAAAAGTCATATACAGACCATTCGGGAACCTGGGAGGCCAAGGAACATTGCCAAAATCTGAGATAATCCTGCCAGGAACTGTAATTGAAGTGTTTGCGGTGTTCGATGTTGCCCCATCCTGCTGGAACCAAACGAGTTTTAAAGGGATTCGTCGTCTTCTTAGTTCTGGTATCAAGAATGTTTCAAGCATACGAATGTAACGAACCGAACTAACAATAACTGTGGCCCCATTCTCTTAAAAATAATATCGTCAAATAATGCCAACAGAGCCAAGAGCACACCAGACTGTTACTTTTTCTAAGTGCAGAGGACGCTGGTGGATAAGGTGTGGATGCTCTGGAGCCCATTAACATAGGTTTTGCTTATTCACGATCCCGTTTAAATGGAAATGAACTTCATCGCTCATCAATAAAATTTCATTTTCATTCGAGCCCAAAATCACTTGCATTCTGTAAGCGAAGTCTTCTCGTACAGCAAAATCAGTTTCCTTAAATTGTTGGACAATGAACATTTTGTAGGGATCGAATTTTAATTCTTAATGCAAAATTCGTCTAACCGATTCACGATTGATTGGTAACTCACTAACATGACGTCTAGCTGACCGTCCTGGACTTCTGACTGCCGCTTGCCTTACCCTTTCAACATTTTCTGGTGTCGTTACTCCTGAGGATTGTGTTACGGCTCGGAGCAGCTCCATGTCGACCGATATTAAACCGCGCACGAAACAATCGCTGCATAGCATAATAGACTCACCACTTTTCACGAAACTGTCATAGACAAACACTCGACGTTGCAAGTCCCACTGCTCCATAGTGACTGAGTAAATGAAATGGCGTCTTATGTGGATCAGAACTATCCCCACCACGACCACCTCCCACCACCGCGCCCTCAGTACTACTCAGTTCTAAACCGTCCGTCTCCCGTGTTCACCCTGTAAGAACAAAATTGTGGGAAAGTTCATTTTATACATAGAATTTTTTAACAAATGTGAAGTACTATATTGCTTATGTTGTACAGGATTCCATAGAACGTAAGCAATATAGTGCTTTTCATTAATTGTTATGCTGTTTTACCGAGAACCGACGAAAGACTCAGTTAAAATGAGAAATTTTTATTTATGTCTGAAACTATTTTGCGAATGTTGACATTTAAAACAGACACTAAACACAACGACCGATCCAATTAGCCAGAAGGACGCCGATGAGAAATAGGTTGCACTGTGGCTGCAGATAAGAAACTGCCTTTTTTGGGGGAAGGGAAGAGGGGGAGGGGGAGGGGAAGGGGGGAGGGGAAATGCGTTAGTGAAGAGTCAATTCTCTGATTGATTAGATGTGGCCTGCCATCATGTTCTCCCCCGTAGCAATTTACTTTCGTTTCATAGCGGAACCTAAACCACAGCCCTCAGTTACTTGGTGGTTGAATGTAAGTCTATATTTTTGCCAGCTGTCTTTGCTCTCTGCAGTTTTCTGTAGCATCGCCAATGTTTTTCCTCGTACTCTTAAAACATGTCTTACAACCCTGTTCGTTCTTTGAGTTTGTATTTCCCATACCATCCTCTCCTTGCTGACATCCTTAAACCTTATCCTTAATGGCCTACATAGCTTTCAGAATCCTTCAATTACACGACATCTGAAACTCTTCCTTTCCGGTCTTCCCACAGCTCATGATTCGTTTTTGTACAATGCTGAGCTCCAGAAGTACAGTCTCAGAAATATTTTCCTGATATTAACGCCATGTCTGATAGAAGTAAACTTGACTTTAATGAGGGATCTTCTCTTTTCTTGCAGCCATCTGCTGCCCTTGCTTCGTCGTATGTTATTTTGCTTCAAAGATGGCAGCATTCCTTCACTTGGTCTACTTCGTTGTTTTCCATTTCGATAAGCTATGCTATTCCTCAATACATTTTCTTTCGTTTGCTCGCAACCCATATTCTGTTATCGATTGACTGTCGATTCCATCCTCCAACTCTTGTAATTCTTCCTCAGAAGGGGCTAGCATTGTCATCAGTGAGTCTTGACAGATTTTCTTTTCGTCCTGATCATCAATCCCGTTCCTGAAAATTTCTACTACTGCCTTAATCGCTTGTTCGATGTTCAGGTAGAGGAGAGATGCTGGTTTCAAGACTTTGGCCCCTTAATAACATGAGCAAATCTTTCTTCATCATTGTTTGCTTTTGGTACTCTTAATTATTCTATATTAATCGTCGATCTCGAGACAATACACCAGTTTTCTTGACGATTTCAGTTATCGTGGGCCACGATACTTTGTCGCCCATATTTTCTAGGTAAACGAATCTTATGTTGGTGGTTAGCTCCTCAGCGGATTTCTTATTACAGATCGCCAAAATTTAGGCACTTGATAGAGACACTAGTAGCGGGGCTCACATCTGGAAATCACATTAGCATGTGTCCTGGTTGAATACTGAACCGAAATTATATACCACTAGCAAACCCGGCAATGCTTCCCAAATGCAAAATATGTATCTGAACCGGGTATACGTGATAATCTCTTTGCCCACACTCTCCCTCTCCTCTACCCCTCTTGTCCTCCTTCTTCTTCCCGTCCCTACGTAAATTTCCTCCCTTTCTGTCTTTCCATCGGATCTTCATCCATTCTCTATGTCCTTGAGCTTTGTTAATTGTTATTGTTGTTTAAAACTATTTATTATTCATGTCTATCTCAATGTTTAGTGCAGTATCGTGTCAAAAATTAAAGTAAATCAATATATAAACACATCAATCTGGTTTTTTTTTTCTCTGCTTCGAGCAGTCTTCCCACAAACACATCACATAATTTACTAGCCGATGTCCTCTCCACGGTCTTAACTACATCACTATGATGACTAAGGCCGTCAGTATAGGCTAACCACTTTGGGTCCACGCAGCCACACTTCAAAATCTTACCTACTGCCCAGGGTGAAATAAGCGTTATGGCTCGCTCTTAACTCATGTACACACATGAAAAAAAGTTTTGCATGACCTCGGTTTGATAGTTCCGGAACCTGTAAAGAAAATTGGAATATAGACCAACATAAACATCATTTCCACCCTTTTTATTGCTCATGAAAACCACACATTGTATGTTGTATCACCATACAGCGAGACCTTCAGAGGTGATGGTCCAGTTTGCTGTACACACCGGTACCTCTAATACCCAGTAGCACGTCCTCTTAAATTGATGCATACCTGTATTCGTCGTGGCATACTATCCACAAGTTCATCAAGGCACTGTTGGTCAGATTGTTCCACTCCTCAACGGCGATTCGGTGTAGATCCCTCAGAGTGGTTGGTGGGTCACATTGTACATACACAGCCCTTTTGAATCCATCCCATGCATATTCGATAGGGTTCATGTCTGGAGAAGATGATGGCCTCTCCTGAAGTAAGTCATTCACAAGATGTGCACTATGGGCGTGCTAATTGTTGTTCATGAAGACGAATGCCTCGCCAATATGCTGCCGAAATGGTTGCACTATCGGTCGGAGGATTTTATTCACTTATCGTATAGCCGTTACGGCGCCTTCCATGGCCACCAGCGGCGTACGTCGGCCCCACATTATGCCACCCCAATACACCAGGGAACGTCCAGCTCGCAGACAATTGTCTGGTTGAAGGCATAGGGGACACTCATCGGTGAAGAGAACGGGATGCCACTTCTGAGCGGTCCATTCGGCATGTTGCTGGGCCCATTTGTAACGCACTCCATGGTGTCGTAGTTGCAAAGATGGATCTTGCCATGGACGTCGGGAGTGAAGTTGCGCATCATGCAGCCTATTGCGCACAGTTTGAATCGTAACACGACGTATTGTGGCTGCACGAAAAGCGTTATTCAACGTGGTGGGGTTGTTTTCAGGGTTTGGCTCTGAGCACTATGGGACTCAACTGCTGTGGTCATTAGTCCCCTAGAACTTAGAACTACTTAAACCTAACTAACCTAAGGACATCACACACACCCATGCCCGAGGCAGGATTCGAACCTGCGACCGTAGCATCAGCGCGGCTCCGGACTGGAGCGCCTAGAACCGCACGGCCACCGCGGCCGGCTTTTCAGGGTTTCTACGAGCCAAAATCCGTAGGTAGCGGTCATCCACTGCAGCAGTAGCCCTTGGGCGGTCCGAGCGAAGCATGTCATCGACTGTTCCTGTCTCTCTGTAGCTCCTCCATGACCGAACAACATCGCTTTGGTTCACTTCGAGACGCCTGGACACTTCCCTAGTTGAGAGCCCTTCCTGGCACAAAGCAACAATGCGTACGCGATCGAACCGCGGAATGGACCGGCTACGCATGGTTGAACTACAGGCAACACGAGCTGTGTACCTCCCTTCCTGGTGGAGCGACTGGAACTGATCGGCTGTCGGCCCCCTCCGTCCAGTAGGCGCTGCTCATGCATGGTTGGACGGGTTTAGTGACATCTCTGAACATTCAAAGGGACTGTGTCTGTGACACAATATCCACAGTCAACATCTATCGTCAGGAGGTCTTGGAACCAGAGTGGTGCAAAACTTTTTTGATGTGTGTACCTGAAAGAAAAAGTTTATAGCCTAAGTCTGTGCAAATGTTCATTAGAGCATTGCGTAAAAATTTGAAGTAAATGTTTATGAACTTCTCTGGGTTTTTCCATTTATAAGTATAATCTTTCATATATATATTTCCCCTTGTAAAAATTTGAAGTATATCAGTCTAATTCTTTCGATACTCTTGGTAACAGCATAAAACAACGTCTTTTCTTTATACAGTAATGTAGATGACACCAGTAAGGGCAAGTAAGACTCATACAGCTTGGCTTCGTAACTAATTTATTTTGAAAACTCCTATCAATTGTTCCTATGAGGTCAAAGTAACCAATTTACAAACTCGCATTTTTGTCTGAATAAGTATTCGGAGTAAATCAGTCACGATTGCAAAATTTTGTGTTTAAAGACCTAATCTTTGTCAACAATCATTTTAGTGCCGTTAGGAATTAGCACTTTGGAGAAAATATTAATTAAATCTTACAAGTTTCGTTCTTTCCGTAATGATCCCCAATACTTCAACTCTCGATACAATGACGTCTTTGAGAATGTAAAAAGTAGTCGAAATGCATTCTTAACAGAAGTGTCGTTGTTTTATTGCGCACCAGCGCTGTTTGGTAACCTTATGTTACGAATCCATTTCATGGCGTCCCCCACTAAGACTTCAATATGCCTTACTGCCTCCAACCTACTATATCATTCAGCGCTGCGACAGTGTGCAAACTTGAGCTGGTTGTGCTACATACCGAGGGAATTATACACATACCGAGGGGAACTATACGCTGAGTGAAAAAAAAAAGACCTACAGCGCTAGAGTTAAGCGCGAGCGTACGTGTGATTGAGGCAACTCTTTCTCTAAATACATTCGTAAGCAGTCTGTTGTGGGACACTGCGACAGTAAGTCATGGAACTATAGCGAGGTTACTTCTTTGGAAAACGTTGATTACTGGAGACCATAACGCTACAAAGCACAAACAAGTTCCCGAGAAGTTGAAATTACTTTGTTGATTTATTAAAGTCACCGTGTAAATAGATATAATACTTCAGGGCTCTCAGATATTTGAGCGTTTTCTTAGGGTCATACCCTACGCTGAATGTCAGGCCTGGAAATTTGGTATCTGGATTACAAGACAGAAAATCCGGGAAAGGATGCCAAAAAATATAGTTGCTCATAAATATTTCTTACTGAATTTAAACGGTAGACTAAAGGGCCGGAAAACAGTGGCCTCTGTGGCCGAGTGGTTCTAGGTGCTTCAGTCCGGAACCGCGCTGCTGCTAAGGTCGCTGGTTCGAATCCTGCCTCTGGCATGGATGTGTGGATGTCCTTAGGTTAGTTAGGTTTAAGTAGTTCTAAGTCTATGGGACTGATAACCTCAGATGTTCAGTCCCATAGTGCTTAGAGCCGTTTGAACCATTTGAAAACAGTGATTGTAATAATGTTTTTTTGTTTAAAATTTGGGTACATGTAGTACAGTAATGTGACGCCGTAGTCCTTGCAGCATTTCTACCTATTCTTCGTTGGTTTACATAACACTAACACGAAGCTTCGACTGAACATGATTGACTGAGTGAACGCTGTGCGTTTTCCTTTTGTCGACAGTAGCGTTAGTTCGGATACTGCAGCGTGTGCTAGCACACGACAGACAAAGTCAGTTTTGTGTTACGTTTTTAACAAAGCCACGTTTACGTGAAGGGTCCATTGTGACACCTTTTAGAACAGGTCTTGAGGAAAGGAAGTGGATTACGAATATATAGCGTCCTATTTGGAAAAGAAGTACTGATTTTTATATCTTCGTAACGAATGAAGTTATAAGAAAGGCAATCATGCTGGTTACTATCCCCTTGGTAGATAAAACAGTGTTTTCGATACTTTTTTTGTTTTCTTTCTAGACAAAAACAGCTACTTGGGGTCATGAAGTTATATGAGACACACTATTTTATCTTCAGGTCATTCGGATGGTATCATTATCAGTATGGACTTACTGCCAAGCCGTCACAGGTGGTTTATATAACTTACGAAGTAGCTCATCGACTGGGTACGCTTACAGTGTGTTGGCCGTTTGATTTGACAAGTTACTGTGTAAACTAACTCCCTTCTTCTTTCTTGACCGAGCGGTACTAGGCCCTTCAGTCCGGAACCGTGCTGCTGCTACGGTCGTAGGCTTGAATCCTGCCTCAGGCGTGGATGTGTGTGATGTCCTTAGGTTAGTTAGGTTTAAGTAGTTCTAAGTCTAGGGGACTCATTACCTCTGCTGTTAAGTCCCATAGTGCTTAGAACAATTTGAATTTTTCTCTTCTTTCTGAAGACGACACTGTGCACTCTCGATGAAACAGTTTTAAGACGACACTGCCGACTGATAATAAAGGAATATTTCATCGACCTCTGCTCTTTGCTTTCCCCGCACAGTTTTCTATCAAATGTGTGTATCATTAAAGATCTGTCACTGAAAAAAACGGGGAGATAATCACGCTCCTTTTGCACAGTTCATAAGTAAGAAACGAAAAACAGTATTTATTTGAAAAAAAAAATGGTGAACGACGAGAGATGTGCCAGGGCAATACAACAGATCGTTGGCAGAGAGACGTGTTGAGAATTCAAGGCTTTCCGGGGTGAATGTGAATGTGAGAAAGAAGACTTGTTCGGAAATGAAGGAAAAATGACGGGAGTAAAAGCATCAGGATACGCGTAGTGGCAGATTGGTAGCAGAGCGTGTTCCAGTATGAAAATGTCTTCTCCAGTGTCGTTTCCGACCGAGAGAGGGATTTTATCGTCAGCGTGGCATCTTCCGCGCCAAACAACTGCTCTGCCATTGCCTGTGGGTGCGGCAAATGGCTCGGACCGTCGTTCGGAGTTTTTATTCCACAGATAAAGAACAAAACTGCGGGATAGGCGCTTGTTGCCATTTATGTCAATGTCCGTCTTTACTGGTCCAAAAATGGCGGAAGGAGAAAATTAAGACTGACTAATTAGAGGGTTCCTCTCATTGTTGGGGTATTTTATACTTGTACTGTACTTCGTATTGCTCTATTGGTGCTGACCGTTATTTTATTCTAGGGAAAACAGTTATGATGGCGACGAACGACTCGTCGCCAATGTTGACTGGTGGTCAATGCTAAACAGAACCACATAAATCACTGAAGGTTTGTCAGTAACGTCGATAAGGTGCTGGTTGCATTGTCTGGATCTGCAACGACTGAAATAATTAGGAGTCGTTGGTAAGAAATATTATATATATTGTACTTAACTGGTTGTATAAGATTCTTCTTGGCTGCGTACATATAATTATAAACAGATAGCTATTGAGATCTCACTTAGGCTATACGTTACGAAGCGCCTTGTTAGAGGTTGCTTCCTATCAGCTGAAGGCTATGCTACTTTACTACTTAACGTTCCGAGCAAGAGTGGACGAGAGCTCGCTAGAAACTTACAAGCCGCGGAGTGGCGCTAGCGGAGCTGGTCGCGAATCGCGGGTCCAACGATACTAATACGGACCGCGGTTGATAACTGCAACCCATGACAAGTGTGGTATCGAACGCTGATGCCACACAAACTTACTTCGGGACCAATAAACGATACTATTGTAAAATGTTTAACATGTTTGTGATCTGATTTTATTTTACAGCGTGACAAATAATTTTATCGTCTTGAAAGTAATGTGAAGAACACCCTTACATTCTCCGCTAAAGGAAATGCGATTGTGACGAAGCAACTTCCACGGTAAACAAAATGACGGAATTAGAAATTTAACATTTCCGTTAAATGAGATAACACCAAACGACGAAAAGACATTCCGTAATTTGATAATAGCAAAACTGAACCGTCACAGTTTCAAATAAACTTACCATGCTGTGGGACGAAGAACATTTAATGAAACCTCATCGTCTCAATGAATTATGCTGTTATTCTGCACATGTCAAACTTTCTTAGAAAGTTTTAACAGTAAACGGTTTCAACTTAAGACCATTTGATGTCTCTTCTCTGCTCTAGTTAGGACAGTAATGTTTGAACGGCGATTCCGAATAACTTCCATTGGCTGGCTCTGAGCACTATGGGACTTACCATCTGAGGTCATCAGTCCCCTAGAACTTAGAACTACTTAAACCTAACGAAGCGAAGGATATCACACACATCCATGTCCGAGGCAGGATTCGAACCTGCGACCGTAGCGGTCGCGCGGTTCCAGTCTGAAGCGCCTAGAACCGTTCGGCCACACTGGCCGGCTAACTTCCATTGCATTGCCAACAAAATTAATAACTAAATTCATCTTAATAACTGCAATTTTGGAGTGTAGTACAACATCTTAACATGAAAAAAAGAAATAAAACAAAATAGGACCAATATGCAGTGTATGTTGCGCAAATGATGGAAAGGATAACAAGCGTAATTACCGTTAAATGAAAAACTTGTAAGTTTTGGATAATATTCTCTGCCATGGTGATCGTATTATTATTCCAGAGACGATTTACGTGTGGGTTTAGAACTAATGCTCACCGTCTTGTTTTTTCGCTCACTCCACACTAACCAATATAACAAACTTTCGACGACTATTGTTTCCCATTCTTACCTAGTCAATTCGACCTGTAAAGACTTATTTCACTAGCGCGTAATGACGCCGCCTTCTGATACTTACGTTCTCCTGGTTGAATAACATTACAACACTAACCTGAGCAGTACTTGAAAATATACACTACTGGCCATTAAAATTGCTACACCAAGAAGAAATGCAGATGATAAACGGGTATTCATTGGACAAATACATTATACTAGAAATGACATGTGATTACATTCTCACGTAATTTGGGAGCATAGATCCTGAGAAATCAGTACCCAGAACAACTACCTCTGGCCGTAATAACGGCCTTGATACGCCTGGGCATTGAGTCAAACAGAGCTTGGACAGCGTGTACATGTACAGCTGCCCATGCAGCTTCAACACGATACCACAGTTCATCAAGAGTAGTGACTGGCGTATTGTGACGAGCCAGTTGCTCGGCCACCATTGACCAGACGCTTTCAATTGATGACAGATCTGGAGAATGCTCTGGCCAGGGCACCAGTCGAACATTTTCTGTATCCAGAAAGGCCCATACAGGACCTGCAACATGCAATCGTGCATTATCCTGCTGAAATGTAGGGTTTCGCAGGTATCGAATGAAGGGTAGAGCCACGGGTCGTAACACATCTGAAATGTAACGTTCCCTGTTAAAAGTGCCGTCAATGCGAACAAGAGGTGACCGAGACGTGTAACCAATGGCACCCCATACCATCACGCCGGGTGATACGCCAGTATGGCGATGACGAATACACGCTTCCACTGTGCGTTCACCGCGATGTCGCCAAACACGGATGCGACCATCATCATGCTGTAAACAGAACCTGGATTCATCCGAAAAAATGACGTTTTGCCATTCGTGCACCCAGATTCGTCGTTGAGTACACCATCGTAGGCGCTCCTGTCGTGATGCAGCTTCAAGGGTAACCGCAGCCATGGTCTCCGAGCTGATACCCCATGCTACTGCAAACGTTGTCGAACTGTTCGTGCAAATGGTTGTTGTCTTGCAAACGTCCTCACCTGTTGACTCAGGGATCGGGACGTGGCTGCACGATCCGTTACAGCCATGCGGATAAGATGCCTGTCTTCTCGACTGCTAGTGATACGAGGCCGTTGGGATCCAGCACAGCGTTCCGTATTACTCTCCTGAACCCACCGATTCCATATTCTGCTAACAGTAATTGGATCTCGACGAACGCGAGCAGCAATGTCGCGATACGATAAACCGCAATTGCGATAGGCTACAGTCCAACCTTTATCAAAGTCGGAAACGTGATGGTACGCATTTCTCCTCCTTACACGAGGCATCACAACACCGTTTCACCAGGCAACGACGGTCAACTGCTGTTTGTGTATGAGAAATCGGTTGGAAACTTTCCTCATGTCAACACGTTGTAGGTGTCACCAACGGCGCCAGCCTTGCGTGAATGCTCTGAAAAACTAATTATTTGCATATCACCGCACCTTCTTCCTGTCGGTCAAATTTCGCGCCTGTAGCAGCTCATCTTCGTCGTGTAGCAATTTTAATGGCCAGTAGTGTAATTCTTTTTATTGATCTTCATTTCCTTCTTATGATGCTAATTTTCCCTGTGGTTTGGACTTTAATTTTCAATGTCCAAGAAAGGAAATTTGTAACTTAATATTTTTGTAGTATTGATATATCTAATTTGCTTCCGAACTTGCTACTAAGCGTGAGATACATGAGGGATCATTATTTCAGCTCATTATTTAATTTTTCTTGCGGGTTTTCAGCCTCCCCATAGCCACACGTCCTATAAATTATTATGTTATACAGTGCGATGGAGATATGCTAAAGTTATGTATTTGCTTGCCGCAGGCTATCGGGTTTACTGTTAACATTAAACACTGGTTTCTGAATCTCACATAGGGAACTGGCATTCATAGATAATATAAGAAGAAAGACTGGAAGGAGGATAGGTGCAATTCGGTTTGAAGGTGTATGTAGAAACGGAAGGTGATGTACTCTGAAAGTTTCTCTGCGTGTTCCCAAGTGTCACAAAACCTGGAGTTAGACTTTCACACAGTAGCATGTATGAACATTAGCCGAACAGTGTTTTACAGTTATGAGTAATTGTAACCGAAGTTCCTTGAAAGAGAGATACAGAGGTGAGAGTCAGTGAAAGATTATTATGAAACAGCAGATGAATGGATTAGCTGAAGATCTAAATAATGACAGGAGTACCTCAGCATATTTGCATGAATAATATTTCTACTTCCAGAGCACTCCAAATCAGTACTCCGTTGTTTTCTACAGAGAAATTTAAATTTCTTCGAATTGCTTGTAATTGAACGATTTCTTCTACCATTTATGCCAACGAACTTTTTCAACGAAAACGTATCGTATAGAACGATTCGTGGCACAAACACAAATATAATTGGTGAATCGGTATATATTGATGTTAACGAGAACTACAGACTCAAGAACTTTAACTAGTAAGCGTTGGTGCTTCCCATCTAACTTCGCTCCTTTCGTTCCAGAGCACATTTTGTGAAGTTCTTCTTTATAACCCCATCGCCGTAAAACACGTTCAAAACTTCGGCAGTATGGTCTAAGACCTTGCAATGCAGCGTAAGTGTCTTTCTCCAGTCTTTTATAAGCCACACTGTAGCGTCACAAACAGTCTACGTCACTGAATGGCTCTTTCCACTTTTTGAGTGCTGGCCATGTTATTCATGCTTATTCTAATCTCAGAGGACTTACTACCGTATGTAGGTACAGTTATTTCGATTACAGTCATGTCTTTACAAAATTTCACCACTAACTGTCTCTGAGCAGGAGAACTTTATTCGATTCTGTTACTTGACCGTACCACTTTACCCTAACAGTCAGGGAACGATCCAACACTAGTCGATGTAATATAGTACATATCTACTTTCATTTGTTATGGTCAATGTAAGTCACTGAAATTAATGAAGAAATAGGAAAACGCTATTCACTTATGACATTAGGTCAACGTCATTAGTATTAAGATAACCCGCTGAAATGAACTAGAAAGCTTTAAAGATTAAACGGATCACGCCAGAAGATCACCAAGGTCTGGCAGAACAGAGCAATAACGAACACCAAAAATATCCGGCTTGTTAAAACACTCGTATTTACCGTCTTCTTCTATGGTTGTGAAAGATGATACCTTAAGGCTAGAGACAAGCAGCGCATTGATGCATTTGAGCTTTGGTACTGATGCGGGATTCTGCGCATCAAATGGACTGAAAGAAGAACAAATGGGTCCATCACTGAGCGACTCAGTATCTTGAGCTACATTTCTTCTCGTGTAACTAAAAATTCTCCAGTTCTTTGTTCATATTGTGAGAACAGATGGAGTAAACCTACAGGCCAAGAGGCCGAGGGAAGAGCAGAGAGCAGGTGGGTTGATTAAATCAACAGTATTTGGGATCTACCTCTTCAGTAGGCTCAAAGATAAACTGATAACTGTCCAGCATGGAGACGCTTAGTTCATGGGGTCACGATGAGCAGCATTGAGCACAGCGACTTTTGTTGATGTTACAAGATTTAGCCTTACTTACGTGTTTCGCTGTTATGGTCTGCGTTTTCCATAGATTTCCCAAATCATTCCAAGCAGATGCGAGAGTGTATCATACTGCAAGAGACTATGGCTTACACTGTCTACGCTTCATGCTTGTACAGGATGGGACAGGATATTATCCCAAACTATAAAAAATATTAAAAGAAAAACTAAAACTGCCAGAAAACATTTATTTACCAGAGATACCAGTTTCTGTTATGGTTATCTGGAGAATTTATCAAGAATTAAAATTAGTTAATGGCGTCGGATTCGGACAAAGATTTTCTACATTTTTCCGGCCAGTACCATTTAGCATTACAAGCAAGCCATCTGGTGTATCAGAATTTCCAATGTCACTAGGTGCTACCTTCTGTATGGCAAACGCTCTACAACTCCAAACTGATCTACTGCAATTTGTAGCTCATACAATTTCACACTTGGATCTCGTGTTTGTTAACACGCAGTTGCACTGGCATATCAGTAGTTTTGCTGTGATGGGGAGTAAGTAAGCTAGTAGTTTATAAATATGTCTTTCTACACCACTGGACATTAAAACTGCTACACCACGAAGATGACGTCCTACAGACGCGAAATTTAACCGACAGGAAGAAGATACTGTGATATGTAAATGATTAACTTTTCAGAGCATTCACATAAGGTTGGCGCCGGTGGCGACACCTACAACGTGCTAACATGAGGAAAGTTTCCAACCGATTTATCATACACAAACAGCAGTTGACCGGGTTGCCTGGTGAAATGTTGTTGTGATGCCTCGTGTAAGGAGAAGAAATGCGTACTATCACGTTTCCGACTTTGATTAAGGTCGGATTGTAGCCTATCGTGATTGCGGTTTATCATATCGCGACATTGCTGGTCAAATGGGTCGAGATCCAATGACTGTTTGCAGAATGTGGAATCGATGGGTTCAGGAGGGTAATACGGAACGCCGTGCTGGATCCCAACGGCCTCGCATCACTAGCAGTCGAGATGACGTTGTTGTGATGTCTAATGTAAGGAGGAGAAATGCGTACTATCTTATCCGCATGCCTGTAATGGATCGAGCAGCCACGTCTCGATCCCTGAGTCAACAGATGGGGACGTTTGCAAGAAAACAACCATCTGCACGAACAGTTGGACAACGTTTGCAGCAGCAAGGACTGTCAGCTCGGAGACCAGGGCTGCGGTTACCCTTGTCGCTGCATCACAGACAGGAGCGCCTCCGATGGTGTACTCAACGACGAACCTGGGTGCACGAATGGCAAAACGTCATTTTTTCGGATGAATCCAGGTTCTGTTTACAGCATGATGATGGTCGCATCCGTGTTTGGTGACATCGCGGTGAACGCACATTAGAAGCGTGTATTCATAATCGCCATACTGGCGTATCACCCGGCGCGATGGTATGGGGTGCCATTTGTTACATGTCTCGGTCACCTCTTGTTCGCATTGACGGCACTTTGAACAGTCGACGTTACATTTCAGATGTGTTACGACCCGTAGCTCTACCCTTCTTTCGATCCCTGCGAAACCCTACATTTCAAGGCGATAATGCACGACCGCATGTTGCAGGTCCTGTGCGGGCCTTTCTGGATACAGAAAATGTTCGACTGCTGCCCTGGCCAGCACGTTCTCCAGATCTGTCACCAATTGAAAACGTCTGGTCAATGGTGGCCGAGCAACTGGCTCGTCACAATACGCCAGTCACTACTCTTGGTGAACTGTGGTATCGTGTTGAAGCTGCATGGGTAGCTGTACCTGTACACGCCATCCAAGCTCTGACTCAATGCCCAGGCGTATCAAGGCCGTTATTACGGCCAGAGGTGGTCGTTCTGCGTACTGATTTTTCAGGATCTATGCACCCAAATTGCCTGAAAATATAATCACATGTCGGTTCTAGTATAATATATTTTTCCAATGAATCTTGTTTATCATCTGCATTTCATCTTGGTGTAGCAATTTTAATGGCCAGTAGTGTATATAGTGCTGTTGACATACATGTATAAAAAACGTATACAGTGCTGGTGTACAGGTACGTAACGAATAAGTTCGTGGTATTTTCCTGTTTGCAGAATCTGAAGGCAGTGTTAATTTTATAGTTATGTTTAAAAGATGTCTCGATTTTTTAAACTCTTACAGAGTGGAGATTTTAGGCGTTTGTCTGGCTCACCTAGTACTGAATGTGAGATATTGCCACCAGTGGAAAACAACACCAAACGTATCTTCCTTCCATTTCAGTGTACTTTATTGTCCACATTCGTTAGCCATCCCATTAAGATGACTCATTTATGATTAGCTAAAACAGTTCATAGATGACAGTCAAATGCAGCCTCAGCAAAAGTCTCCAAATGTAAATAAAGCCTTCGCGTGAGCCTTCGAGCGTCTCGGAAACTACTCACATCCAAAAAAGTTTAATATTACCTCCGTTCCGAGAGTTCCGTGACCTGTAAAGAAACTGGAATAGATGTCAACATAAACATCATTCCCGCACTTTTTATTGCTCATGAAACCCACACATTGCATGTTGTACCACCATACAGCGAGACCTTCAAGGATTCTGGTTCAGATTGCTGTACACGTCGGTACCTCTAATAACCAGTAGCACATCCTCTTGCATTGAAGCATGCCTGTATTCGTCGTGGCATACTATCCACAAGTTCATCAAGACGCTATTGGTCCTGATTGTTCCACTCTTCGACGGAGACTCGGCATAGACCCATCAGAGTGACTGGTGGGTCACGCTGTAAATAAACAGCCCCTTTCAGTCAGTCCCCGGCATTTTCGACACGGTTCATGTCTGGAGAACACGCTGGCCACTAGTCGAGCGGTGTCGTTATCCTGAAGGAAGTCATTCACAAGATGTACACGATGGGGGCGCGGCGAATTGTCGTCCATGAAGACGAATTACTCGCCAATATGCTGCCGATATCATTGTACTATCGGTCGGAGGACAGCAGTCAAGTATCGTACAGCCGTTACGGCGCCTTCCATGATCACCAACGGCGTACGTCGGCCCCCACATAATGTCACCCCAAAACAGCAGGGAACCTCCACCTTGCTGCATTCACTGGACAGTGTGTCCTTTGCGTTCACCCTGTCCGGATTGTCTCCAAACACTTCTCCGACGACTGACTGGTTGAAGGCATATGCGACACTCATCGGTGAAGAGCACGTGATGCAGATCTTGAGCGGTACATTCGTCATTTTGTTGGGCCCATCTGTACCCCGCTGCATGGCGTCGTGTTTGGGGGCAAAGGTGAACCCGTCGTGGACGTTGGGAGTGAAGTTGCTCATCATGCACTCTATTGCGCACATTTTGAGTCGTAACACGTCGTCTTGTGGCTGCATGAAAAGCATTATGCAACATGGTGGCGTTGCTGTCAGGTTTCCTCCTAGCCATAATCCGTAGATAGCGGTCATCCACTGCAACAGTAGCCCTTGGGCGGCCTGAGCGAAGCATGTCATCTACAGTTCCTGTCTCTCAGTATGTCCTCCATGTCATTGCTTTGGTTCACTCCGAGACGCCTGAACACTTCCCTTGTTGGGAGCATTTCCTGGCACAAAGTAACAATGGGGACGCAATCGAACCGCAGTATCGACTGTCTAGGCATGTCTGAACTACATACAACACGAGCCGCGTACCTCCTTCCTGGTGGGATGACAGGAACTGATCGCCTGTTGGACCCCCTCCACGTAATAGCCGTTGCTCATGCATGATTGTTTACATCTTTGTGAGGGTTTAGTGACATCTCTGAACAGTCAACGGGACTGTGTCTGTGATACAATATCCACAGTAAACGTCTATCTTCAGGAGTTCTGGGAACCAGCGTGATGCAAAACTTTTTTGAGGTGTGTATAAGAGACGCGTGATGCTCAGCGTCTGAAACACGACGGGCTTATGATCGTTATAATATCTCAGTAGTTCTTAAAGCCGCCTGAAATTTGGCATTAAAGTTCTAATGATCGTGAGACTGCTTCGTGTTTTGCTGGATTCTAGTAACATTCACAGCTTCACTTCCCTCAGAACTATGAGCTAAATCAGACTTACGTTTCCGCGGCTTATCGTAATAGTTTTAAACCGCGCGCACAATAACATTGGATTCGCGCTGTCATGGAAGAATCAATAAGCGCTAAGAGACGCCGAAAATCGTGGAAGTTTCGTCCACATCCCACTCATATATACCATATTTAAAAATGTAAATAATACTGATAAATATACAACTTTCTTCAGCAGCCTGTGACCTTACTCATGGTTAAAGTTACCTGCATACAAAATTTCATGGAAATCAGTTCATCGGTAGAGTGGCAGACGTATCAGACAGAGTTATTTTCGCATTTAATAATATTCGTTTTAGTATAGAAGTATGGATTAAACAGATTGAGAGTTGAATAAGCATCGTACTAACATTCAATCGTAGGAGGTAGGACATATCAAGCAATGAAAGCATTTTCACAAATTTGAAGTACGAAAGTCAAAAAGCAAATAGTTATTTCAAAGAGTAGCTATTGTTCGATATGTTGTTCAAATCAATAAATATCTTCTACTCACATTCTGAAGTATCCTATGATCTGTCTGTGCTTCGAAGCTATCTCCACGACATATTTGGTCGTGAAAGTGTAACAGACAGAGTTACTTTCTTTTTATAATATTAGTATGGATTCTTATTAAGTTACCTCCTTCCTATATTATCTGTGATCATTACTTTGTAATAATTAATGAAAAACATAATAACACAGATATTCTACAGTATTAACTTACAGTAGCGACAATAAGAATTTTGGCAAACACATTTTAATAAGAAAAACAAATAATGCAATGGAAAATATATATATACATACATATATATATATATATATATATATATATATATATATTATGTCGCTTGATTAACAGCGCTAATATCACAAAACAAGGAACATCGTGTTTCCTAACCGGCAATATCACAAATAGTTTTACAAAATTACTGTATTTTGATAAGAGTCATGATACAGCTTAAAAAGCTTGTGGAAGTCGAATCAGTGTACATAACCTTTCGCCTGAATCACAACCGAACGGCGTGTTGAGACGGAGTATACGAGGACATCCAAACGATGCAGGGAGAGTTTTTGCTGTTCTTTAACGGAAGGCTGCGATAACTTGTTTCAGCTGGAGAATTTTCGACCCCTTAGCCTTCGATCGAGTTTCTCCCACAGGATTTCAATCGAATTGGGCTTTAGCTTGGCCACTTATGGATCCTTATTCACATCCTCTCAAAAGGTCTGTGGCATGAGCAGAGATATGCTTACGATCACTGTCGCGCTGAAATTCCCAGATTCCTCCCATTTTATCTTTGTCGTGGGGCAATATGTGCGCTTTCAAGTTTTCACAGAACCTGAAAGGATCCATAATTCCTTCAATAGGCTTCAATGGGAGAAGTATCCCCACATTACGATGTTCACATCACCATGCTTAACACTGGGTACTTGGGATCGGTCATCGTTTATTGCGTTCGCTGGTCTTCGAACATATGGAATCCCATCAGAAGGAAACAAATTTAACTTATATAAGAATATACAGCCTACAGTTGCAGGTTAACTTTATCGTTTACCTAGGTTTCAACGTTAGTAATAACGCCTTCGTCAGAACATAAAATATTGCCTGTTTTAGGCAAACATTTAAATAATATTTTATGTTCTGAAGAAGACGTTATTACTGATGTTATTTAAATGTTTGCCTAAAACAGGCAATATTTTATGTTCTGAAGAAGATGTTATTACTAACGTTAAAACCTAGGTAAACGATAAAGTTAACCTGCAACTGTAGGCTGTATATTCTTATACAAAGAATATCAGTTGCTGTCGCTGCGTAAAAATGTTAAAATTATGAAATTTAACTTACTTTCATAGCTCCACAACACCCGCGACCACTGTTGAGGTGTCCAGTCCATTTCACCTCTCGCAAACTCAGATCGGTCTTTTCTCTTCCTTGTCGATATTAATAGCTTTTTGCTTGGGCACTGACCCTGAAGATTAGACTCTCCGAGTATCCGTTTCAAGATACTGTTCAATATTTCCACGTTATGGGATGCACGCAGCTCTCTGTTTATGTAAACAGCAGTCTTCTTTGAGTCGTCCTTTGACGTCTTCCTTACGAAATTCTCCGTTCGATCGTGACTTTGCTGGGCTTATTAGTTCTTTGTTTATTATCTGTGGTTCCTGTTAATCGTTTCTTCTTATTCCAAACTCAATTTGCGTGGACAAACCAAAATCCCGAGCAACGACTGACTGAGACTTGCCTCGTTGTAATGCGTCTATTATCGAATTTTTGAAGTCTGCTAAATACTCTTTGATCTTCGGCATTTTGCGAACTGCTTAGAAACAAAACAAAAGCTAATGTAAACCAAAGGGGTTTGGTGTAATACTGGAATACGCTTATGTTTTCCGATAATAAAACACAGTGTCAAAGTACTTTTGGACCGATCACAACAACAATGTCAGCACTGTACTTACCGCCACTACGCTGAATCCTGATGCACCTTTATATGAACGAGTGCCGTTGCACAGTGAGCCAAGGCGAGCTAGCTAAGCAGGGAAGCGCACGGCGCACACTCTAGCGGCGAAAATGTATTTGTCAAAATACTTGTTGTTGCTACTGTATTTCACTAACCGGTTTTCGATTTTTAAGGTCTCGTCAGCCTCTAACTAGCGCAGTCAAAGAGCATAGAATATTCACGAACAACGTTGCAAATAAAGCCACCTATCGAGAGCGAAACACCAACTCAGAGTCATGCATGACAGCGCAGTGGTAACGCAACTGAAAATGTGCGAGCGCGCGCGCGACCTCGTGAGATGGGAGGATGACAAAATTAGGAAAGAACTACACTTATCAGAAGAAAGGATCAACTTGTGGCAAAACGACTTAGTAGCCTGGATGATAATGTAAATTATCAGATAACAGAAGAACACTGAAGAATAGTTTGAAGATGTATTACATATGGAAGGTAATGCAGAAACGGACACAATTTACAAGTATAACAGGAAATAGATAAGATTAGCGAACCTAGCAATGCATCGCATTTGCTAAATATGTGTGAAAATTGGATGTGCATCATAATCTCCTTCTCCACCCTCTCTCTGTTTATCTCCTCCTCGCCCTCTCTTCATCCACCTCCTCCTCCAACCTCTCTGTGTCGGTCACCTTCTCCGCCCAATCCTGTCTATCCCTTCCTGCCCCGTCTTTATCTGCGACTCTCACCTCTCTTCCTCCATCTCCTCCTTTCCCTTCTCAATTTACAATTTCTCTCCCCCCTCTCAATCCACTTCCTCTTCTCTCTTCTCTCTGCCCTTGAGCCTCGTCTATTCTCACTGCAAATTCGTAATCCATAGTACTATTCTAAACTTAACTCCAGAACCGCAAGTATACTGCAGTGCTCCCGTTATTACGTATTTCGATATTCAGCTAATCCTTTCTTTTACTGTTCCATAATAATTCTTCACTGACTCTTATCTCTGTATAACGTAACTTAATGTCGAAATTCGGTTCAAATTACTCGTAACTGAAAATCTTTATTCACTTCACGTTCATACGTGCTAATGTGTGAAAGTTTAACTCCAGGTTTTGTGAATCTTCAACACGCAGAAAAGCTTTCAGAGTACATCACCTTCCGTATCCACATACGCTTTCAAGCCGCATAGCACTCTGCCCCTCCAGTTTCCCTTCTTAAATTATCTGTTAATTTCCAGTTCTCTGGGCGAGTTTCAGGAAGCAGTGTCTGACATTGCCGCTAAATCCAATATCCTGCCACAGGCTATTGCATAACTTCAGCTCATCTCCATCACATTGCATAATATAATCAATTATAGTGCGTATGGCTACCGGGGAGGTTAAAATACTCCCGAGAAAAATTTGGTAAATAATGAAGAGAAATAATGATCTCTGATAGATCTCACTCGTCACTGAAGGTTCATAAGCAGGTAATGAAATTAGATGTGTAACTTCAGGATCAGCTTCAAATATAGCAGTACTACAAAAAGATAATTTCACAAATTTCCTTCCCGAGCCCTTGGAAATTAAAGGCCAAAACATAGGGAAATTAATATCATATGAAGTAAATGAAGATCAATAAAGGGAATTGTATTTTTAAGTACTCCTGGCATTAATGGTGTAATGTTATTCAACCACCAGAACATAAGTATCGGGAAGTGGCGTCCTTATGCGCTAGTGAAGTAAGTCCTTACAACTCGATTTAACTAGGCAGTAATGGTGGAGAACAGCCGTCGTATCTTCATTTTATAGTTAAGTGTGGAGTAAATGAAAAAAGAGAAGAGCTCAACCAACTCTATCTCACATGTTAAGCATCTCTGGAATAATAATACGACAACCACGGCAGAGAATGGTATCAAAAACTTAAAAAGATTTTCATTTAGCTGTTGTTACGATTGTTATCCTTTCAAGTTCATAACGATGGACTTTCATCGTCACAGAGAAATCTAACTCGAAATCGAAACCAACTTACATCTAAAATCATTACATACTAGATCACGGAGCAGCGACTGCTTACTGCGACTACACTGTTCCGCATACCGCTGAGTTCTCTCTAAAAACTTCCTCGCCTCTGCAGGCAGAGAATGACAAAACTTGGGGGGGGGGGGGAGGGGGGGGAGGCCAATTTCCGGACTGCTACTTTTACAAAGGGCAAGCACTTCCGCCAATCCAAGCACGGGGTCACGGGTTCGATTCCCGGCGGAGTCAGGGATTTTCACCTGCCTCGAGATGACTGAGTGTTTGTGTTGTCCTCATCATTTCATCATCATTCATGAAAGTGGCGAGTTTGGACAGAGCAAAGGTTAGGAATTTGTACAGGCGCTGATAGCCGCGCAGTTGAGCGCCCCATAAATCAAGCGTCATCATCATCATCATCATCAACTTCCGCCAATCTGAATGCAGGGGATGAACCGCTCGTTTCTCTCCGCCTACAATTGTCGATTCCGTTCAACAGCTGAAATTTTTAAAACCACGTCCAAAGATTCGGATTCGAAAATAGCAAACGCCGGGGCTCTTCGGGTGGAGACGCGCTGCCTCTTCGTCTGGCGGCACAGAGTCGCGCCGACTTGACGTCACCGGAGCTGCCCTCCCAGGCGGCTACCGTAAAGCTTTACCGAGACCCTCCACCCACATTTGCCTAGTTGTATGCCCAACTTTACTTAAAATGGACAAACGTTTATGGATATATGTTGCGCTGACTGTCAGTTGTAATTAAGATGAGAATAAAGACACACAGATTCAGGTTGCCAGTGTGATCTGCCTCTAAGGCATGAAATACCTGAGCTTGCGAATACTAGCACATGCAGGCAAAAAGAAGATGCCCTGTCAATCTTGCTACAGCAAAACGACCAAAATTATGTGAGAGGGGGAGTGATTGACGCCTTTCCAGGTAAATTATATATCAGTTGTTTGAATAATTTCCCTATCTTAGGGATGATATACGTACCATAAAACAACATAATATACAGTCCGGAAAGCTTGTATGGGTGCTATGGGGAAAGCTGTGCATGAAATATGTGCCTGCTGCGGAGGCATATACAAAGCAACGTTCACTGACCGGTTGTCAAGGAGACACTGTTGGTATTCCCTTGATTCATCAGGGAGGTCAGTTGCTCAACATTTGCACGTCTGTTCGCCCATACAGTTCTCCAACGCTGTCGTTGCTATCTAAGGGCTGTAATGAACCTCAGTTGCCAGGAGCCAGTTTTAGATAGCGCCATTTTGACATGCACAGTATTATTCAACCGTGGTGGCAACCGAACATTACAAATTTAGCCGTTTTAGGAATGCTTCCACCAGTCGCCCAAAACGCAATAAGCATGCCCTTTCCGGCGTCATATAAATCGATTCGTTCCCACATTACGACGACTGCACTGTTCCTACAATTCCTGTCCCTATGGGATTATGTCTGTGACTGGCAGCCGGCTGTGTCGCGCGCCCGCGCCGCGACAGGTAGCAGTGGCTTTGAGAGTCGATTAGAGAAAGGCGTGAGCATAGAAAATGGAGGGTTGCTTGTCCTCGTTGGGGCCAGTGGCTTACGGTACAACGAGACAATGCGACTTCTGGTGGGCTGCGGTCAGCATTGTGGTTCCGCTTTATGGTCAAGAGACTGATTTGCCGAGAGGGTTCGCTTGTGGGCGTGTAGCGGACGTGCTTACCTGCGGGGTCGTAGCTGACCCTTGGTAAGAGGCGTTGCTTGCTGTTTGGAATGGAGGGAGTCAGGTGTTCTGTAGCCAGAACTCCTATTATTCTGACAGCTCTAAGGACTGAATTGTGACCGCTTGGACTTGTGCTGTTTCTCCAGGGATTTCTGTGTTTTATTTGGTGAGCATCGGAGTTATCATTATCTTCTAACATATTTTACGTTTTAAACGTTATTATTTTATTACATATTCCGTTAATTCATCAATGTTCATTTCCTGTGTTCTAAAATTTTGACACTCTTGACTTCTAAGTTAAAAAAATTTATTTTTTTAGTTTACAATTCAAGTTACATTGATCTATGACTAAAACTTTTTAAGGAAATCATACTAGCTGTTGGTTGTACAATTTATCTATTTCGAAATTTCAGTTTCGGGCTTTGAACCATTTTCAAGTGATAGTGCGAAACATTTCATATACAGAGCTTCGCACTCGTCTGATGTTACTGTGTTTCTACAGTGAAAAGGCTTGTTTTTGACGATGACATACGTACATGAAGAAGGATTTTGAAGTCTGACATGTGATGAAGCAAAAGCTTTTGCAGTACCACTCGAGAATGGCCCAAAGGCCGAAATTACGATCGTGAAATAAATAATTCTACAGTCAATGGCGAACTGATCTCCTTTTAAAAATTCTACAAGACTGCGAACCCCAATCATGAAAAGCTACTCAAAATTCTAAGTCCTCTTAATTGTTCCTAGAGGAGGTTTTGTTACAAGATACTAGTTGCGCAAAATGTTATTGTATATTTACAATAAATAAATTTAAGTTGAAAGTTCATTTGTATTTAAATTATGTTTAACATCTTACTACTCCACCGCCTAGCCCCCTACCATGACAAGTGGATTACTTTAGTATGTGCACTAATGCATCTTGTGAATGCTATCACACTCGACTGCTGACTTTAATAAGTAAGGATGATTGGTTTCATTAAAAAATTCTGTATTCCACAGACTCCTAACAATACTCTTACAGATCACTAGTTTCAGAGCATTATTTTGTTTGGCTGTGATCTTGCAGTGTTCGCTACTTTCTTATCTTATCCATTTACATCAGATTTCCTCATTCTAGTACGGAGCGGCCCCTTTCTGTGACGGGGGCGGATCTTGTTTCTGAGCATACGGCGGCAGCTATAGATTGAGAACTATCGGCGCATTAAGGAGGCTGCTCTGCTTGCCTGCTTGGTGTCTCCCACTGGCGATGGATCAGCCTCCCAGCAGCTGTCTGCACATCTCTGCATATGCCATGGGCGTTCCACGTCGAGAAAACGCAGCGGCTGTGGAGGAGACGGCTCCATGACACTGAGAAACGAGTGACGAGGTGAGGAAGAGATATATCTGTTAAAAAACGTGTTTCTCCAGCCCCTGGTGTACAGGCAGCCCTGAACAGCAGGAATGTTGTATGGATACAGTATCAGTCTGCTTTATCGAGCTGCTCTGCATGGCGACCTCTAAATCAGAGGCAAATAAACGATTTCCAAGCCCCTGATATATAGCCTGCACTACATTACACACATGTTGTGTGAGTAGTATTGGGCTTCTTTATCGTCTTGTTTTGCAAGTTCTACAGGGGCCAATAAGTATGGTTTGGGATATGTTGAGATATAAGTTTGATTCAATAGTCTTTATTGTATAGCTTTTTGATTATAGTTACCAATTTTGGCCATGCAACAGCCATCTTCAGATTCTCTCTTTCTGCTGCAGAGCAACTATGCTCACTAAACTAAATTCAATCCGAACAGGCCTTGGAAGGCCCAACAGTACCGCCCTGTCACCATGTCATCCTCAGCCCACAGGCATCGCAGGATGCAGATATGGAGGGCATGTGGTCAGCACACCGCTCTCCCAGGCATATGTCAGTTTACGAGACCAGAACTGCTACTTCTCAATCAAGCAGCTCCTCAGGTTGCCTTACAAGAGCTGAGTGCACTTCGCTTGCCAACGCACTCAGCAGACTGGATGGTCACCCAGCTAACAATCCAAGTGCGAGCCCAGCCCTACCGCACTTAACTTCGGTGATCTGACGGGAACCAGTGTTACCACTGTAGCAAGGCTGTTGGCGAGCAACTACTCTTAACATGTAAAAATAACGTGGGTTGAGATGCTTAGAGGGGGGGATGGAAAGAGTGAGAGGGAGGAGGAAACTGAATGAGGAAGGGAGTAGGTAAAGACGTATGAGGCGGTAGAAGGTGTAGAGGGATGGTAGGAAGGTGGAAAAGGAAAAGGGAGAGGTAGAGGGAGGAGAGAGGAAGATATGGTCAAAGGGAAGGGATAGGGGAAACAGACAAAGAGAGAGGCAGATGAAGAGACAGAGTGGGAAGGAGGAGACAGACAAATAGCAGTGGGAGGATGAGTCAGCAAGCGGAGGGAGTAACGAGAGGATGAGGAGGAGGTAAGTTCAGTATATGTTTTAAATACATAAATGGGCGAAGGTGTGAGGGAAAGGCCAGTACCTCCATAAAAATGGCAATGTTGCAGTAAAAGGATGCAACGATGTAAGTATGGGGCAAAGCTTTACCAGAAGAAACAAATGGTTTATGGACGTGCGCGAAATAAGCTCACCAGACAAAGTATTATTCACCCTTTGAATAAGCGCATTGATCAAAATGGAGCAGTGTAGATAGCAAAGTAGTTTTTCTGTGGAAGGAAGACATTTGATTCTTCAGTGCTTATGTACAGATGGTGGACAAAAGTATGGTAACACATTACTGTGCCCGTTGAAATTCAAAACAGCTTTCAGTCGTTTTGTAATAGCCAAATTCAGGTGCTGTGTCCTTTCTGCAAAATAGTGTCATGTTTAGTTAACGACGACGGACTAGATAGCGATCATGCACCCTTCTCTCAAAAGTAGATCACAATCGCAGATATAATATTGAGATCACAGTGCAGATACGCTCATTTATCCTTGTGCTCACAAAACCAGTCCTGGAATATGGGAGATGTGTGAATAGGGGCTCTGTCGTCTTGGAAAGCAGTACGCTAGCCTTGACCGCGAGCATTCATCAGAGACAAGGGTATCGTAAGGACCGCACATGGAAGTGTTATAGGATCGCTATTATTTTCTGTGTACGTAAATGATCTGGCGGACAGGTCAGGCAGCAGTCTGCAGCTGGTTGCTTATGGCGCTGCGATGTCTTCGTTTAGTGATTGTAGGACGATGTAAGACGCCTAACACAAAATTACTAGTTGATGGGAAGAAAGGCAGCTAATTCTTCATATAGAGATATGTAAGCTTATGCAGTCGGAAAAACAAACAAAAATGTTCGAATGCCATTTTAGTGTTAGGCTACTTTATACAGTCATGTCGATTAAATATCTCGGAGTAACTTTACAAACTAATATGAAATGGAATGGGCCTGTGAGGATTGTAGCAGCGGAGGGTCGACTTCGGTTACCTGGAAGATTTCAGGAAAATGTGGTTCATCTTTAAAGGAAAAAATGAAATGGCATTTAGTGGCCGGGATATCCCCTTCGGGCTTCGGTTGCCGTGTTGCAAGTCTTTTTAGTTGACGCTACTTCGGCGACTTGTGTGTCAGTGATGATGAAAATGATGTGAAGGACACACAACACCCAGTCTCCTGCCGGGAATTGAACCTGGGCCCCTTTGCATGGTAGCCTCTTTGCAAGCTCGGGCCTTTCTGCCATTTGCTGGGAACGTGTCGTCAAAAATAGGGAGACTGTTAAGGCCACACAAGATTGACACAGTCTTCCGACCACCAGCAAAGATTCGTGACCTCTAGGAACGGCGAAAGATGACGCAGGACTTAAGAAAGCGGGCGTATACAAAATCCCGTGCGGCTGTGGCAAATCCTACATCGACCAAACAGTTCGCACGGTCGAAGACCGATGCAAGGAACACGAACGTCACACCCGCTTACGCCAGCCCAGCCATTCGGCCCTAGCAGAACACTGCACTGGAACCGGACACACAGCGAAATTCGAAGAGACAAAATTCCTGACAGCCACAAGTGCCTACTGGGTCAGTATCTACAAGGAGGCCATAGGAATTCGCGTAACAGATAACCTCATCAACAGGGACACCGGGTTTCAACTTAGCCAGGCCTTGAAACCATTATTAAACACCATCAAAGAGCAACGGCGCGAGCGGACGCGAGATCTTTCCGCCACGGTGGACGGAGATGAACTGCGCCTACCACCGGACGTGGCTGCAGCTACCCTTCCCCCCTCCCCCTATCCACCCACCCATCACGCGGCGCTCCGTCGGCCATCAGCGCCGGGGTACGACTCGGGACCCCGCGGACATAAAAATCCACGGACACAGCGCAGACAGATCATTCTATCAGCACCACCTGATGATGGCGGAATGGCTATTCGCCGAATTATCGTGGAACTTCGACGATCGGATCCGGCTGGACATCCGAGAACCTTGGATACAGGATATTAATCATTTGTAACGGTACTCGTTACCATCTAGATGAATGCTTTCAACGGCTCTACGATCATACGATGTCTTCAATATCGGTGACACATTTATAGAAAATGGAAGGTGACTGGAAAGTACATAGAAACGTACGCCTGAAACGTACATATCCACCTGCAGCACCCTTGTCAAGTGTTCGTCTGATACGACTGGCACGCATCATAAAATTTTTCACTGTAATGTTGGGATACTGCAGGAAGCCTCCTCACCTTATCAATCCATCGAACTCCCACTATTAAACTGTAGCACCACACCTATAAAGCTTCGATTCTCTTTTTATCCGGTTGGCCCACAATCCGTGCTCTGCCTCAAACCTAAATTCTCATAAATATCTTCCTCAGCCTGACGTCGGTGTTTGATAGTAGCGGACTTCTCTTGGTAAGGAATGCTGTCTTCCCCTGAGGTAATCTGCTTTATATGTTCTCCTTGCTTCGTCCGTCATGTGTCCCTTTGCTTCCAAGGTAGCAGAATTCTCTATCTTCGTCTACTGCTCGGTCATCAATCTTGACATTAAGTTTATCGATGATCTCATTTCTGGGACCCCTCGTTACATTTGTCTTTCTTCGTTAACTCTCAATTTGTATTCTGCATTGATAAGACAGTCAGCCGACCAACATGTTGTTTCGAGAACTTTGCAGAAGTTTCGCTGGGAAGTCCTTACGCATCTTCCATACAGACCCGATACCTCCCCAAGCGATTTCCATATTTATGGAAAACCAAAGACAGACATTCGTGGGCGTCGATTTGTTTCAGACGAAGAGGTGAACGCGTAGATACAATCATGGATCCGTGGGCAACTGTAAACAATTTTTCAAGAGGGCATTAACCGTATTATCGTGAGATTAATGTATTAACAGTTATCAGGATAACTTTTGAAATAATGAACAGTTTACTTACATTTTACATCAGTCTCTATCACATTTGACTCCAGCTTACAACACAGCGTAAGAATAATGCACCTAAGGAAGTCCTTCAACCCGCACACACGGAGAGTGTCAAAGCGGAGGTTTGAATTCCGACAGTAGCTCCTTCACTCAGTGAATATACGTCCTCTCAAAGACTTTCTATGCAAACGTTACAAAGGGAACTGCAAGTAATGGACATTTTTAAGTGGAGTACCTCGCAAAAGGACAACCCTCACATCATCACATGGAGCTACACTTCTTCAGTAGCATAACGCAGATACAGGACAGAACCTGACTGATGTCGTGCCGTGTGCTCCGACGAGTTGCAGATTTGCCTCTTTCCGAATTCTACGAAGTGTCGAGAGCACCTACGGCACAGTAAGGTAGAAGACGGAGTTCAGGTTGTAGGTGTTTTTCGCAACCATGACTTGAGCTATCAACTGATGGTTACCGTGAAAATGAAACATGGTCTATATTTGAACAGTCAACACTGTTCACAGGGTTGCACGCATTCGTTCCGGGTTCGATGAACACTGAGGCACCTAATCACACGTCGATGGGCTCACTAAATAGCCCGCCTTAATCCCATAAAATATGTGTCGGACTACTTGCAACCTAACATTACATTGTCTCCTGTAAGTGCAATAGCTGTTAGTGCACCAAAAAACCAAAGGAAGATCGAGGAAATAAAAGGCTAGGAATTCTTTTACTCTTTCCTTTTTATATGCTGTCTTGGTTATACAGATTGATAAAACTAATGTGGTGGACACATATTTGGCCACAAACCTTGTCTTACCCACATTCGTATATTTAAACCTGATTTGTAAACACGTTAGTCTGCTGTGTACGTACAAAGAAAACCAAGGGCCATGTTTTCTTTTTTTTCTTTTTAGTGACAAACGAACTTTATGTCGTTCGAATAACATAGATTTACAAGCACTCGATACGTTCATCCAGTCATAAAATAGTGACAAGCAGCATCTGTCCATTAACCTCCAAGCTCTTCAGCAGGGCATCTTTCAAAGTGAGCACGAAAATATGAAGGCAAATGCAAATATTGTTCGATTCGTCGAAAAGTGTTACACTGCAATTTACCCAATGACAAGTTCTTACCACTCACCCTTGGTCACGAATCGATGTATACTAATGTGCAGTTATTTGTGAAAACGTTTCAAATTAACGACAGCGTTTTATTTCGTGGTTCTCTCTATTACTGCTGGATTTCTCCTTCCGTGTAGGGATCGAATTTATGAAAGAACTAAAGAAAAATCAAGGAGCGACATAGTAATGTGGGAAAGGTGGTAAGATATGGCAACGAACACCAACAACTGTCATTAAAATATATTATCAGTTCGAGTCACTGTACATCTCAAAGAGGAACGTTCCACATCTACAGGGCAGAAGTGTGCAAGCTCCCATGTTGGGCAGGAGCAGCAATTCGGTCAAATCTCAACCCACGGTCGCTGAATGAAAACAAATGCCTCCAAGTTTTACTCGTATACTAAAATTTGGCACTGATGATATCGTCGTTTATCACATTACATCAATAGTAATCATCATCATAATCATTGTCCGCCCCAGTAGCTGAGTGGTCAGCGTGACGGATTGCCGTCCTCTGGGCCCGGGTTCGATTCCCGGCTGGGTCGGAGATTTTCTCCGCTCAGGGGCTGGGTGTTGTGTTGTGTTCATCATCATTTCATCCCCATCTGGCGTGCAGGTCGCCCAATGTGGCGCCGAATGTAATAAGACCTGCGATATGGCGGCCGGACCTGCCCCGCGAGGGGCCTCCCGGCCAATGACGCCAAACGCTCATTTCCATTTCCATCATAATCATTATCATCGTAAATATATAAGCTTTAATCCACTTTAGTCCTTAGGATATTTCGGATTTTTCCACTTACTTGCATAGTCAGAGAAGGAAATATGGTGTAGATTATGCATGAAATTGCATGTTCCTTAGTACTCTGTGCGTTTGTTTGTTGTTAATGAATTCACGAAGGAAGGCACGAGCAAAAGACGTGCAACATGAGTTTGAGAAACAAAGCACTGTGACCTTGCAACAAAAGACTGGTAGGTGATAGCGCTTCTGCAGATCAACAACTACCGTGTTTTACAAGGTACTAGCCCTTCAATTCCAGCTATGTGGGTATAAATCAACTTTAGCGTCGGTTTCGCGGTTTCATAAACATTAAAAGCATGGTTATGCCAGATTTACAAGGTTTCATTAAAATTTAATATTGCTTTTGGTCCCGTTACGCTTAGACTGATTGGTTTCGACTTTTAAAGCTACCAAGTGCATCACGTGTCATAACCTTCAGAACAAAAACGTGGCATTTGGCAGCACCAGAACGAGCTCGACGAAAGTGAGGTTTTCTCTTTCTTAGGTTAATAATAGGTGGTGTATTTGGTAGCTTTTTGTTATCACTCTGAAAGTGGCCTCTAAGGCAGAAAGAGGATAGTCGTGATTACTAACAAATATAATTTTTTGAGAAAAGGTTACAGTCTAGGCGGATTATACCTTCAATGTTTGATGTTAGGCGAGTAACTCACTTTTAATTCTTTATTCTTTTGTCATTTTAGGAAGATGTAAAATCAGTCCAGAGTCTACCTTAATGCCGGGCTATAGCACTTTAAATATGTAGAAATGAAACGCAAATCTGCATCTGTGTATTCTAGAATACTATAACATAGCTGGAAAATGTATCATCCAATGTGTTAGGTCAAGATGAATGAAAGCATTACCACGCTTAATGTGTACTATATTGCCTGACCCTCTAATCGTTTTGACCTACGCTGGTTGAGGGGGTTTTGTACTTGAGCACTAAATGAGAATTTTCTCAGCGCTGTTCCGTCGTATAACGATAAAAGGTATTATTTGCCTCTCGTACTGCGAAATATAAACGTCCGTTTCGTACAGAACTTCGTGATGAAGAACAGAGTTACTAATCAGGCTGGAGCGTAATACTGCTTGATTTACTGGAAGCAAATAGGGCAAAGTTAAACCAAGTAATTACTACAGCCAAGACGTTAATTTCTGCCTCTGTTCTAAACTTTGTATTATGAATGCCCGTTCTGTTTGTGTAAAGCGTATTAAAGGATACGTCCTTGAGAAATTGAGAAAGAGATTTAAGACATACACTTCCGTTTCTCGCTCACAACAATAGAATACTCCCCTTCAGTTGTACCTGGAAGATAAGGCGAACAGAAGAGCACACGTTTCCTACTTGAACAGGTTAACATATTCTGTCGTTTAATATTCCGCGTTAAACGTAATCCCATTTTAATTAGAAATTTGACACCTCCTAAAATGGCATTAATACTGACATTCAAATCGTTTTGGGGGAATTTTCCATTGAAGAGGAACGTCTTTGATTTTAAAAGTATGCTTCCAGACCTAAGGGGCCTATGTTACATATTCACACAAAGCCCACTAATACAGGGTTATTACAAATGATTGAAACGATTTCACAGCTCTACGATAACCTTATTATTTGAGATATTTTCACAATGCTTTGCACACACATACAAAAACTCAAAAAGTTTTTTTAGGCATTCACAAATGTTCGATATGTGCCCCTTTAGTGATTCGGCAGACATCAAGCCGATAATGAAGTTCCCCTCACACTCGGCGCAGCATGTCCCCATCAATGATTTCGAAAGCATCGTTGATGCGAGCTCGCAGTTCTGGCTCGTTTCTTGGTAGAGGAGGTTTAAACACTGAATCTTTCACATAACCCCACAGAAAGAAATCGCATGGGGATAAGTCGGGAGAGCGTGGAGGCCATGACATGAATTGCTGATCATGATCTCCACCACGACCGATCCATCGGTTTTCCAATCTCCTGTTTAAGAAATGCCGAACATCATGATGGAAGTGCGGTGGAGCACCATCCTGTTGAAAGATGAAGTCGGCGCCGTCGGTCTCCAGTTGTGGCATGAGCCAATTTTCCAGCATGTCCAGATACACGTATCCTGCAACGTTTTTTTCGCAGAAGAAAAAGGGGCCGTAAACTTTAAACCGTGAGATTGCACAAAACACGATAAATTTGGTGAATTGCGAATTTGCTGCACGAATGCGTGAGGATTCTGTACCGCCCAGATTCGCACATTGTGTCTGTTCACTTCACCATTAAGAAAAAATCTTGCTTCATCACTGAAAACAAGTTTCGCACTGAACGCATCCTCTTCCATGAGCTGTTGCAAACGCGCCGAAAATTCAAAGCGTTTGACTTCGTCATCGGGTGTCAGGGCTTGTAGCAATTGTAAACGGTAAGGCTTCAGCTTTAGCCTTTTCCGTAATATTTTCCAAACCGTCGGCTGTGGTACGTTTAGCTCCCTGCTTGCTTTATTCGTCGACTTGCCCGCACGCGTTCAACCGTTTCTTCGCTCACTGCAGGCCGACCCGTTGATTTCCCCTTACAGAGGCATCCAGAAACTTTAAACTGCGCATACCATCGCCGAATGGAGTTAGCAATTGGTGGATCTTTGTTGAACTTCGTCCTGAAGTGTCGTTGCACTGTTATGACTGACTGATGTGAGTGCATTTCAAGCACGACATACGCTTTCTCGGCTCCTGTCGCCATTTTGTCTCACTGCGCTCTCGAGCGCTCTGGCGGCAGAAACCTGAAGTGCGGCTTCAGCCGAACAAAACTTTATGAGTTTTTCTACGTATCTGTAGTGTGTCGTGATCATATGTAAATGAATGGAGCTACAGTGAATTTATGAAATCGCTTCAATCATTTGTAACAGCCCTGTATTGTAAGATTATTACTGTACGTGTCGAGGTGAGTATTCTTCTCCATGAACATACCCTGCCTGACGAAAGAAGTGAAGTACCCAGAAGTGCAGAAGGAAACGAAATGTATCTTCACGGGTTGAGGCGTTTTGAGTATTACTTCAGTTACTACGAAATCGAGTTCAGTTTAGAAAGAACGTGCCAGTGTTAGCCCGCTTATCGCTATAAACCCTTTGTCCTCGATGCATCGGTTGGGAAGGGTATCTTTTGGCCATTGTATACTACCGTTGTCACTTGTCCTTAATATCCTGTGCACCGTGATAGAACTGACATCCGATATGGCCCCAAACATGTTTTGTAAGGGATAGATTTAGGGATCTTGCTGACCGCTGGAGTAACTCAATATCACGCAAACTTGATAGAAAAAAAATGTTCAAATATGCGTGAATTCCCTCCCGCCGGAGGTTCGACTCCTCCCTCGGGCATGGATGTGTGTGTTGTTCTTAGCATAAGTTAGTTTAAGTAGTGTGTAAGTCTAGGAGGAGGAGATTAGTGTGTAACGTCCCGTCGACAACGAGGTCATTAGAGACGGAGCGCAAGCTCGGGTTACGGAAGGACGGGGGAAGGAAATCGGCCGTACCCTTTGAAAGGAACCACCCCGGCATTTGCCTGAAACGATTTTAGGAAAACCACGGAAAACCTAAATCAGGATGGCCGGAGACGGGATTGAACCGTTGTCCTCCCGAATGCGAGTTCAGTGTGCTAACCACTGCGCCACCTCGCTCGGTGTGTAAGTCTAGGGACCAATGACCTAAGCAATTTGGTCCTTTAGGAATTCACACACATTTGAACATTTGTGTGAACTCTTACGGGACCAAACTGCTGGGGTCATCGGTCACTAGACTTAAACACTATTTAAACTAACTTATGCTAAGAGCAACGCATACACCTATGCCCGAGGGAGGACTCGAACCTCTAGGCGCTGCAGTCTGGAACCGAGCGACCGCTACGGTCATAGGTTCGAATCCTGCCTCGGGCAAGGATGTGTGTGATGTCCTTAAGTTAGTTAGGCTTCATTAGTTCTAAGTTCTAGGCGACTGATGACCTCAGAAGTTAAGTCGCATAGTGCTCAGAGCCAAGGACTCTAACCTCCAGCTTCCAAGGGGCCGCGCAATCCGTGACATGGCCCCTCAAGCCGCGCGGCTACTCCGCACGGCACTTCATAGAGACACGTGCCATGTGTGGACGAGAATTGTCCTGTTCATAGCTGGCACCAGGATGATATAGAAGACTGAGAGACCGCAGGATATCGTGCAGCCCGCTTCCAGTGGTGTCGCGACAGGCGTGAATGGAGGGACGAATGGAGACGTGTCGTCTTCAGCGATGAGAGTCGCTTCTGCCTTGGTGCCAATGATAGTCGTATGCGTGTTTGGCGCCGTGCAGGTGAGCGCCACAATCAGGTGGTCTGAAATCCCTCAATCCTATCAGTGACCTGTAATCATACCCGACGGATCCCAACACTATGACGCCAAAAGTACATTGGTTTGCCTATCCACAATACTGGCAGAGTGAGAACTCTTCCCAGGTCGTCGCATATTCGTCGACGAAAGTCATCAGGATGGTACAGATACGCGATTCATCGCTGAATACGGAGAAACATCATCAATTAGCGGTATACGCTTCCCGGATACCACACTATTCCAAACGCAGTCAGTTGTGTTGTGATGTTCGCAGCACGGACAGCACTAACACAGCCTGGCTGCTGCAAATCTCTGCCCAAATGTGCGGGGTGACACACAGTGTTGCAGAGACTCCGTTACTTGTTCTCGAATGGAAGGTGTAGACGTGAAGGGGCTGCGATGTGCCTCGAGCACAATAAGTTAATCTTCCCTTGTGCTAATAAGACGGGGTCGACCGGTATTTTCATGGAAAGTATGGCTGCCCTCACCTTCACTTACATTACAACATGGGGGTCACTGCCGTGTCCGAATGCACCGTAAGTCTGGATCCTGGGCGATTCGACTAGCCAGCTGAAGAGAGACATAAATGAGGCCTCCTTTGAAAAACTCTGATAACGTTGTCTCACACGAGTACGCTGCATCTCTGTGTCATTAACGGCGATCACCCAACCACTGACGCTGCTCAAGCCTCTTATGTACCTTACCAGGCCTGGTAGAAATGCTGAATACGACCAAAACTAATGAATTATGGTGGTGGTTCAATCTGCCACAGAGAACTGAAAGGGACCTTTCCGGAATGCTGTGTGGACTAGACTTATCTGTATTAAGTGCTCTAAGCTACATCGCTAAACTAAGTATATCTAAAGTCGTTCGAGGAAGTAGCAACCAAGAAAATGTGCAAGTTTGTCTGTAGATTCTATGGATTTAGAATAATGTCATCAAACTTTAGGAAAAAATATCGTCCACACAATGCCAAAAATAGTAAGGGTAGGTGCGTGCGGGACCTAAGGCACAGTAAGTATAACGTCTGATCCATCAAAATTGCTGACAATAATAATGTAAGATGAATGGAGAGGACAGTCAAGGATCTACTCGGTGATAATCAGTTTCATTTTGAGGAAAGTAAGAGCTATAGAAAGGTAGCTCTGACGATGATGTTTTGATAATGGGAGCAAGAATTAAGAAAAACCAATTCACGTTCATAGGAATTGTCGACCCTGAAGGAGGGTTGGACAATGCAAAATTGTGCAAGAAGTTCGAAATTCTTCGAAAAATAGTAGTAAGTTACAGGAAAAGACGGATAATATGCAATATGTAAAATGACCAAGAGGGAAAAATAATAATGGAAGACAACGAACGAAGTGGTCGGAATAAAAAAGATGAAAGGGATGTGACATTTCGCCCCAACTCTTCAATCTATACGGCGAAAGAACGGAGACTACTGTCAAAAAAGTACAAGTGTGGAATCACAGATAAGGGTAAAAGTATATTACTGATAAGATTCGCTGATGAAGTTGCCACCCACAGTGAAAGTTCTAAATAAAATGAACAGTGTAATGTGTACAGAAAATGGGTTAAGAGTACATCGAAAAAAAAAAAACTGTGTTTAGACGACTTTTGTGATAATGTGTCTACGAAGTTAAGAAGTTCTTGGTGGATCTTGCCCACTCGTCGCTTATAGGGTGCCTAGAGGTTGTTACGCTCTCGGAATGCTGTACAACATTTCGATCAAACAACATTAGTAGTTTTATTTCAAATAAGCAGATTGACAGTACTTAACTTGGAGATTTACAAGTAGTAGTCTCAAACGTGTGGCGACATTCACATAATTTAGAATCCTTGGCTATGTGTAATGTTCCTGGAAGTTGACACACGTCACTAATACTGCTCGGCGAATCCTTTCCACTATTGTCCGTATACGGAGCCGATCAGAGCCGTCCGAGGTTGCTGGGGGCGCTCGTGGTGCGTCTCGGTCAGCGGTGTACTGGCTGACGTTTCCTCACCGCCTTCTCTGGTTTCCCGTTCTTCTTGTTCGTTCCGGCGCCTGTGGTAACGCCAGAACATTTCTGCTAACTTGGAAGCAAAATAATCCAAGACGGACGAAGTAGGCCTAGCACGAAAAGCAGATTAGCACAAGATAAGAGGTTATTTCTGACAGAGACGTCCGCAAGTATCAAACATCGTCTTTGATATTAGGAAAAAATTTCTGAAGCTGTACGTCTGGAGCACATCATTGTATGCTGATGACTCATCAACCGTGGGAAAATCGTAACAGAAGGGAATCGAAGCGTTTGAGATGTGGTGTCGTAGAGTGATGTCGAAAAGCAGGTGGCGTTATTTTTCAGCACATTCTGATATTATGAACATTGAGACGACCAATGTAAATTCTTTATGTTTGCTCCTGCCGTGCTTACCACTGTTCATTTTATGATTTCGTAGCTCTGAAGGTTTCTTCCTTGTGAGAAATGATGGTTCGCGCAGTGCCGAAGATAATAGTGGAGCAAGCTGTTTGCGAATTCAAACGGTGACACTGTCTGCCCACTAGGGGAGTAACAGTGCCTCGTCTCGGGAAACGGCTGGGCCAGTTGCCATGGCAGCATGGAGGCTGTTGCTGTCAAATCAATAAAGGCAATGTTTTATGGAGGCGCGCTGCCGCCGGCCCTAACGCTTGTCCGGGAGGGCCTCGGCCGTCGCATAAACACTTTACGAGGGCGGCGCCTCGGCCGGGCTCGGCTCGCCGGCCTGGGGCGCACCAGTGTTTAGGGCGCCGGGGCTTTACTGCCTCCCGCGATTCTCCTTTACGAGCGCCGGCGCGTGCCAATAAATAAGCGCGGCTAAATCATCCCAGGGCGACGCGTGCATCTCTGAGTTCCCAGTGCTGGCTGGCGCCACTGCCCGGCCTGGCACTGGCGAGCAGAAAATTGCCGCCTCTTGTTTTTTCCTGCGAGGTCGCTGCTGTCCGCCGAGAGATAGCAGGGCTGCTGGCGGCATCCGGTAGCGGTGGTGCCAGCGTCACTGGCGCAATATACGGCCGGATGGTCCGGAGGTATCGTCCGCTTGGCCTGCACGGGCGCTACGATCTCGTTATTTGTTATGCATAGCCCAGAATCAACGCGGTTAGTCTCGAGCACTTAGGAAATTGATTTGCCAATGAGCAAATGAGAACAGGAATGACTGTAGGAGAGTTTAGTTCTTCGCATTTTTTTCAGTGTTTGTCTCATGTTTGATACAATAATGAAGGAGAAATTGTTTATATACGATTACCCAAAGATTATTTTTCACAGCCTCACTCCCTACCGATACACGCTCCCCTTCTCTTCTACCTGAGCAATTTTAAAATTCTCCCAGAAGACGAAATCCGCCTTTCCTACCACATCCAATCCACTCTGTGACCTGATCTACATCACTATATCTTATTCCTTCTCATCCTTCCCTGTTTTCCCTCCTCACAATCATAGTTCCATCCTGTCCAATAAACCGTCTCCCAAACTGACAGGCTCAGATACCAAACCGTTTGCCCCGTTACTATGATTACACACCACCAGAAGCACTAAACCTTTCTTCTCTTAAATGATCTCTTTTCAGTGCAGGTGTTTTACGATTTAGTACAATAACATGCTTCGTCACTTTTTCGTATTCGTTTTAAAAACCACAATCTTTTTAATAATTTCAGAAACGGTGTATATATTTTACCTTTTTAATATCTTTAAGTCCATTTGTTATAGTATAAGTACTTATGGTTGAAGAGCTGCAAAGCTTACCATTGGCAATCCGGAGGCAAAAGAATGAAAGAGCGATAAAAGGAAAATAAGAAACTAATACCTCCCCCCTCCCTCTTTCTCTCCCTCCCTCCATTTTTCTGAGGCTTCCTGAGATTCACTTGTTTTCCCTCCAGTTATCCTTGAAACGTTCTCTGTGTTTATTTTCCTTCTGATAGGATTACCTTGCACGCTTTTTAGTTTCCTACTTTCTTACTGAAGAACTACATTATTGATAACGGCTCTATTGGGCATAGGGTATCCTGAGGTACAGAGACTGGAACAGAGCGTCGTCCCTTTTACTAAGCTCACAGTGACAGGTGAGAGTGGGACGAACAAGAGCAGCGTATTAGACTGCAACCAGATCGTGGACTACTCGTCCGTCTTCGAGGGCCAACACCCATCGTGTTCTTTATGTGTCTTTGTGTCAAGATTCTAATTCGAAGAGCCGAATTCGGCGAATACCGTCGTCGGCAGCTACCTTAAAGCTGTGGAGGGGAAGAGCACCCATCACATGTGTGTTGGATCGTCACGTATCACAAGTTATAGAAATTAGCATGGCCATCGAAACTCTGCATCTGGATGGTTCAATCACGCAGAAAGGTTTTGTACTTAGCTGATAGTTAAAAATCCCTCTCTGAATCGCCCTTCAGTGTGAAATAGGAGTGCGCTTTATGACAGAGGAGGAGTTAGATTTCTAGTTGCCAGAACTAGCTGTTATTGAATGCGCAGACATTTCTCGCAAACAAATTGGTTCTACAATAAGCAATACGGATAATTAAAGCATGAGAAAGAACTTATTATAAGAGAGAAATTAATTTCTTCCGTAACTGTACTTTAGGAAAGAACTGCGTGTGAAATTATTGAACACATTTTGTCCAGATAGAGATAACAGTCTTTGGTTTATTAAACACTTACAAAAAGTGTTTTAAGCGTTATTTACGAAACATAATATTTCAGAACTGCTCTGCTACCAATTTTTACATCCTTACTTCTCCTCAATTCTATTCAATACCTCCTCATTTGTTATGTGATCTTCCCATCTAATCTTCAGCATTCGTCGGTAGCACCACATTTCAAAAGCTTCTGTTCTCTTCTTGTCCAAACTATTTATCGTGCATGTTTCACTTCCATACATGGCTACACTCCATACAAATGCTTTCAGAAACGACTTCCTGACAAATCTACACTTGATGTTAGCAAATTTCTCTTCTTTAGAAACGCTTTCATTGCCATTGCCAGTCTACATTTTATATCCTCTCTACTTCGACCATCATCAGTTATTTTGTTCCCCAAATAGCAAAACTCCTTTACTTCATTAAGAGTCTCATTTCCTAATCTAATTCCCTCAGCATCACCCGATTTAATTCGACTTCATTCCATTATACTCGTTTTGCTTTTGTTGATGTTCATCTTATATACTCCTTTCAAGACACTATCCATTCCGTTCAACTGCTCTTCCAAGTCCTTTGCTGTCTCTGACAATTACAATGTCATCGGCGAACCTCAAAGTTTTTATTTCTTCTCCATGGATTTTAATACCTACTCCGAATTTTTCTTTTGTTTCCTTCACTGCTTGCTCAATATACAGATTGAATAACATCGGGGATAGGCTACAACCCTATCTCACTCCCTCGCTTCCCTTTCATGTCCCTCGACTCTTATAACTGCCATCTGGTGTCTGTACGAATTGTAAATAGCCTTTCGCTCCCTGTATTTTACCCCTGCCACCTTCAGTATGTGAAAGAGAGTATTCCAGTCAACATTGTCAAAAGCTTTCTCTAAGTCTAAAAATGCTATAAACGTAGGTTTGCCTTTCCTTATCTAGCTTCTAAGATAAGTCGTAGGGTCAGTATTGCCTCACGTGTTCCAATGGAGCATAATCCATATGAAAAGGCCACCTGTTGCTACTGAGTGGACGTTCATTTGAGGCATTGGCGTGCAAATTTCATCCGTATTCGCCGATGAACAGCTGTCAGCATGGGTGCCCGGACCAGGAGCTTTCTGCGGAGGCCCGTACGCAATAACGTTCGCTCAACGGGCGTTGAGGAAACATCTGGGTGGTTATCTGCCCCACAGTTGCAACTCTGTTCGCCCGTAGATATCTCCGCTACTGTCGTTCACCCCTGTCATGCACGGCCCTTGCTTCGGCGCCGGTTTCGGATAGCACCATTTTGTCACGTATGGTATATTTCAGCCATAGCGGAGCGCGGACTGTTTACAAACGCAACCGTTTCGGAAATACTACCACAATTGACCCGAAAGCTAATGATCCTGCCCCTTTGGGTCAGGTAGGCTATTCCGTTTCCACAATACAAAGAGTGCAATTCTCCCGCCCCCCTCCACCTTCCCCTCCCCCCCCCCTCCCCCCACCCGACACGCATTGTGTACCTTCCGCTGACAGTGCTGCCTGCTGCCACCTGTCGTTTTGAGTAGTTATTGCACGTTGACGTCGAACACAGGTCGCGGTCACATTACTGTGACTTGACCGCGAATAAAGTTTCTGTAATTTAGTCAACGTAAAAGTTTTCTGGGTATATTACCGCATCATATTGTATCAAAAACTACTGCTGGGGAAAACCAGAGGGTTGGATGATTTCTCCTAGGTATTTAAATTTGGATATTCGAGATTTTTCCTAACAGTTTAACCACGGATTGTCTATCTGGGTATTTAATAATTTTTTTTTTGGTAAGAAGAAAGGAAATTAATCGTCTCTTCTGTGTTTTTTGAAAGGACAACTAGATCATCTGCGTAATCTAAACATCGCAATTGAATTTTATTTTCACGTAGTCTACCAGTGGTTATTCCTTTTACTTCCTTTTTTCATGAGCTAATTACTTTTTCTAGTACATCATTGAACAGTGAGGGGGACAGTCCCTTTCCCTGTCATATTCATGTTCTTATATCAAAAAGTTCAGACCTTTCCGTTTGGATTTTAATCTTTGATATAGTATTAGTTAATGTTGTTTAATCAGTTTGTTCCACACAAGATTTAACTTTCCTAAAACTTGCATGATGTTCACCACGAAATGATCCGTTTGTGCTTGAAGCGTTTTTAGTGCGGTATCTGAAATAACTTTATAAGTAACTGGCAGAAATGAAATCAGTCTGTAGTTATTTATCTCAGGACTGGCCCCTCTCTTGTGTAAGAGGTGGATTCTGACACATTTTCATTCTTGAGGGATCATTTCCTCCATGTCAACATCTGTAAGAACTTCATCAATTTTCTTCGTAAAGCTTTTGCAAGCTATTTTCCACATTTCTGCTACTATCCCATCTTATCATAGATTTTTGTTGTTTTGAAGTTCTGATATTGTTTAGTCAGCTTCTGTTATTATAGGGGGTTCTAATTCTGTGTCTGGGTCAGGTTTTTCAGACGTGAATTCGACTGTGGGAGATTTACAGTTTAAAAGACTTTTAAAATACCTTGCAAAGAGTTCACAATTGTCATTATTATTTATTTCTAGAGCCCCATCTTGTCATCTAAAACAGAGACAGGGTAACTGATGTGTTGACATTTATTCTCTCTGTTTTCTATGGAAATTCTGTGTGTCAGTTTCCCTGAAATCTTGTTTTATTTCTGCCAGTCTGGTTTTATCATAATGGTGTCTTACAGATGCAATGATGTTTGTTAAGCTTGTTTCTGGATTACGGTGACTTCATGAATCTTTTGTGTAGTTTCATAGGAATTTCAATCTTTCCAAGCTTTTATTTTGCGCTGTATGATATTGTCATACGCAATATTCCGTCGCCTAGTCTTACGTTTACTTAGGATGTAACAGTACTTTGAGAAGATTGTAAAAGCGTATATGTAAGGATTGACCAAATGGAAGGTTCCCAGCTGTTGATGTTCGCACTGAAGATCATCGAATTTTGTTTCAGAAATGTGGATCAGTTCTTGGATTTCTGTTGAGTCCAAGTTTGGTTGCATTTGGATGAAATTTAACTGTCATTAATGACAGATCTTCATCAGAATAGGTCACTGTTTTTTTTTAGTTTTTGTTTAAAATTTATTTTTGATTTCTCTGTTAGATGGCTGTATGATCTATTAGAAATTTTCCGAGATAAGGATTTGGATATCTTCAAGTTTTCTTCTAGTTAGGAGATGCCAGAAAATGTGTTGACATCAGTTTCAGATCGAAGGCTTCTCTCAAACTGATTAGTCTCTATATCTCTCCCTTCACTTTTATTAATCCTTCGGTGAGCAAGATGCAATATTCTGATTATTATTGCTAGTAGCGGTATTGTTATTATTATTATTATTATTATTGGTGGTAGTAGTGGTGGTGGTGGTGGCGGTGGTGGTGGTGGTGGTAGTACCACTAATATTAACGCAATTACTTCTTAAACAGAACTGTTATTCACACTGCTGTTATATATACTAATATCATGTTACAAATAATTTTTAATATCATCGTTATCATTTTATTAAAACCGATATACATTTAAGCAATTATCAAGCAAAAAATAGGGAATGTGTTAAACTGTGATCCCATGTAAGAGAAACCCTTATGAACCCAATGTGATCAGGCTACAAAAATAAAATAAATTAAATGTATATATACCAAACATGGACTGTTGAAGATAAATGTACGTAAATCCACGGAACCTAAGAACAACAGCGTACAGTTCCTTCCTTGCAGACGAAATACGAATAAATGTTAAACAAATGCAGATGGTTATGAGACTGTAAAAAGGAAAAATAACGTCTTCAGTAAGTTACACTGAAATTAATCGTTGTCTTGGCGTAATTTCTCAGTATGCAATGCTCGGAATGCATAATGCCATTCGTTGTGTTCTAAGAACTTTGAGAGTTAAGGATTAACATGTAAAACTAAGAGTCGTGGGAAGTGGTTTATCAACTAAAATACTGCCAGGCGACCGTGCTGCTAGTTTAATAACTGCGATGAAGAGTTGCTGGCAGATTTTCTTTGGAGGAGTTTCAGTGAGTATATAAAAGCTGCGGGTACACCATGATCAAAGGTGTTTTCTCTAGAAATAAGAGAATGCGCCTGTTAAATATTTACGACTCAATTTGAATATTTTTCGTAGATTAATACAGAAAAAGAACCCTCCATAAACGACAAGATAAAAATTTAATTTTCTGATACTTTCATGCACAAATTTATCTCATTCGCGAAAAGAGCGAAGAAACGTTCATCTTACTTTTTAAATATTTAATGTCAGTGGTATTTGCTTCTTACGAACGTAAGTGTTTTCCGAAAGTAAAACTATTTCTGAGATTTGAACACCTGAAAATGATGTTCACTACATGGAGACCTTACAAATACGTAGATGGAATAAAAAAGAAAACTCTTTCTCCTGCTACGTGAAAACACTTGTTGCAATTAGAGTGTAGAATAAGACCTGGAAGTGATCATTTAGCAATAATCTACGGTTGACGTCGTATTAAGCAAGTTTAAAATGAAAGAAGATCCAACACTTATATTAAACTCAGTCCAATAATTAAGAAATTTACAGTTTCCAGTCTTACACCTCCTTGTTAATGTGATAGTGTGTCTCACTTTTTTTTAAATTTAATTTACGTTGCAGCTGTTGCGGATAAGTGAGTAGAAGGACTAGGTTGAGCTGAGTATGATGCTTTTCTTCCAAACACAGTACCATATTAGTTCCAAGAACCTATTAAAAGAGAACAATATTAAACCTTCGTTCAGTTTCAAAATAATATAATTTTAAAACGGCGATATGGATATACTTCAACTTCTTCAGCAATTACAAAATGTAACTACAATAATTTGTGAAAGATACTATAGTAAAACAAGTTCAATAAACAAGTTTATAAATATCCATTTATCAATGGGTGGAAAAATACTGCTGTTACTTCAATGAGATTAAGACTCATAAAGATAAAAATTTTAAAACATTTTACTTTACGGGAATAACTACCCACATTTATGAACACAGTGAGTAAAATTTCTATCAACTCGCTGTCAAACTGAGCTCCTAATAAATATAGTAACTGATAACGCTGGAGCGACAACTTAAAGCAGCCAATTTGGCTTTGTCCAGCCACTCCAATGGTTTCCTCAGTCACGACCGGAGCCTTTCTGGATAACAGACTAGCCACGCAGCACTTCCGCGCATGCAGCGAGGTACAATGAGGATTTATAACCCCGACCAGCCGACCTAATGAATCACCCGATGGCAGATGTCGGCATTGATGATACTGAGCCCGCAAAAACAATCCAGGGCACCAGCGAGGGGGAGTCCGCCGATGATCGCTGCAGGTGTCCAACTGGTCGTGGATGAGAAATCGTGTTGTCACTCCGCGGCACACGGCAAGCAGCTTCGTTTAGGAGGCCCTGCAGTCGTGCTGGCCGCAGCGCCGCCCAGTAGCATCAGCGGCAGAGGTGTGCGCACCAGTGGGACTTTACTTAACTTCCACGATCCTCTAGTTGCATTTTGTACATGGACAACAACAAAACATTTAAGAATTACGGCATTGAGCGTGACACTTAACTAGATACAAAGACTCTTTCAGTATTATGAAGAGCAACTGTTACCAAAGAGCATTAATTTATTAAGGGCTTTGTACAGATAGTTTCCTAAAAGGTATAAATTGGTGTTATATAATACGTTTGTTTGTATTGGGATTTAGGTTAAATCATTTACTTGAAGCCACGCATACTGACTGGCTCTGGAGCACGTAATTTGCCTCTTTGTGCAACAACGGCTATCGCCTCGAACATCTTACCGAATCGTATGTGGTTTCTAGCAGACTACCGACAACATTTCCGCCCCTGTAGCCGAAGTTTTCAATTTGTCAGTTACTGGACTATGTAGCACGCAAATTTAGACGCTGAAGAGCCAAACAAATTGGTACAGGAGCCGAATATCGAATAGGGACACCGCGAGCACGCAGAGGTACCGCAACAAGACGTGTCATGGCCTCGACTAATGTCTGAAATAGTGCTGGAGGGAACTGCCACCATGCCGGCCGCGGTTGCCATGCGGTTCTAGGCGCTTCGGTCTGGAACCGCGCGACTGCTGCGGTCGCAGGTTCGAATCCTGCTTCGGGCATGGATGGGTGTGACGTCCTTAGGTTAGTTAGGTTTAAGCAGTTCTAAGTTCTAGGGGACTGATGACCTGAGATGTTAAGTCCCATAGTGCTCAGAGCCATTTGAACCATTTTTTTGAATTGCCATCATGAATCCTGCAGGATTTTCCATAAATACGAAAGAGTACGATGGGCTGGAAACCTCTTCTGAACAGCACGTTGAAAGGCATCCCAGATATGCTGAATACTGTTCATGTCTGGGGAGTTTGGCTGGCAGCGGAAGTGTTTAAACACAGAAGAGTGTTCCTGGAGCCGCAATTCCGGACGTGTGGCGTGTCACATTGTCCTGCTGGAATTTTCAATGTCCGTTGGAATGCATAATAGACATGAATGGATGCAGGTGATCAGACAGGGAACTTTACGTAATTGCCACTTGTCAGAGTCGTATCTAAACGTATCAGGGGCTGTATATCACTCCAACTGCACACGCTCCACACCATTACAGAGCCTCCGCCAGTTTGAACAGTCCCCTGCTGATTCCTGAGGTTGTCTCCTACCCGTATTCGTATAGCCGCGCGATACAATTGGAAATGAGACTCGTCCGACCAGGCAACGTGTTTCCAGTCATCAACAGTCCAATATCGCTCTTGACAGGTCGAGACGATACGTAAAGCTTTGTGTCGTACAGTCATCACGGGTACATAAGTGGGCCTTCGGCTCCGAAAGCCCATGTCGATGATGTTTCGTTGAATGTTTCGCACGCTGACACTTCTTGATGGCCCAACATTGAACTCTGCAGCAATTTACGGAAGGACTGCACTTCGGTCACATCCAATGATTCTCTTCAAATGTCGTTGGTCCTGTTCTTGCAGGATCCTTTTCCGGCCGCACCTATGTCGGAGATTTGATGTTTCACCGGATTCCTGGTAATCACGGTACACTCGTGAAATGGTCGCACGGAAAATTCCCACTTCATCGCTACCTCGGAGATGCTGTGTCCCATCGTTCGTGCGCCGACTATAAAACCACGTTAAAACTCACTTTAACCTTGATAACCTGCCATTGTAGCAGCAGTAACCGATCTAACAACTGCGCCAGACACTTTTTGTCATAAAGGCGTTGCCGAAAGCAGCGCCTTATTCTGTCTCTTTGCATACTTCTGTATCTGAATAATGATGCCTACACCAGTTTGTTCGGCGCTTCAGTGTATACAAAAGCCAAATTTAAGTGTGGAAATAGTTGAGGATGAAAACTAGCTGCATTGAAAAGCTCCACCGAAAACTTAATAAATGTTACTCATACTCTAAAGCCACACTGGACATGCCGTTGTAGTGCAGAAGATAATAGTTTCACTTGGCTAATGGTGCCAGTGCGTTTATTACGTAATACCTGGAAGGGAATCTAAATTAGCAGAGCAATAGATCAGAAGAAGGTTTCAGAATGAGATTTTCACTCTGCAGCGGAGTGTACGCTGATATGCAACTTTCCTGACAGATTAAAACTGTATGCGGGACCGAGACTCGAACTCGGAACCTTTGCCTTTCGCGGGCAAGTGCTCTACCAACTTTTTTTTTTAATCTCATTTTGTTCGTTATAGTTCGTTGCAATTGTTCGTGGCGGACGTCCCTTGACGCCCATTGAAGTTCATTACTGATTTCACTCAGTTTTTTTTTTATTTTTTTTTTATTTTTTTTATTTTATTTTTTTTTATTTTTTTTTTTTTTTTTTAATTACAGAGGGCAGCTAGACCTTTGACCGAACACGCTGAGCTACCGTGCCGGCAAACTCAGCTACCCAAGCACGACTCACGCCCCGTCCTCACAGCTTTGCTTCTGCCAGTACCTCGTCTCCTACCTTCCAAACTTTACAGAAGCTCTCCTGCATGTGACAAGCCGAATTTTACCAAAACCTTTTGAATAGGCCAGTTTATGGGAGGCGAAAGCCGACAAGCAGAGTCTTAACAAATGACGGCATACATATTTATGAAAGTAGAGGAGTAAACGCAAACCATATCATTAGATAGCCATAATCTACCAAAAAATTTTCAATACCGATTAGAATCACAATTGTGAAAGCTATGTGATATCTTAGATTACGCTAGAGAGTGAAGGGTGTCTTTGTGAGCCTCTTAATGAGATTTTATTTAAAATAATCTGCAAATTGTCCTATTCAGATGCATTCGTGCAAAGTCCATTCAGTTTTGCTACTTCTCTGAGTCCTACACTCATGTTTACAAAGTCTCAGTGCCGTATTCCACTGTACCTGACCTTTACTTACCCTCTCGGAATCATAAAAGAATTAATTTGTGTGAGCAGTTACGAACTGTATACGCTTAGCTAAGCGAGTTAGTCTGCTAGTGGTGCAGTATGGCCAACTTTAGTGGGTGCAAAGAGGTTTCTGTTTGCCTTGTACAAATCTTTTGTGTTGGTTTGCACAATACAGTAGGCATGCTCTCTGGTCATTTCCGTTGGAGGGCTGAACACCAAATACCTTTCGTGTATTTCAAACGGCATTAGTCGCCACAATGCCTTTTCCTCCGGAATGCACGCTTGTCCAAAGGATCATTGCATCGAAATTCTGAACGGCACAGGTACTGCAAATCGTAAACCCCAGTTTCGTCGGCAGAGGTCTTCACTGTTCTCTAGGATTTCGGTAAGATCGGTTACTCGTAAGAGGTTCTACTCGAAAGTCTAATTAAAGTTCGAATTTGTGTAAGTTTTCAGTCTACTCGTTCGTGCGACGACTTTTATTCTAATATTATGAGTGTTAAATACACTTTAATTTAATAATTAATAATTTAGGTGATTTCCTACGCTATTATTTAATTCAACTAGTCACTTTGGACAAGTGGGAGAGTATCAAAATAGGTATCAGTTCAATTTAGTCAGCTTCTCGTTTTTGATACCGTGAGTGCGTGTGCATTATATGGTTCCACTATCAATTTCCCACTGATTCTTCAATCCGTTTTATGCTGTAGCTTCCGTTACACGGTATTTACCTTTACTCATTTTCGGCGTGTTAGTGTTCATGTTTAAGAGCCTTAAGCTCTCACTACTTGTTACCTTTGCGATTCATTCTGTGCAATTCCAACCTGTTTATGCTGAAAATTCAATTTGTTCGATACTTGGTTACCTTCATTACTACCACATGCTCGTGTTGTGATTTAGGAGCTTTTTGCACTATAGCTCTCCTAGTCTCCTTTTTCTACAGTGAATTTAATTTTTTCAGTTCAAGTTCAGATCTGCGTTTGTGTATTTCAACGGTAACTTTATATACTCGTTCCGCGTGTAAAATATGAGGACCAGCCTCTATTTGCTAGCCACGTGTGGTCTTGGTGCAGGGCCTTTGTTCTTTGCTCCTCTGTGTAAACCTCATCATGTGGGTGTTTAAGAACGGGCATAGTTAACCCACCTTTTGATTATTTGATTATTCCATTTCATAAATGACGAATACAGTAGAGGACACAGGATCACGGTTTGATAATTTCAAGCATGGAACTAAATGTACATTGGGCACCAGCAATAGTCACATTTTATTATGTTAACAATGACTTTTAGTTAAGTTATCGAAGTCAATAAATTGATTTATTCAATATTTATTATTCTGGATGATTTGGAAACCATTTATTCTCTTTGCAGGCTGTGGTTGGACATACAAGTTGTTTCTTCCTTGACATGCTGCTTCTTAACATAACGTTTGTATTACTTACAGTGGTTTACAGTGTTATAGTGTAAATTTCCTTTATCCAGTCTCAGACAGTTTTACTGAAAATGAAGTAGGTTAATGTGTGTGTGTGTGTGTGTGTGAGGTCTTCAGTGCAGATACTGGTTTGATGCAGCTCTCCATGATACTCTATCCTGTGCAAGGTTCTTCATGTCCCAGTACCTACTGCAGTCTACATTCTACTGAATTTGCTTTGTGTATTCATCTCTTGGTCTCCCTCTACGATTTTTACCCACCACGCTGCCCCCCAATACTAAATTGGTGATCCCTTGATGCCTCAGAATAAGCACTACCAACCGATCCCTTCTTCTAGTCAAGTTGTGCCACAAATTTCTCTTCTTTCCGATTCTAGTTCAATACCTCATTATTAGTTACGTGATCTCCCCATCTAATCTTCAGCATTCTTCTATAGCACCACATTTCGAAAGCTTCTATTCTCTTCTTGTCTAAACTATTTATCGTCCACGTTTCACTTCCATACATTGTTGCACTCCATACAAATACATTAAGAAACGACTTCCTGACACTTAAATCTATACTCGTTGTTAACAAACTTCTCTTCTTCAGAAACGCTTTCTTTGCCATTGCTGGTCTATATTTTATATCCTCCTACTTCGACCACCATCAGTTATTTTGCTCCCCAAATAGCAAAACTCATTTACTACTTTAAGCGTCTCGTTTCCTAATCTAATTCCCTCAGCATCACCCGATTTAATTCGACTACATTCCATTATCCTCGTTTTGCTTTTGTTGATGTTCATCTAACACCCTCCTTTCAAGACACTATCCATTCCGTTCAACTGCTCTTCGTAGTCCTTTGCTGTCTCTGACAGAATTACAATGTCATCGGCGAACCTCAAAGTTTTTATTTCTTCTCCATTGATTTTAATTCCTACTCCGAATTTTTCTTTTGTTTCCTTCACTGCTTGCTCAATATACTGATTGAATAGCATCGGGGATAGGCTATAACACTGTCTCACTTACTTCCCAACAACTGCTTCCCTTTGATGCCCCTCGACTCTTATAACTGCCATCTGGTTTCTGTACAAGTTGTAAATAGCCTTTCGCTCCCTGTATTTTTCCCCTGCCACCTTGAGAATTTGAACGAGAGTATTCCAGCCAACATTGTCAAAAGCTTTCTGTAAGTTTACAAATGCTAGAAACGTAGGTTTGTCTTTCCTTAACCTATTTTCTAATATAAGTCTTACGGTCAGTATTGCCTTACGTGTTCCAACATTTCTACGGAATCCAAACTGATCTTCCCCGAGGTCGGCTTCTACCAGTTTTTCCAATCGTCTGTAAAGAATTCGTGTTAGTATTTTGCAGCGGTGGCTTATTAAACTGATAGTTCGGTAATTTTCACATCTGTCAACACCTGCTTTCTTTGGGATTGGAATTATTATATTCTTCTTGAAGTCTGAGGGTATTTCACCTGTCTGATACATCTTGCTCACTAGATGGTAGAGTTTTGTTAGGCCTGGGTCTCCCAAGGCTGTCAGTAGTTCTAATGGAATATTGTCTACTCCCGGGGCCTTGTTTCGGCTTAGGTCTTTCAGTGCTTTGTCAAACTCTTCAGGCCGCATCATATCTCCTATTACATCTTCATCTACATTCTCTTCCATTTCTATAATATTGTCCTCCAGAACATCGCCCTTGTATAGACCCTCTATATACTCCTTCCACCTTTCGGCTTTCCCTTCTTTGCGTAGAACTGGGTTTCCATCTGAGCTCTTGAAATTCATGCAAGTGATTCTCTTTCCTCCCAAGGTCTCTTTAATTTTCCTGTGGCAGTATCTGTCTAACCCCTAGTGATATGCGCCTCTACATCCATACATTTCTCCTCTAGCCGTGCCTGCTTAGCCATTTTGCACTTCCTGTAGATCTCATTTTTGAGACGTTTGTATTCTTTTTTGCCTGCCACATTTAAGGCATTTTTATATTTTCTCCTTTCAACAATTAAATTCAATATCTCTTCTGTTACCCAAAGATTTCTACCAGCCCTCGTCTTTTTAGCTACTTGATCCTCTGCTGCCTGCACTATTTCATCTCTCAAAGCTACCCATTCTACTTCTACTGTATTTCTATCCCCCATTCCTGTCAATCGTTCCCTAATGCCGTCCCTGAAGCTGTGTACAACCTCGGGCTCTTGCAGTTTATCCAGGTCCCACCTCCTCAAATTCCTACCTTTTTGCAGTTTCTTCAGTTTTAATCTATAGTGCATAACAAATTGACTGTGGTCAGACTCCACATCTGCCCCTGGAAATGTCTTACAATTTAAAACCTGGTTCCTGAATCTCTGTCTTACCATTATATAATCTATCTGAAACCTTCCAGTATCTCCAGGCTTCTTCCATGCTAGCTTAACGTATCAATCGAAAATATGATAGCATGATAGCGTAATTCTGCACAGAGTATAGCTCCGCCGTACAAGGTTTGTGGACCTTCGGGTGGTTAATAAAATAGCTAAAACAGGATGTGCTTCCAAGACTAAAAGTTGGCTTGGTTTTGGCTCTTGTAATCTCATTGTTAACTTATTGCTGAAAACATGGACGAATTCGTAATGGTTAATTCCTTTTTACTTCGAATTTATTTGCCCAGAAACAAACCTGTAGGAATTAAATTACTTTTGCTGAGAGAATTTGTGATGTTCTCATCTTAAGACTTCGGTTTTTCTTTGATTGTAATCAAACCGTGAGGTTACCTGTAAATTCACTATAAAGAATTTTATACGATTTTTGGTTATATACAAACTTTTATTAACTTTAGATAAATATGTGTATGCATTTACATATTTTCGAAGTGGAAGGTGTTAGCAGTGCGGGATTAGCCGAGCGGTCTAGGGCGCTGCAGTCATGGACTGTGCGGCTGGTCCCGGCGGAGGTTCGAGTCCTCCTTCGGGTATGGGTGTGTGTGTTTGTCCTTAGGATAATTTAGTTTAAGTAATGTGTAAGCTTAGGACTGATGACCTTAGCAGTTAAGTCCCATAAGGTTTCACACACATCTGAACTTTTTTTTTGAAGTGGAAGGTGGATTACTTAAACGGTTATTGGATGGAAATAAACCGTTGGACGGTTCAGATAACTGTAGTTTAAACTCATAACCAACGAACTTACATAATATTCATGATTCTCCACACATTTGAACAGCCCTGTTTCTACAGGCTGTACATGTTCCACATGCTTCCTTGTAGCGCCCCGTCGCCTCATCCCCCATCCCCGTATGACAATTGTTACGTATTACCTCATTCCAATAAACCAATAATGCTCCCGATGGGTAGGAGCTGGCAGCATAACAAAGAACAAATGTCAAACATAGTTTCATAACTGGACAATTAATGTGTATAGACGTGATAAAACCGTGAAGTTTTGTGCTGTTTGTAATGTCTGCAAATAGAAAGAGATTTGAGACCTGAGTGTCTCGTGGCGAAACTGCCCTGAAAATGGCTGGATGTGCTCTGGTCGGAATATAGTTAGTCTTCGACGACGTCACCCGGCTGCATTTCCTTAAATTATTTGAACAGAAAGAGATTTCTTCGGAAGCTAAAGTTTATAAAAAATAATGAAATCGACCTTAATCTTAGCATAGTTTAGTAAGTTTTTCGGTTACTACATTTAATGTTTACGTGTAATACTTTATTTACTGTGTAATATATCCTTTGTGGCTCTATTCTGTTGTTATTGTTCATAAAAAAAATTCAAAAAAGGTCTGTATAGCCCTTGCCTGCCAAAGGGTAATGTCGCAGGTTCGATTCCCGGTCCGGCATACAGTTTTGATCTTCAAAACAAAGCACAACGAGCTGCAGAGCGAAAAGTCGTTCTAGATATTCGAAGTCCTCCGCCATGTTGGTAATATAGTCTCCCCCCTCTCCCACGCCACATTTCTTGAATTTAAAAATCTGCTAATCCTCCGTTTTGTGTTTCAGAAGAGTGGTTATGTAAAGATGGACCACCCGGAATTTCCAAGTTTAAGTATTTTCGTGATCCTCAGGTCCTTCTGTCGTGAGCGGATATGAGAGAAGACTAGTGAGAATTGAGTAAACGAGCAGTGAGCTTTTACGTAGCACCATAATGCCGAAAATTCGCGTGAAGTACAACGGTCCAGTTGTTCGTCGCCACCCCACAATGTTACCATCCTAACAACACATCTCTGAATTCGGCTGATATCATGTATATCATGTTGTTGTTGTGGTCTTCAGTCCGAAGACTGAATGCAGCTCTCCATGCTCCTCTATCCTTACACGCCTCTTCATCTCTGAATAACAGCTGCAACTTACATCCTTCTGAATGTGCTTACGGAATTCTTCTCATTGTCTCTCTCTACGATTTTTATCCTCCGCACTTCACTCCAGTACTAAGCTAATGACCCCTCCATATCTCAGAAATTGTCCTATCAACTGATCCCTAGCCGGCCGGAGTGGCCGAGCGGTTCTAGGCGCTTCAGTCTGGAACCGCGCGACCATTACGGTCGCAGGTTCGAATCCTGCCTCGCGGATGGATGTGTGTGATGTCCTTAGGTTAGTTAGGTTTAAGTAGTTCTAAGTTCTAGGGGACTGATGACCTCAGCTGTTAAGTCCCATAGTGCTCAGAGCCATTTGAACCATTTGAACTGATCCCTTCTTCTAGTCAGCTTTTGCTATAAATTTTCTTTCTTCCTAGTTTTATTCAGTATCTCTTCATTAGTTATGTCATGTACCTATCTAACAGTCAGCACTCTTCTGCAAACCGCATTTCAAAAGTTTCTATTCTCTTCTTGGGGTTGGGTTGGATTGTTTGAGGAAGGAGACCAGACAACGAGGTCATCTGTCTCATCGGATTAGGGAAGGACGGGGAAGGAAGTCAGCCGTGCCCTTTCAAAGGAACCATCCCGGCATTTGCCTGGAGTGATTTAGGGAAATCGCGGAAAACCTAAATCCGGATGGCCGGACTCGGGATTGAAGCGTCGTCCTCCCGAATGCGAGTCCAGTGTGCTAGCCACTGCGCCACCTCGCTCGGTTTCTCTTCTTGCCTGAACTGTTTATCGTCCATGTTACACTTCCTCACAAGGCTACACTCCACACAAATACCTTCAAAAAAACTTCCTAACAGTAGAGCTGCATGCCCTTGCTTTCAGCCGGTTGCAATACCAGAACAGCAAAGCCGTTTTGGCTGAAGTTAGAAGCCCAGATCAGTGAAGCATCCACACTGTTTGACTTGTAACTACTAAGAACACTGGTACCCCCTTATCAGGATTCAGACATTTGACTGGTACGTCCTATGGTACGGCTATCTGTATCATTTAGGCACGCAAGCCCCCCCATCAAGGGCAAGGTCCATGGTTCATGGGTGGAATCTTATCATATCTACTTCATACATTGGTGTCCATTTCTAAAGGAAAACCATAAAAGACACTCGTGGTTCTAATTATAGAGAATTGTTTCAGAGTTTGGAGAACTCTATGTAATCATACCTACTTCATAAAGTCCTCCAAATGCTGCAGCAAGATTATACAATTGGTAGCACAAACATCTTCCCTTTAGAAATATGCACCACTGTACCAGAACCCTTGGAACAAACCGAAGTCTTTCCACATACCGACCGTCCTATTTCGTAAGGGATAGTGTGAGTTGAAACACTGTGGTGACGGGTCTCGTCTTGCTATTCGCGGCCCTGAGGAGCAGGGTCGGAAGCCTCGGCGCTGGAGGCGCATGGGGCACCACTTGACGTCCGCCGTCCGGCGGCTGCGGCGTCTTGGCAGTGTTTACACGTGGGTGGGGGGGGGGGGGGGGAGCGTGGTCGCAGCGGAGGCGAGTGCGGGGGCGGCGAGGGCGGGCCGAGGTGAGGGCGGGACTCCGTATCGACGCCGGCGTCATTACTCGGGCCGCGCTCCGCAAGAAAGAGAGTCGGCGTGGCCCTTCTAAAGGGGCAGAGCCGGGGCGCACAGTATCTGCCGAGGTGGGGTACCGCATTCGCCTGCTTTCCCAGCCGCCAGCCGACTCTTTACTCGGCACTGCACGCATCTGAGGACCGTTGGAATTAAACATGGTCCTGCACCGTCGAAGTACGCTGGCCCTCACACTTCTAGGGAGAAGGTGAAAATATGCAATGTGTCTGAATTATCTTGGAAAAAAAATACTCTTGGTCCAGAAGCAAAATAAAAAGTGGGTCAAGTTAATATTTAGCTACGAAAAGACATTAACTAGCACGAGTACCGTTCTTGTAATTCATCCACTACGAAGATGTGGGGAGCAGTACATCATCTTAGAGTTCTGAATTTTAATCGGTAAAATCGGAACCCTTATATAATCACTTTGTTGCCCGTCTCTCTGTCCGTCTCTTGAGACACTTTTTCTCAGGATGGGGTAGAAGTATAAAATCATGCCGAATAATAGGGCCTATGCTTCATTATCAGGGCAAAAATTTTAAGATTTTAAATTCGTGCAAGTAAAAGATACGGCTATTTATGTCACATACACAGTCCAGTCACGCTAACGAGGCCACCGGCTAAGTTCTACATCAACGAGCAACAACTTCAGGTTGCAGCATTAGCAGTGGAAGGTATGTAAAGCATAACGCGGAAAATAGCGCAGTCATTATCGTAATGCGAAAACGGAGCGGTTAAGCTGAAGTCAAAAGGGCATTAACATTGGCTTTCACGTGAAGGGTGCAAGCATTTCCCAAATGGATAAATTTCTAAACTGTTCACGTGCTTCCATGATTAAAGCATAGCGTGGATGGCAAAATTTCGTTGTCCAAAGCCGATGCTCAGGTAACTGTGGCGTACCACGGCCACGGGGGTGAACGACGGCTGCAGAGGCGTGGACGGCTGAATAGAAGTGCAACTGCTGAGCAACTGACCACCCAGATAACCTAAGGGGCCACCAGCAACGTCTCCACAACGACTGTTCAGCGAATGTTGTTGCTTATGGTTCTCGGCAGCAGTCGCCTGTTTCATGTACACATGATGGCTGCTGTTAACCGGCACCGAAGGCTGGGATTTGCACGACTATACAGAAACTGAGAGATCCCTGAGTGACGAGAGGTGTTTTTTTTTCTTCAAACGAATCACATTTTATGTTCCATCTGCGTAAGAAGTCTGAAACCAAACACCCTGCAAAACACGTCCTTGGTGTCCAGGCTGGAGGAGGGAGCGTTGTCGTCTGGAGAACGTTTTCGTGTCATTCAAGTTCAAAAATGGTTCAAATGGCTCTGAGCACTATGGGACTCAACTTCTGAGGTCATTAGTCCCCTAGAACTTAGAACTAGTTAAACCTAACTAACCTAAGGACAACACAAACATCCATGCCCGAGGCAGGATTCGAACCTGCGACCGAAGCGTGTCATTCAAGTCACAACGGATCAACACACGTACGTTTCTACATTTGGGGACCATGTCCATCCGGACATGCTGTTTGTTTATCCTCGGCACGATGGCAGATACCAGCAGGACAGTGGATAGTGTCACACAGCTCGCAATGTACGTGCATGGTTGGAAGAGCACCAGAATGAATTCACCGTATTGCCCATGCCAACAAACTTCCAAGCTTTAAACCCAACCGAGAATCAGAGGGACCACCTCGATTGCGCTGTTCACGCCACGGATGCTCAACCCCGAAACCCAGCGCAGCTGGCTACGTCACTGGAGTCGGTATGGCTCCACATGCCTGTCGGTACCTTCCAGGAACCTCACTGACTCTCTTTCTTCGCATCTCGTGGTGGTCTGCGTTGCAGAAGTTGGGTTTTCAGGCTTTTCACAGATCGTCACAGTACTGTGTCTGAACGGTGTAGTTTGAAAACCGTAAACGTGCCCATCTAAACTTATAGATGAACTATATGTATAGATAATTAAGTTTGTACGGAAGGAAGCCTCAGAGCGAGAGACATGCCCTCACTTGTTTGATTATTTAAGTAGAAAACTAAATTCTTTATCTGGTAATCCACTTTCTGTCGCCAAAACCTGTTCAAAAAAAATGGTTCAAATTGCTCTGAGCACTATGGGACTTAACTACTGAGGTCATCAGTCCCCTAGAACTTAGAACTACTTAAACCTAACTAACCTAAGGACATCACACACATCCATGACCGAGGCAGGATTCGAACCTGCGACCGTAGCGGTCACGCGGTTCCAAACTGACGCGCTTAGAACCGCACGACCACACCGGCCGGCCAAACTTGTTCAAGAACGTATCACATGCAAACATGATATTAAAAACCTAGCCCACAACTGACTATGCCACTGCGCTACTAGCACACAAAGCAGACACATACGGTAACGGAACTGGTCCACTTGATGCGTATGAGAGTAATCAAATGATAACACAAGGAAAGGTCTCACCTATCATTCACTCAATCGACTTCATTTGAAGAACAATGTGAGAACAGGAGTACAATGTACCCCAAGGAACATAAGATACAAATGCCACTCACATACGGAAAATGTAATGAGAACGTCATTGGTGGCGTGTTAGAATAATATGTACACAGGATGTAGGAATGCCAGTTTTCTGTTCCAATTATGGCGTAGTCTTGTTTGGGATCATTGCCATAGAAGCGAGAACAGTAATTTCGGGGCCGGCCGAAGTGGCCGTGCGGTTAAAGGCGCTGCAGTCTGGAACCGCACGACCGCTACGGTCGCAGGTTCGAATCCTGCCTCGGGCATGGATGTGTGTGATGTCCTTAGGTTAGTTAGGTTTAACTAGTTCTAAGTTCTAGGGGACTAATGACCTCAGCAGTTGAGTCCCATAGTGCTCAGAGCCATTTGAACCAGTAATTTCGGTGGCTTCGTCGGTCGGAACTCTACGACGATTGCTTTGCCTCGGATTGAAGCTTTTTGTTACCTAAAGCGTCACAGCAAGGCGGGAAAGCATCCGTCGTGTAGACGAGTTCTCCTAAGGGCCACTCTGTGTAAATTTTCTCTCTCTCTCACACGAGAGGACCACGCGTGATCGTTGATCCTCTCATGGTCCAATTTTATGGTACATGCAGGACCTGGCCAGAAATGAAAGTGAGAGAATAGGGAACTCCAGTTGGTCAAGTGTTTAGCAAAATTTCACTGACGGAAAATGATTGCAACACTAAGAAGGGGTGTGCGACATAACGAAAGTTGGTCAGCGTGTTTCTAGATCTGAAATATGACGCCTATTCGCCGTCCAGAGTGGCCGAGCTGTTCTAGGTGCTACAGTCTGGAACCGCGTGACCGCTACGTTCGCAGGTTCGAATCCTGCCTCGGGCATGGATGTGTGTGATGTCCTTAGGTTAGTTAGGTTTAAGTAGTTCTAAGTTCTGGGAGACTGATGACCACAGCAGTTAAGTCCCATAGTGCTCAGAGCCATTTTTTTGATGCCTATTCGAATTTCGCGCCAGACGCAAAACACATGCACTATTGGGGCCACTATGAGGATACGAATCAGGTTGCTTTAAATATCCGTTGTAATGCTCGTGAGCGTTAGTTACCTTTGAGAATGGTCGTGGTGAGTTGATATTAGCAAGGAAGCATCTAAGGCAACAAAGACGCCGTTATCTGCACCTCACTGAGCTTGAACGAGGTCGTGTAACTGGGCTTCGAGAAGCTGCAAGTTCCTTCTGCTTTTTTGCAAAAAGACTTGACAGAAATGTAGCCAATGTACGTTATATGACTGCTGCCAGCGACGGTCACGAGCATATACGGCTTCAAGAAGACGGGGCTCCGCACGGCCACTTTGCCCCACCGACAGGGAAGACCACCGTGTTCAGCGTATGGCTTTGGCGCATCGAAACTGCAACTGCAGAGGCAGCATGTGACCAGTTGACACCGCACTAACATTCTTTTATATTTGCTGTTACGTTACGGTCTGCTATCTAGGTTACCCGAGAACAGACCTTCCTATTAAGAAATAACAGAAATTACACTATACCGCATTTGATTAAGTTACAATGCATTACAATTACCATGATTTTATTTGTTACATACAGTTCACCGTCTCTTAGCAAGCCCCCCCAAGGGGACCAGTAGCCGTCCCTACGTGGCGGAAGTGGGCGGGGTCTACTATTAACAAAACCACTCTATTTTTATCATATTCTATTTTAATTATAAACACAAAAATATAATACACTCCTGGAAATTGAAATAAGAACACCGTGAATTCATTGTCCTAGGAAGGGGAAACTTTATTGACACATTCCTGGGGTCAGATACATCACATGATCACACTGACAGAACCACAGGCACATAGACACAGGCAACAGAGCACGCACAATGTCGGCACTAGTACAGTGTATATCCACCTTTCGCAGCAATGCAGGCTGCTATTCTCCCATGGAGACGATCGTAGAGATGCTGGATGTAGTCCTGTGGAACGGCTTGCCATGCCATTTCCACCTGGCGCCTCAGTTGGACCAGCGTTCGTGCTGGACGTGCAGACCGCGTGAGACGACGCTTCATCCAGTCCCAAACATGCTCAATGGGGGACAGATCCGGAGATCTTGCCGGCCAGGGTAGTTGACTTACACCTTCTAGAGCACGTTGGGTGGCACGGGATACATGCGGACGTGCATTGTCCTGTTGGAACAGCAAGTTCCCTTGCCGGTCTAGGAATGGTAGAACGATGGGTTCGATGACGGTTTGGATGTACCGTGCACTATTCAGTGTCCCCTCGACGATCACCAGTTGTTTACGGCCAGTGTAGGAGATCGCTCCCCACACCATGATGCCGGGTGTTGGCCCTGTGTGCCTCGGTCGTATGCAGTCCTGATTGTGCCGCTCACCTGCACGGCGCCAAACACCCATACGACCATCATTGGCACCAAGGCAGAAGCGACTCTCATCGCTGAAGACGACACGTCTCCATTCGTCCCTCCATTCACGCCTGTCGCGACACCACTGGAGGCGGGCTGCACGATGTTGGGGCGTGAGCGGAAGACGGCCTAACGGTGTGCGGGACCGTAGCCCAGCTTCATGGAGACGGTTGCGAATGGTCCTCGCCGATACCCCAGGAGCAACAGTGTCCCTAATTTGCTGGGAAGTGGCGGTGCGGTCCCCTACGGCACTGCGTAGGATCCTACGGTCTTGGCGTGCATCCGTGCGTCGCTGCGGTCCGGTCCCAGGTCGACGGGCACGTGCACCTTCCGCCGACCACTGGCGACAACATCGATGTACTGTGGAGACCTCACGCCCCACGTGTTGAGCAATTCGGCGGTACGTCCACCCGGCCTCCCGCATGCCCACTATACGCCCTCGCTCAAAGTCCGTCAACTGCACATACGGTTCACGTTCATGGTGTCGCGGCATGCTACCAGTGTTAAAGACTGCGATGGAGCTCCGTATGTCACGGCAAACTGGCTGACACTGACGGCGGCGGTGCACAAATGCTGCGCAGCTAGCGCCATTCGACGGCCAACAACGCGGTTCCTGGTGTGTCCGCTGTGCCGTGCGTGTGATCATTGATTTTACAGCCCTCTCGCAGTGTCCGGAGCAAGTATGGTGGGTCTGACACACCGGTGTCAATGTGTTCTTTTTTCCATTTCCAGGAGTGTATTAAATAAGCAAGCGCTGGTGCTCTATTTAAGCATTATTCCACTGGAGCACCCCCTAAAAGAACATAATAATGAATTAAATGTTTAGAATGACGAGGGGCAATACCTTAACTATAAACCTTTGCTACTGACCTCTCCAGAAACCTAACTCTCGCTAGATGGGGATGCCTTCCAGGCGTTACCCTGCCTGCCGTCTCCCTTCCTTCTATACTCTAAGTCAACTTAGCTCCTATGCCTAGAGCGTTATCGACCAACCTAGGAATGACCATTTCTTACACAGGGCGTTTGATTGCTGCCAATGTGTGACTCACGGCACACACGGCCCTTCTCACCTTTTCACCGCCATGCTGCAGCACTTGTCTCTTATAAAGAAGCTGAGCGTGGGACGATATTTTATCTGCTAATATTGATAAATGTCTCGATAAATGAACACCACGTAGTATTTCATCTACATTATTAGTGGTAAGATTTTGCCTCTCGTCGGAAACATTTGTGCGTGAACTAGACAATCAAAAACAACATGTCCTGGTTTGCCCATCTCAACAACACATTCATAGGATCGAATAGGCCTTTTCCCAAACCGGTGCAAATACGCCGGATACGGACCATGGCCGGACGGAGAGTGCACTACTCCGCGAGTTGCCTTTAGATGTTTTAATGTTAGTCTTTCCCTTACTGACGGTAAAAACTGAAATGTCCGACGTGCTGTCCCCAAATGTTCCCAATCCCTTTGACAAACTTCAGATTGTCTGTTTAATATCTTTCCAATAATCTGTTCCACTTGCACGTACCGTTCCTTTTAAGCCAATAAATGGCAGCTCGTTGTCTAATGACCAGATATACCGGACACAACCCTATAATTATGCATAGGCCATCGGTGGGCGTTGTTCCAAAGGCACCTACCGGTCGTATAATCATATTTCGCTGCACTCTTCGTACCTCCATGGTTTGGCTAACCAACCTGAGCCTATGGGCCCAGACACTAGAGGTTTAACTCACAACTTATGTCAGGAAGTTGTTATAATATATTTTAATCAGTTAAGGGATGAGATGAAATATCATCTGTCAACTGCTGATTATTTTATTGTGCAATGCTAATGTCTTGATCCTCACTTGCTCAATACGCGAGTCAAAGCTCAACTACTGGTCAAGATGGACACCCGATTATCTATCGAATGTTTGGAGTTTTATTGTTGGACCTGATATTTTGATACTGGCGTCTCTCTTAACATCTTACCTTTGAACATTATATAATTGGATTTTGCTGGCGCAACAGCCAATGTGGTCTTCCTGGATCAGTTCATCAGGCACTCCATGGCAATTGCGGACCTTTCCTCAAGTTGTTTTCGAGAACTGGCATGAATCAAGACAAGCAGGTTGTCCGCCTCAATGATGACCGCCTCTTCCTGCAACTTGTTCAATAGCGGCTCCATAATAACATCCCAGAAAGCTGGGTCCAATACGGAGCATAGCGGTAAACCCTTGAAAACCCTCTTAACAACGGAAGTCTCACTTGGAACATCGCATTAGACCGTGAAACAGTGTGTGTTAGGAGGCCCCACTACAGCACTCTGTAAAAGCACGAATACCCAAAATGTACAGAAAATGACGTTCAGGAAGGCAATAAATATAGCTACGCTGCGAATACCAAACAGACTTGTAAACATAAATATTTCACATTAAGAGAATAAAAAAGATGCCATTGAAGATGGGGAAACACCTGCGAGACATGTTTGGATACTAAAAGATGAAAATTTCTCAAGATGGAATCACATATTCTTACTGTATGTTAGGAAGCAAACGCGGACGAGAAAATAACTTCGTCCACAAAATGATTATTCTCCTGTTACTTTCAATGTTGTTTTTAAATTACTGAATAAAGTTTATATGTTATATCAATTCAGCTTATCACTTTGTAGTTCGTACATATATTTTTTCTTTTTATGTATATATCGATATTACTTTTGTTTTCTTCCAATTTTGAGGTACAGTTTCTTGCCTGCAGCACGTGTTAAATAAGCAGATTAACAATTTAAGTTGTAGGGATAATGATATACATTTAATTAACTCAGCATTAATTCCAATTAAACCTGTTGCTTTTCTGATTCTTTTCTTTTTATCCCATGATATCACATAAAGTACCACAGTACTGTACTCCATGTACCTTTACTGTACTCATAAATAACAAAAACTTTTGTAATTATCGTTCTGCAAACGATTCAGCATTTTCTACTATTTTTTTATGTGATCATTACATGTGGTTACTCACAGGTACTTCACGGTATTTGCTTTTCAGATTGATTTCTCGCCAATAGTATAGCTCGGACAGCACTGGATCTGTCCGCCTATTTACGCGCAGTACATTTATTTCAGGGGCCAACTGCCAGTCCGCAGCTCGTGGTCGTGCGGTAGCATTTTCGCATCCCGCGCCCGGGTTCCCGGGTTCGATTCCCGGCGGGGTCAGGGATTTTCTCTGCCTCGTGATGACTGGGTGTTGTGTGATGTCCTTAGGCTACTTAGGTTTAAGTAGTTCTAAGTTCTACGTTACTGATGACCATCGATGTTAAGTGCCATAGTGCTCAGAGCCATTTCAACCATTTTTTTTTTTAACCAAGCCAACTGCCAGTCCCTCCACGAATCGTCAACCTTCCGCGAGTGTTCTTGTGTTTCCATAGTGTTCTAGCTTTACAACCTTGCTTCAGAGAAGCTTATTGTCCACGAATAATCTCATGGAACCTCTAACGTTATCCACTAGATCACTAATGTCAGCTGGAAATACTAATGGCTCTACAGCACTACGTTTGGTTCAAATGGCTCTGAGCACTATGGGCACTATGGGACTTAACATCTGAGGTAATCAGTCCCCTAGAACTTAGAACTACTTAAACCAAACTAACCTAAGGACATCACACACACACATGCCCGAGGCAGGATTCGAACCTGCGACCGTAGCGGTCACTCGGTTCCAGGCTGAAGCTCCTAGAAGCGCTCGGCCACAGCGGCCGGTCACTACGATTGAGGTACTACCGAACTTACCCTTACATTTGTCGGTTTTGTTATAAGTGTACAAGTGTGACTATTCCTTGATGTTTCACGATGTGTCTATTGACAACTTCCTTTTTTTAGTCAAGCTGATCCATAAATATCAATTCTTCCACTTTAAATTCAGAAGTTATACATCTGTCACTACCTATGTCGTTGTACGCTACCCGAAATGTTATTTCTGGCATTCAGAAACAATATGCGAGATTTTCATATCCTCTCGCTCATTACGCGTAAGCTCTTAGTCCTACAGCAAAACATTAAGAGGCCTTTTTGTAGGAAATCTAATGTAGTTGTATTTTGTACCGGGATATATTTTCGCTAGAGACCATAGTTACGCAAAGGAAACTAAAAAAGTGACGTTAAAATGCACTCCACTTCGACAGGCAGCACTCACCGATCTGGATTCCTAGTGTGTTGTTCATGGCACTCCCTCCTACGAATGTACAAAAATTTGAACTGCAGAAATTATTTCTCACATTCGATCTTTCTTGATCTTCATTGACTGGCCTTGTTACACCACCAGCTCAGTAGAGCTCTTAAAAATTGTAAATCTGAAGTTTGTGTAAATTTTATCAAACAGTTTTGTTAATTTTAAATTTGTGAAATTTAGTCCGCCCCTGGTAGCTGAGTGGTCAGCGCGACGGAATGTCATACTTAACGGCCCGGGTTCGATTCCCGGCTGGGTCGGAGATTTTCTCCGCGCAGGGACTGGGTGTTGTGTTGTCCTTATCACCATCATTTCATCCCCATCGACACGCAAGTCGCCGACGTGGCGTCAACTCGAAAGACTTGCACTAGGCGAACGGTCTACACGACGGGAGGCCCTAGCCACACGGCATTTCCATTTCCATTTGTGAAATTTAATGAAATAAACAATTACATCTTTCTTTGCAGCACGCCTACTGGCTACAAGCCGTAGCAGCCCAATCATAAGGAAACTTTTTACCAGTGGTAGGAGGGAGTACGACGAGCAACGTACTAGAAATAGTGATTGTTGAGATATGCGCCGGCCGGGGTGGCAGAGTGGTTCTAGGCGCTTCAGTCTGAAACCGCCCGACCGACACGGTCGCAGGTTCGAATCCTGCCTCGGGCGTGGATGTGTGTGATGTCCTAAGGTTAGTTAGGTTTAAGTAGTTCTAAGTTCTAGGGACTGATGACCTCAGAAGTTAAGTCCCATAGTGCTCAGAGCCATTTGAACCGTTTGAGATATGCCACCGGGGTGGCTGTGCGTTTGAAGGTACTTTTGTAGGTTTTTCTTGAATAACTCGAAAACCGTTGCGTCCAACGAAAACGTATCGCAGTACAAAATTTAAGAACACTACAAAAACGTTCTGTTCATTTTTTTATGTAGGTTTTCACGCGCTTAGACCTCCCCCCATGAACCATGGACCTTGCCGTTGGTGGTGAGGCTTCCGTGCCTGAACGATACAGATAGCCGTACCGTAGGTACAACCACACCGGAGAGCTATCTATTGAGAGGCCAGAAAAACGTGTGGTTCCTGAAGAGGGGCAGCAGCCTTTTCAGTAGTTGCAAGGGCAACAGTCTGGATGGTTGACTGATATGGCCTTGAAACACTAACCAAAATGGCCTTGCTGTTCTGGTACTGCGAACGACTGAAAGCAAGAGGAAACTACAGCCCTAATTTTCCCCGAGGGCATGCAGCTTGACTGTATGATTAAATAATGATGACGTCCTCTTGGGTAAAATATTCCGGAAGTAAAATAGTCCCCCATTCGGATCTCCGGGCGGGGACTACTCAAGAGGACGTCCTTATCAGGAGAAAGAAAACTGGCGTTCTACGGATCGGAGCGTGGGATGTCAGATCCCTTAATCGGGCAGGTAGGTTAAAAAATTTAAAAAGGGAAATGGATAGGTTAAAGTTAGATATAGTGGGAATTAGTGAAGTTCGGTCGCAGGAGGAACAAAACATTTGGTCAGGTGAATACAGGGTTATAAATACAAAATCAGATAGGTGTAATGCAGGAGTAGGTTTAATAATAAATAAAAAAAATAGATGTGCGGGTAAGCTACTGCAAATAGCATAGTGAACGCATTATTGTGGCCAAGATAGACACGAAGCCCACGCCTACTACAGTAGTACAATTTTATATGCCAAATAGTTCTGCAGATGACGAAGAAATTGATGACATGTATGATGAGATAAAAGAAATTATTCAGGTAGTGGAGGGAGACGAAAATTTAATAGTCATGGGTGACTGGAATTCGAGAGTGGGAAAAGGAAGAGAAGGAAACATAGTAGGTGAATACGGACTGGGGCTAAGAAATGAAAGAGGAAGCCGCCTGGTAGAGTTCTGCACAGAGCATAACTTCATCATAGCTAACACTTTGTTCAAGAATCAAGAAAGAAGGTTGTATATATATGGAAGAACCCTGGACATACTAAAAGGTATCAGACAGATTATATAATGGTAAGACAGAGATTTAGGAACCAGGTTTTAAATTGTAAGACATTTTTAGGGGCAGATGTGGACTCTGACCAAAATCTATTAGTTATGAACTGTAGACTAAAACTGAAAAAAAACTGCAACAAGGTGGGAATTTAAGGAGATGGGACCTGGATAAACTGAAAGAACCAGAGGTTGTACAGAACTTCAGGGAGAGCACGAGGAAACAATTGACAGGAATGGGGGAAAGAAATACAGTAGAGGAAGAATGGGTAGCTTTGAGGGATGAAATAGTGTAAGCAGCAGAGGATCAAATAGGTGAAAAGAAGAAATCCTTGGGTTACAGAAGAAATATGGAATTGAGTTGACGAAAGGAGTAAATATAAAAATGGAGTAAATGAAGCAGGCAAAAGGGAATACAAACGTCTTAAAAATGAGATCGACAGGAAGTGCAAAATGGCTAAGCAGGGTTGGCTAGAGGACAAATGTAATGATGTAGAGGCTTATCTCTCTAGGGGTTTGATAGATACTGCCTACAGGAAAATTAAAGAGACCTTTGGAGAAAGGAGAATCATTTGCATGAATATCAAGAGCTTTAATGGAAACCCAGTTCTAAGCAAAGAAGGGAAAGCAGAAAGATGGAAGGGGTATATAGAGAGTCTATACAAGGGCGATGTACTTGAGGACAATATTAAGGAAATGGAAGAGGATGTGGATTAAGATGAAATGGGAGATATGATACTGCGTGAAGAGTTTGACAAAGCACTGAAAGACCTAAGTCGAAACAAGGCCCCGGGAGTAGACAATATTCCATTAGAACTACTGACAGCCTTGGGAGAGCTAGTCCTGACAAAACTCTACCATCTGGTGAGCAAAACATATGAGACAGGCGAAATACCCTCAGACTTCAAGAAGAATATAATAATTCCTATCCCAAAGAAAGCAGGTGTTGAAAGATGTGAGAATTACATAACTATCTGTTTAATAAGTCACAGGTGCAAAATACTAACGCGAATTCTTTACAGACGAATGGAAAAACTGATAGAAGCCAACCTCGGGGAAGATCAGTTTGGATTCCGTAGAAATGTGGGAGCACGTATGGCAATACTGACCCCAAGACTTATATTAGAAAATAGATTAAGGAAAGACAAACTTACGTTTCTAGCATTTGTAGACTTAGAGAAATCTTTTGACAATGTTGGCTGTAATACTCACGTTCAAATTCTCAAGGTGGCAGGGGTAAAATACAAGGAGCGAAAGGCTATTTACAATTTGTACAGAAAGCAGATTGTAGTTATAGGAGTCCAGGGACATGAAAGGGAAGCAGTGGTTGGGAAGGGAGTGAGACAGGGTTGTAGCCTCTCTCAGATGCTATTCAATCTGTATATTGAGCAAGCAGTAAAGGACACAAAAGAAAAGTTAGGAGTAGGCATTAAAATCCATGGAGAAGAAATAAACACTTTGAGGTTCACCGATGACGTTGTTATTCTGTCAGAGACACCAAAGTACTGGGAAGAGCAGTTGAACGGAAGGGACAGTGTCTTGAAAGGAGGGTATAAGATGAACATCAACAAAAGCAAAACGAGGATAATGGAATGTAGTCGAATTAAGTCGGGTGATGCTGAGGGAATTAGATTAGGAAATGAGACACTTAAAGTAGTAAAGGAGTTTTGCTATTTGGGGAGCAAAATAACTGATGATGGTCGTAGTAGGAAGGATACAAAATGTAGACTGGCAATGGAAAAGAAAGCGTTTCTGAAGAAGAAAAAGTTGTTAACATCGAGTATAGATTTAAGTGTCAGGAAGTCGTTTCTGAAAGTATTTGTATGGAGTGTAACCATGTATGGAAGTGAAACGTCGACGATAAATAGTTTGGACAAGATGAGAATAGAAGCTTTCGAAATGTGGTGCTACAGAAGAATGCTGAAGATTAGATGAGTAGATCACATAACTAATGAGGAGGTGTTGAATAGAATTGGGGAGAAGAGGAGCTTGCGGCACAACTTGACTAGAAGAAGGGATCGGTTGGTAGGACATGTTCTGAGACATCGAGGGATCACCAATTTAGTATTGGAGGGCAGCGAGGAGGGTAAAAGTCGTAGAGGGAGACCAAGAGATGAATACACTAAGCAGATTCAGAAGGATGTAGGCTGCAGTAGGTACTGGCAGATGAAGAATCTTGGACAGGATAGAGTATCATGGAGAGCTGCATCAAACCAGTCTCAGGACTGAAGACCACAACAACAACAACAACGACAACATGCGCTTAGCGAGCGACAGGGTGAGAAAATCCCGCGCGCGGTTTTTGAAGGCTAGATATATCATTGCAGGCTGCGATGGAATATTGCTGATCTTACTTACATCTCTCAACTTCAGCATACTTCTGCAAAGCATTTCA